>NC_088792.1:290710265-291010265 GCF_011386835.1 Chrysemys picta bellii | reverse complement strand
GGGAGATGTTTATGGCGGGGTGGGAGGTTGAGGCAAATCGCTTGATTACGCACAGCCAGACACCAGGGCGATTAGAAGAGCACAGCAGGGTGCGCTGCGCATCAGAGAAGCTTTGAAAACCAGTTTCATGACTGGCCAGGCTACGGGGTGAAAGTTCTGTTTCTTTATCCTTGATGAAAACCTGCCCCCTTGGTTCACTCTACTTCCCTGTAAGCCAACCGCCCTCCCCTCCCCCCTTTGATCACCACTTGCAGAGGCAATAAAGTCATTATTGTTTCAAATTCATGCATTCTTTATTACTTCGTCACACAAATGGGGGGATAACTGCCAAGGTAGCTTGGGAGGGGTGGGGGAGGAGGGAAGGACAAGGCCACACTGCACTTCAAAACTCATTGAATGCCAGCCTTCTGTTGCTTGGACAGTCCTCTGGGGTGGAGTGTTTGGGTGTCTGGGTGAGGAGGATATGGAACTTGGGGTGGAGGGCGGTTGGTTACACAGAGGTTGCAGCGGCGGTCTGTGCTCCTGCTGCCTTTCCTGCACCTCAGCAATACGCCAGAGAATATCAGTTTGATCCTCCAGTAGCCTGAGCATTGCTTCCTGCCTCCTTTCATCACGCTGACACCACCTGTCCTTGCGTTCATTTTGTGCTTTCCTGCACTTTGACATTGTTTGCCTCCACGCATTCTGCTGGGCTCTTTCAGTGTGGGAGGACTGCATGAGCTCAGAGAACATTTCATCGTGAGTGTGTTTTTTTTCGCCTTCTAATCTTCGCTAGCCTCTGGGACGGAGATGATATGGGGAGCGTTGAAACATTTGCAGCTGTGGGAGGAAAAAAAGGGAGACTAGTATTTAAAAAGATACATTTTAGAGAACAATGGGTAGACTCTTTCACGGTGAACCAAGCTGTTAACATTACATAGCACGTGTGCTTTCTTTACAAGGTTGCATTTTGCCTCTTGTATTGAGGGCCTGCCGGTTTGGTGTGAGAGATCACAAACGCAGGGCCGGCAGGCAACAGAATTCAGCTTGCAGGCAGACATGGTAAGCCACAGTCTTTTGGCTTCTTTAACCTTCATAACATGTGGGAATGGTTTCAAACAGCAGCACCCTCATGTCCCATACCAAGCACCCGTTGGGTTGGCCATTTAAAATGGGTTGGCCATTTAAAAGGAGGGGCTGTGGTTTTCGGGTTAATGTGCAGCACAAACCCAACTAACCCTCTCCACCCCACCCTATTCTCTGGGATGATCGCTTCACCCCTTCCCCCACCGCGTGGCTCACAGCGGGGATGATTTCTGTTCAGCCGTAGGCAAACAGCCCAGGAGGAACAGCCACCTCTGAATATCCCCTTAATAAAATTCCCCTGTTTCAACCAGATGACCATGAATGATATCTCTTTCCTGAGGATAACACAGAGAGATAAAGAATGGATGTTGCTTGAATATCAGCAAATACCTGGACCATACACTGCCATGCTTTGTTATGCAATGATTCCAGACTATGTGCTATTGGCCTGGCGTGGTAAAGTGTCCTACCATGGCGCACGGAATAAGGCAGCCCTCCCCAGAAACCTTTTGCAAAGGCTTTGGGAATACACCCAGTAGAGCTTCATTGAGATGTCCGTGGAGGATTTACGCTCCATCCCCATACACATTTACAGACTTTTCCAGTAGCTGTACTGGCCGCGAATGCATCCCAAGTCTTCAAGGCAAATTAATCATTAAACACACTTGCTTTTAAACCATGTACAATATTTACAAAGGTACACTCACCAGAGGTCCCTTCTCCGCCTTCAAGGTCCATGAGCCCACCTTGGGTGGGTTGGGAGGGTACTGGGTCCAGGGTGATAAACAGTTCCTGGCTGTCAGGGAAAATGTTTTCTCCGCTTGCATGCTGTGCGCTATCTTCAATGTCCTCCTCCTCGTCCCCAAAATCCGCATCCCTGTTGCATGAGAATCCATTGATGGAGTCCACGCACAGGGCTGGGGTAGTTGTAGGAGCACCCCCTAGAATGGCATGCAGCTCATCATAGAAGTGGCATGTCTGGGGCTCTGACCCGGAGCGGCCGTTTGCCTCTCTGGTTCTTTGGTAAGCTTACTTGAGCTCCTTAAGTTTCACGCGGCACTACTGCAGGTCCCTGTTATAACCTCTGTCCTTCATGCCCTTGGAGATTTTTTAAAATATTCCGGCATTTCGTCTTTTGGAACCGAGTTTGGATAGCACGGATTCGTCTCCCCATACAGTGATCAGATCCAGTACCTCCCGTTTAGTCCATGCTGGAGCTTTTTTGCAATTCTGGGACTGCATGGTCACCTGTGCTGATGAGCTCTGCTTGGTCACCTGTGCTGATCAGCTCTCCACGCTGGCCAAACAGGAAATGAAATTCAAAAGTTCGCGGGGCTTTTCCTGTCTACCTGGCCAGTGCCTCGGAGTTGAGAGTGCTGTCCAGAGCGGTCACAGTGGAGCACTCTGGGATAGCTCCCGGAGGCCAATACCATCGAAATGCATCCACACTACCCCAAATTCGACCCAGCAAGGTCGATTTCAGCGCTAATCCCCTCGTCGGGGAGGAATACCGTAATCGAATTTAAGAGCCCTTTAAGTTGACAAAAATGGCTTCGTCGTGTGGACGGGTGCAGGGTTAAATCAATCTAATACTGCTAAATTCGACCTAAACTCGTAGTGTAGACCAGGGCTATGATTGTTAATTGGGGGTACAGTGCAGTACAGGCACACCCTCCACTAGTTGTAATACTGGAGAAATTCTATAAGACTGAAGGAGTGCCTGTATTGTGTCAATATTCTAAAAGGGCAAACAAATTAGGTCTTGTCAGAAAAACCTAATATCATTTAATTGGAGGTTAAAATGTTGGTTGATAAACATAAGTACATAGATGTAATATACTTAGGGCCTATACAATATCAATAAAGCACACATGAATTAAGAACTGGGTAACTGACAGATCGCAAAAAGTAGTTTTCAGTGAGGAATCATCATTGAATGGGAGTGTTTTAGCAGGTTCTGCAGGGATTAGCACTAGGCCTGATGCTATTCAGTATTTTTGACAATGATCTGGAAGTAATTGTAAAATCACTACTGATTTCAGTAGAATGTGAGCTAATATTTTGCCTGCTGTACAGAGGAGAGTAGTACCTCTGTAGTTTCCGCAGTCGGCTTTGCTGCCTTTGTTTTTGAACAGTGATACAATAATAGCATCTTTGGCCAATGTCTTGTGGCATTTCTTCTTCTTCCCAAATGCTACTCAGGATGTCATGAAATTTCTTGATAGCCTTTGGGCCTGCTCCTTTATACAGTTCTGCTGGAATACCATCCTTTCCAGATGCTTTGCCAGAGTTCAGTTGTTTGATGGCTTTTATAACGTCCTCAACCGATAGAGGGAGATCGAGATCCTCTCTGATAGGTTTCTCAGGTAAACGGTCAAGGACACACCGATCGACTGTGGATGGTCTATTGAATAGAGTACTGAAGTATTCAGCCCATCTCTGTATGATTCCCTCCTTGTCTTTGATGAGGGTTGTGCCATCTGTCGACTTTAAGGGGGCTGTGCCAGATTTAGATGGTCCGTAGACTGCTTTGAGCGAGTCAAAGAACATCTTTGCGTTGTTTGTATCTGTGTACTGCTGGACTTCTGCAGCTTTCCTCTCTCATCACTCATCCTGCATTCTCCTTAGTTCAGACTGGGCCTTGCTCTGTAGGTACTTAAACCTATCTTTCTTTGAGATGGAAGTGAATTCATTCTGCCATTCAACAAATGCTTTCTGCTTGTCACAGGAGTTTGGAGATGTCCTTGTTGTTCTCATCAAACCAATCCTAGTGTTCCCTTTTCTTTGGCCCCAGCACAGATTTAGCTCTCATTCTACTGAACAGACTCATTGCAAACATATCTGAGGAGAATCTGCCAGAAGCGCAGCATGGTTTCAGACCAGGTCATAGTACTATGGACATAATCTTTTTTGTAAGGCAGGTCCAGGAAAAATGTCTAGAGCAGAACATGGATCTGTATGCAGTTTTCATAGATTTGACCAAAGCTTTTGATACGGTCAACAGAGAAAAAAGAAGAACAGGAGTACTTGTGGCACTTTAGAGACTAACAAATTTATTAGAGCATAAGCTTTCGTGGACTACAGCCCACTTCTTCGGATATGCATCCGAAGAAGTGGGCTGTAGTCCACGAAAGCTTATGCTCTAATAAATTTGTTAGTCTCTAAAGTGCCACAAGTACTCCTGTTCTTCTTTTTGCGGATACAGACTAACACGGCTGCTACTCTGAAACCGGTCAACAGAGAGGGTCTATGGGCCTATGGGCTATTCTACACAAACTGGACTGCCCAAGAAAGTGCATACAAATCATCCGTCTGTTCCATGACCATATGACAGTGCAAGTACTCACCAGTGGTGACTTTTCCGATGCATTTGAAATCTCAAATGGAGTGAAGCAAGGCTGTGTACTTGCTCCAGTGCTGTTCAATTTGTTCTTTGCTTGTGTTCTCAGCCATGCAACAAGGGACTTGGATCAGGGGATATACATCTGCTACCTACTCGATGGCTCCCTCGTTGATCTTCGAAGACTCAATGCTAAGACCAAGATGCTGGAGAGGCTTCTTCTTGAGGTACTTTTTGCAGATGACTGCGCCTTGATGGCTCATAGACATCAGGTCATTGTTGATAGATTTTCTGAAGCAGCCTAGCTCTTTAGCCTCACCATCAGTCTCGGGAAGACAGAAATCTTGTTCCAGCCAGCACCTCATTCCAATGCTCCAGTGCCAGCCATCTTCATCCATGGCATACAGTTGAAAAATGTGGATCAATTCAAGTATTTGAGCAGTACCATCTCAAATGTCGGTTCCCTTGATAAGGAAATCTCCTCCAGAATTAGTAAAGCCAGCCAGGCCCTTGGTCGACTTCGAACAAAAGTTCTTAACCAACACAACATCTGTTTCTCCACCAAATTGAAGATCTACAGTGCAGTGGTTCTAACATCTCTCCTGTATGAATCTGAGATGTGGACTCTTTATAGACGTCACATTAAACAGCTTGAGCAATTTCACATGCGCTCCCTCCGTTCAATAATGAGCATTTGCTGGCAGGAATATTAAAGTCCTTGAGAGAGCAAACACAACCAGCATTGAGGAAATTTTATTGAGAACATAACTTAGGTGGACCAGGCATGTCACCAGAATGGAAGACCACTGTCTCCCAAAACAGATCTTGTTTGGGGAGCTGAGTCAGGGCAAAAGAAAGAAGGGTTGTCCGTATAAGCACTTCAAAGATAATCTGAAGAATCATGAAATTATCTCCAGGCTGCATGTGAAAGGCACCACAGAGCTGCATAATCAAACGTCATAGATACAGACTTCCCATGCCCTCAGTGCGGTTGACTCTGTGCATCAGGATTCGGAGTCATATGCGTAGCCATATTTGAGAACTACGACAATATCGTCGTCATCACCAGAGATGGACTACCAATAATACTGATTTGATTTGTGGATGATACAAAGATTAGTAGAGTGATAAAAAATGACAAGGACAGGATAGTCCTATGGAGTGAAGTGGATTGCTAGGTAAACTGGGCCCATTCAAACAAAATGTTATAACAAAGACAAATGGAAGGTCATATCTCTAGAAACAAAGAAAACAGCCCCTATTACAGAATGGGGGATTGTATCCCCGAAATCAGTGACTCTGAAAAGGATTTAACTGAACATGGGCTCCCAGTGTGATGCTGTGGCAAAAGGGTCTAATGCGATCCTTAGGTGTATAGGGAAGTAGTGAGTAAAAGTGGGGTGGTGATTTTATTTCTGTATACAGTATTGGTGAGATTGATACTGGAATGAAATTCTATGGCCTGTTTTATACAAGAGTTCAGATTAAATGATCCAATAGTCCCATTTGGCCTTAAAATCTATGAAAAACTTGTCCTAATGCAAAAAGAACGAGGAGTACTTGTGGCACCTTAGAGACTAACACATTTATTTGGGCATAAGCTTTCATGGGCCAAAACCCACTTCATAGGATGCATACAGTGGAAAATACAGTAGGAAGATATATATACACAGAGAACATAAAAAAATGGGTGTTGCCATACCAACTATAACGAGACTCATCAATTAAGGTGAGCTATTATCATGCATCCGATGAAGTGGGTTTTAGCCTACGAAAGCTTATGCCCAAATAAATGTGTTAGTCTCTAAAGTGCCACAAGGACTCCTCGTTCTTTTCGCTGATACAGACTAGCACGACTACCATTCTGAAACTTGTCCTAATGTATTTCCTTACTTTAGGCAATTGGTGATGCAGAGAAGTTGGTGGAGACTCTACGTCTGGCCGCTGAGAAAGCAGAGGAGAAACTGTCCCTGGCCAGGCTTAGGTTGCGAGAACAGACTCAGGAAGGTAGGTTTAGGCCTTGGTCATGAACTGCTTGATAGAGTTAAATTGGGGGAAGAGGGAGGTTCTTGATCAGGACCCAGGTGCATCTATAGTTCTTTGAGTCTTTGTTCATATGGATCCTACTCATGGTGTGCACGTGCTCCACGAATCTGAGATTGAAATCTTTTAACTAGGTAGGAAAGTTTCTCTACAATGAGCCACTAGTCAGAACAAAAAGAACCCCAAGATCCTGCCAGCTGGGTACAAGACACTTCATAAACTAACTATATTAATTATTAAGACTAAAACTGTTAGAAAAAATGATGGTAAACATAGAGACAGTGGACAGATAGTGTTGAGTTCTATCTCACTACTATGGGTGGTTAAGAGGGAACTGAAATGCAGTCAGTGCTGCTCTGCCCTATCTGACCTCAGATGTGTTGCTGGAGAGACCTTGCTTGTGAGCAGCCTCTGGCCCACGAGAGACTTTGTCTGGGGTGGAGGATACAATACAACTTTGTTGTTATGTCTTTTATAGTCCTAAGCATATTTTCAAACCTTGTCACCTACATTTGGTGCTTAAATCTTGTATTTGAGCTCAAATATCCAATGTAGGCCCTTAAATCCCAGTATGAGAAACCAAATAGCGGATTTGATCACAGTCAACAAGTATCTACATGCGGAACAGAAATGACTGGCCTTTATGCAAGAGTTACTGACTGATGTTCCATGGCCTGTATTATACAGAAAGTCAGATTAGATTATTCCAATGTTCTTTTCTGGCTTTATAATCTATGTGTCTATGAAGATTCAAATCTCCAAAGGCCATAAACACCAAGGAGGAAGAAGAAATGTTTAGAGTAGTCCAAGTAGGTATACCTAGAGCAATAGAATGAAATTAAGAAAGGGAGAAGTTAGGTTAATATCTGGGAAATTTTCCTGACTGTGAGTGTTATTAGGCTATGGACTCATCTTCCAAGGGAAGTGGCAGCATGGTAATACAAAAAACAATAATAGTTTCTACTGAAGGGCCTTGCGCCACTTTCCTTGGAAGTACTTAACCATTCAACATTAATGTTCTTGCTGTGTTTTGTGTAGAATAGATAATGCTATTCAGTGCTTTCTCTATCCTTTACTAGGGGTGGGGGATGAATTCCAAGGGGTGAAGTGCTCCGTACAAGAGCTTGATGATGTGCTATTGAAGGATGTGGGAGGCAAAATCCATTCAGATGGACGGTGAGTTAGAAAAGACAATGGTCATACAGATATTGCCCTTGCTGTCATGTTTGTATCCAGCAGAAATATCTTCACAATAATGCTGCCTCCCTCAACACCAAGGAAGAGAGCCTTCGCAAAGGGGCTGACCTAACGTATTGATACGCCTCTTGCCATTAAGCAGCCCTGATGTAGTGGGCTTTTGGACTAGTACCATTATATCCCGTGGTGAAGAAGGCCCTTTTATTGTTGGTATTAATAATTCTATTATTTATTTGTTAAATGCATGAAATCTGCTCAGCTTTGGTACAAGACACAAAATTATTGTATTCCCTGATCACCTTACAACTTAAAGAAAGAGAGAAAAATGGAGAAGAGGGAAACCCAAAGGAGGGATGAGACATATGGAGAGGCTTTATTTTAGACTCACTTCTAGGAATCACATAAGAAGAAGATTTTTAAGGAGGGATCATCTCCTTGGTGCCACCAGTGTTACCTGGGGTTTCTCAGAACCCAAAGCAGGGATAACGTAACTGTTTCTCTCCAGGCGGTGTCAGGAATAAATCAATGGGAACACAGCGCTTCCGTCTGATAAATGATTGATACAAGCAAGCGTGCTCTTATCTAAAACTACTATTTATTAGATATTAAGCGCACACACGCAATAGGTTTAAGACATCCCAGATATAGTTACCCACAGTCTGAGATGGTTTCAAGTGACCACCAGCCAGGCTTCCAGGGGCCCTCTTTCTGTCCAGCTGACAGGGAGTTTAGATGTCATCTCCTTGTCCAAAGGAAAGTCCCTTGGACTGCTCAGGGGTATTTATTTTTACCTAATCTTTTATAGCTATCTCTAACAAAGCACATAACCTATAGTGACTCCCCTAGTGGGTCAGCATCATAATCTCTACTGGGTCACCAATTCTCCTAATTTCAGCAAACTATTTATTACCTCAAAACATTTCTAATATTTCCAGCCATAACAACAATACGTCAGGGGCACTTAAAACCAAGGTCGCTTGTCACTCATTTTCTTCCATAACTTTCTGTCCCATCTTCCCATTCTGATTAACAAACAGCAAGTATGCAGCTGTCTGACCTTGTCTCGCAAAGGCCTAAGATTATTCCTAGCTATGTGATGTTTGGTTTTCAACTGGCAGTGGCTGAACATACAAAATTGCTTACTGCAGTACTGTCAGGTTCTGGGCTACATGCAGGAATGTCAAATTCCGGGGTAACACCGGGATCCTACATGGAGGGCTGGAGGAAGTGTCTGGTTGTTGCTAGTTCTCCAGCAGGTGGGGGGAATATTTGCTGGTTGTACTGGGTTTTGGTATTAGGTCTTTCAGCTCTAGTTCAGATGCTTAGTTCCCTGTCCCCACTAATGATGGGTGTCTGTCTCATCTTCACATACAGATGGCCATTAATCATTGATCCATCTGGGCAGGCTGCAACTTTCCTGCGGTATCGAGACACAAATTACTTGAATACACTGAACCCAAACGATATGAACATAGAGACCATTCGACTGGCCTTGCTGGGAGCCCTCCGGTAGGTGGCAGAGTACCAGGAATGGGAGGGCAGGATGACAGGCTTGGACACAGCATAGGTTGGTGTTCCTGGTAATCTGAGTGCGCATAGTGAGCTGGATGAATAAACCATTAGCTGGTAGTGCCTATGGCTGTGAGGGAGTGAGTTGCTTTTTGATACCCTCTGCCAACTCTGCACTTCCAGTAGCTGCACTTCCTTCACAGTTAGCACTTCTGGTCTTTATTCGTGAAAGGGACTGCTGGCTGAGTGAGGGGCCTTTTCTCCCCAGTTCCCTTCCCACATTGTGCTAAAGGGAAGGCTGCCCATACATGTAATGGTTGAGACCCATCATTATTAAGAGAGAGAGAGATTGTTTTGTCTATCTTTTGTACCAAGGACCTTGGACTGTCCTGTAGTACATATGATCAACCATTCAGACCTCTGTCCTTAGGTATGGCAAGCCAGTGGTGTTTGACATGATGGAAGTGAACATGTTTGATGCCGTGAAGAGGCAGTTGGAGGGAATAGAGTCTGGACTGGCAGAGGCAATTCTGAGCAAGCAGATACTGCAGAATGAAAGGTAAGAATTTGTGGGTATGGTAAACCCTATGATCTTCAATGGAGAAATGGCACCTCTTCCAACCAAACCCTATTCTCTCCCAGACTGGGGCCAAGGGAATGGCATATTCCTACACCCCATATCAGCCCTATCCCCTCCCAGCCTGGGAAGCCAGGGAGAAGGCTGAGTACCTCTACCCCAGACCCCTATTTCCCACCATTCTCAGATACTAATGTTATGAGGGCCAGGGCCAAATAAGTATCTAGCTGTAGATACCTAGGGGTGAGGGACTGGCACCTCCAGCCATTCGGCCTTCTCCCCTTATAATTCTGGGGAAAGGCCAAAAGATTGTCGGAATATTTATCCTTTTCAAGCCCAGGGATGAGACTGTCACCTCAACCACCCCAACACTGGCCCGTAACAGTCCAGGGTAGGGTTTGAGAAATTCCTGCACCCTAAGTAAAGTTTTCTGCAAATGCCTCTCTTGATGCCCAATCAGGTGTATGAACTGCACTATTCAATCAAGGCTGCCTTTGACTCTGAAACCTAACAATGACTTTTAAAATGTCAGCTTTGTTAACTGTTTTGTCACTGTAACAGAGACATCCAGTAAATGGGCTATCTTGTAATCATAAGTTCAAACCTCTGCCATGTCTCTTGAGTATCAAAACCACCAGCTTCCCTGTCAGGGTTCCCCCCACACACACTCTGAACTCTGGGGTACAGATGTGTGGACCCGCATGAAAGACCCCCTAAGTTTATATTCTACCAGCTTAGGTTAATAACTTCCCCAAGGGACAAATTCCTTTCCTTGTCCTTGGACGGTATTGCTGCCACCACCAAGTGATTTACATTAAATTTCAGGGAAGGGTCACTTGGAATCCCTATCCCCCCAAAATATCCCTCCAAGCCCCTTCACCCCCTTTCCTGGGGAGGCTTGAGAATAATATACCAACTAATTGTATTAGCAATGCGAGTACAGACCAGACCCTCTGTCTTCAGGACACTGAAAATCAATCAGGTTCTTAAAAGAAGAACCTTATTTAAAAAGAAAAAAGTAAAAGAATCACACCTGCAAAATCAGGATGGAAGGTAACTTTACAGGGTAAATAAAAAGATTTAAAACACAGAGGATTCCACTCTGGCTCAGCTTCACAATTACAAAAACAGGAATAAAACTACCTCTGTAGCATAGGAAAATTCACAAGCTAAAATGAAAGATAACCTAACACATTTCCTTGCCTACTTACAATTTCTATGGTTTTAGATGGATTATTCCAGGTATATTTTCAGGAGATGTCGTACCTGCTTGGCTTCTCTTTCTGTCCGGAGAGGGAACAACCAAGAGAGAGCAAACAAAACCTTCCCCCTCCAGTTTTGAAAGTATCTTTTTTCCTCATTGGTCCTTCTAGTCAGGTGCCAACTAGGTTATTTGACCTACTTAACCCCTTACAGGTAAGGCGATTCAGTATAGCTGTCAAGGAGGGGTTTTATGCTACTCTTCTCTCTATATTTATGACATTCCCCTAATAGCTTATAGGATGTATTGTCAATGTTCTGGGGAATATCATGGTCCTGATGTGTAGAAGGGGCTCTATAAATATGTCAGACAAAAAGGAATAATCAGGGATGGTGAGCTGGTAATGGAAGATGATAGGGAAGCAGAGCTGCTCAATGCCTTCTTTGCTTCAGTCTTCACACACAAAAATAATGTGCCCAGACAACCAACGATGTTATCATAGACAATAAAGGGGAAGGGATGCAGATCAGGATAAGCAAAGAACATGTCAGAGGTCTTTTGACTAGTTTGAATGTATTATATAGTCAGCAGGGCCTGATGGTATTCGCCCCAAGATGCTGAAGGAATTAACTGAAGAACTCTTGGAGCTGCTTGCAATAATATTTGCAAATTCTTCTTTGAGTGATGTCCCCTTGGGTGCTCCACTGTAGGTGCAACAGCACCTTTGCATCTGGAGTCAGAGATCTTCCATAGCAGTGCCCGTCAGACCTCACATGCATACCTCCCCTCTCTCGCGCTATGCACGTGTCGTGTATATATAGCGCTGTGCGGTCCGACCACCCTCAGTTCCCTCTCTACCACCTGCAGTCTGGAACAGAACACTTAGCAGAGCCCACATTGTTATTTAGATAGTATCTTACCTGTTTTTCTTCTCATAGTTGTTAGTTCCTTACTTTCCCTTTTCTGTTTCTTCCTCCTAAAACAACAAAAAAGAAGTATTAGTTCGTTCTCCTGTTTTCCGTCCTTCCCCTTAGGGAAGCTACATCCTCATCCTTATGCCTGGTTCACCCGGGTTTAAGTGGTGTGTCTCGTGCAGAGCCGCCTTCTCTATAACGGGCAGCAATGCAAAGTGTATCTGCTGCCTAGGAGTGGGACACGTTCCTCAGAAGTGTTCCCATTGCCTGGGTTTGAAGCCGAGAGCCAGAAAGAACATGGACCTTAAACTCAAATTAATTCTAGGACTGTTGAGTGATTAAAAAAATTAATCACAATTAATCGTGCTGTTAAACAATAATAGAATACCATTTTTATAAATATTTTTGGATGTTTTCTACATTTTCAAATATATTGATTTCAATTACAACACAGAATATAAAGTGTACAGTGATCACTTTATTTATTATAAATATTTGCACGGTAAAAATAAAATAGTATTTTTCAATTCAGTTAATACAAGTTTTGTAGTGCAATCTCTTTATCATTAAAGTTGAACTTAGAAATGTAGAATTATGTACCAAAAATAACTGCATTAAAAAATAAAACGATGTAAAACTTTAGAGCCTACAAGTCCACTCAGTCCTACTTCTTGTTCAGCCAATCGCTCAGACAAACAAGTTTGTTTACATTTGCAGGAGATAATGCTGCCCACTTCTTGTTTACAATGTCACCTGAAAGTGACAACAGGCGTTCGCATGGCATTGTTGTAGCTGGCGTTGCAAGATATTTGTGTCAGATGTGCTAAAGATTCATATGTCCCTTCATGCTTCAACCAGCATTCCAGAGGACATGCGACCGTGCTGTGGAAGAAACGAACTCAGAGACAGCTTTATTCAGGACATGCAATTGCAAGGGAAGAACACAGCTGACAGAGAGCATCTCTGCCTCAGTTTCTTCAAAGTACAAGCAATATCACACAAGCATTTATACATTTTAGTGGCATGCATTAATTAAAAACATCTGCAGTTTGTTTATGTTATGTCCTGCCCATTCCTGTATTTTCTCACTTCTGTTCTCAAAACATCGCTATCTCAAGGCTGGGTCACACTGACTCTACTCTGCTGTCTTCCCACCCGCTTCTGACATGAGCCCTGTTTCTACAGGTCTCGCAATATTAATCTAAGACTTAGCATGACAGTTGCTCTGTTTCTTACTACTGAGAGGCCTATATTTAAATCCTTTAACCCTGTTTCCACAATGCTGATGATGGGTTCTGCTTGATAACTATCCAAAGCAGTGCAGACCAATGCATGTTTATTGTCATCATCTGAGTCCAATGTCACCAGCAGAAGGTTGATTTTCTTTTTTGGTCGTTCGGGTTCTGTAGTTTCTGCATCAGAGTGTTGCTCTTTTAAGACTTCTGAAATCATGCTCCACGCCTCGTACCTCTCAGATTTTGGAAGGCATTTCAGATTCTTAAATCTTGGATCGAGTGCTGTAGCTATCTTTAGAAATTTCACACTGTTACTTTCTTTGCGTTTTGTCAAATCTGCAGTGAAAGTGTTCTTAAAACGAACAACATGCTGGGTTATCATCCGAGACTGCTATAACATGGAATATATGGCAGAATGCAGGTAAAACACAGAGCAGGAGACATACAATTCTCCCCCAAGGAGTTCAGTCACAAATTTAATTAATGCATTTTTTTTAATGAGCATCATCAGCATGGAAGCATGTCCTCTGGAATGGTGGCCAAAGCATGAAGGGGCATATGAATGTTTAGCATATCTGGCACGTAAATACCTTGCAATGCCCGCTACAAAAGTGCCATGTGAACATCTGTTCTCACTTTCAGGTGACATTGTAAATAAGAAGTGGGCAGCATTATGTCCCGTAAATCTAAACAAACTTGAGTCAACATGAGTCAACAATGCAATGCTGCTGCAAAAAAATACCAAATGCAATTTTGGGTTGCATTAACAGAGTTATAGCATGCAAGTCACAGGAGGTGATTGTAATGCTCTACTTGGCTCTGGTTAGACCTCAGCTGAAGTACTGTCTCCAGTTTTGGTCACAACTATATCGAAAGGATGTAGAGAAATGGAAAGGATCCAGAGGTGAGTGATAAAGATGATCAAAGGGATGGAATTCAAGGCATACAAGCAACAGCTAAAGGAACTGGATATGTTTAGTTTAGAAAAGAGGAGACTGAGGAGGGATATGATAGCAGTCTTCAAATACTTGAAAGGCTGCTATAAAAAAGACAGGAAAAAAATTGTTCTCTTGGTGCAGAGGGCAGGATAAGAGGCAGTGGGTTCAAACTACAGCATAACAGATTTAGATTAAACCTCAAGAAAAACTTCCTGCCTGTAGGAACAGTAGAATAATGGAACAAACTGCCTAGGGAAGTCATGGAAGCTCCTTCACTGGAGATTTTCAAAAAGAGGCTGGAAGTCATCTGTCTCAGACACAACAAATCCTGCATCGTGGCTGGGGGTGGGGAGAGTTTTAAACTAGATCAGAGATTCTCAACCTTTCAGGGTACTGTACCCCTTTCAGGAGTCTGATATGCCTTAAACGTGCCCCAAATTTCACCTTTCAAAAACTACTTGCTTACAAAATCAGACATAAACATACAAAAGTCTGACAGCACACTATTACTGAAAAATTGCTTACTTTCTGATTTTTACCATATAATTATAAAATAAATCAATTGGAATATAAATATTGTACTTACATTTCAGTTTATATTATATAGAGCAAAATAAACAAGTAATTGTATGAAATTTTAGTTTGTACTGATTTTGCTACTGCTTTTTATCTAGCCTGTTGTAAAACTAGGCAGATATCTAGGTGAGTTGATGTACCCCCTGGAAGACCTCTGAGTATCCCCAGGGGTACATGTACCCCTGGTTGAGAACCACTGGACTAGATGACCCTTGCAGTCCCTTTTAACCTTATGGTTCTGTGATTCTATAATTCTATGTCCTGCTACTCTTCCTCCTGGGGCTCTTCTCCTTATCCGTACAAAGCCCTACAATGTCCATATTGGGCTCCTTGGAGACGATAGAGGGAACATCCTTCTCAGGTGCCTGTCAGAGAGAGAGAGCGAGAGAGAGACTTAGAAGCAGAGCCTCAGGATTCCTGTTGAAATTTATTACCAATCTAGAATACTCAAGGAGCTGACTGAGGAGATATCTGAGCCATTAGCAATTATTTTTAAAAAGTCCTGGAAGACGGGAGAGATTCCAGATGACTGGAAAAGGGCAAATATAGTGCCAATCTATAAAGAGGGAAATAAGGACAACCCAGGGAGTTACAGACAAGTCAGCTTAACTTCTGTACCCAGAAATATAATGGAGCAAATAATTAAGCAATCAGCAAATATCTAGAAGATAATAAGGTGATAAGTAACAGTCAGCATGGATTTGTCAAGAACAAATCATGTCAAACCAACCTGATAGCCTTCTTTGACAGGGTAACAAGCCTTCATAAGTTGCTAGACATACTACACACCTCCAGACCCAATCACTCTCCTGATTAATGATGCCTTTTTGGAGCCTGTAAAAAACTGTATGGCAAACTCCTGCTACTCCTCCTCCCATGGCAACAAAGACTGAGATGTACTATATTCTCACTAAGGGAGCTGAATATCTGTATTCCCACCCAGAGTCAATCCCACTAGTCGTTTTTATAGCTAATGAGAGAACCAAGCAGCACCCCTCCCAAAATTACCCCATTTGAAAAAGACTCAAAGCATCTTGACCTCTTTGATGAAAAAAGCTAGTCTATGATTTTCTTAATTATAACAACATCACTGAATTTATTGACAAATTGCTGCAGGAACATGAAGCAATTTCAGTCTTCAGTGTCACTTGAGAGCAAGATCTTCAATGCAGGCTGCCTTAGATGCAGCAGATATCACTTTGTGCTTTACAGCGACTTCTGTAGTGATGCATCCATCATGGTGGCTTCAATCTTTGGATATTCCAGGGAAAGTTCAAGCCACAGTGGAGAACCTTCCATTCCACAGGCCTAATCTTTTGGGTGAAAAGATGGATGAGTTTCTTCACATTATCAAGTATCAGAGGGGTAGCCGTATTAGTCTGAATCTGTAAAAAGCAACAGAGGGTCCTGTGGCACCTTTAAGACTAACAGAAGTATTGGGAGCATAAGCTTTCGTGGGTAAGAACCTCACTTCTTCAGATGCAAGTAATGGAAATCTCCAGAGGCAGGTATAAATCAGTGTGGAGATAACAAAAAGAAGAACAGGAGTACTTGTGGCACCTTAGAGACTAACAAATTTATTAGAGCATAAGCTTTCGTGGACTACAGCCCACTTCTTCGGTTGGCCAATGTACATAGCAGAGGGGCATTGCTGGCATATGATGGCATGTATAACATTGGTGGACGTGCAGGTGAATGAGCCGGTGATGTTGTAGCTGATCTGGTTAGGTCCTGTGATGGTGTTGCTGGTGTAGATATGTGGGCAGAGTTGGCATCGAGGTTTGTTGCATGGGTTGGTTCCTGAGTTAGAGTCATCACAGGACGTAACCGCAAGAGGATAAATGGACACAAGTCAGATATCAGGAATGGCAATATACAAAAAGCTGTAGGAGAACACTTCAACCTCCCTGGCCACACAATAGCAGATGTAAAGGTAGCCATCTTACAGCAAAAAAACTTCAGGACCAGACTCCAAAGAGAAACTGCTGAGCTCCAGTTCATTTGCAAATTTGACACCATCAGATCAGGATTAAACAAAGACTGTGAATGGCTATCCAACTACAGAAGCAGTTTCTCCTCCCTTGGTGTTCACACCTCAACTGCTAGCAGAGCACCTCACCCTCCCTGATTAAACTAACCTCGTTATCTCCACACTGATTTATACCTGCCTCTGGAGATTTCCATTACTTGTATCTGAACAAATGAGGTTCTTACCCACGAAAGCTTATGCTCCCAATACTTCTGTTAGTCTCAAAGGTGCCACAGGACCCTCTGTTGCTATTTGCCATTTTGTTGCCCAATCACTTAGTTTTGTGAGATCTTTTTGAAGTTCTTCACAGTCTGCTTTGGTCTTAACTATCTTTAGCAGTTTAGTATCATCTAGGGATAGGATGCAGAGGGACCTAGACAAATTAGAGGATTGGGCCAAAAGAAACCTGATGAGGTTCAACAAGGACAAGTGTAAAAAGAAGAACAGGAGTACTTGTGGCACCTTAGAGACTAACAAATTTATTAGAGCATAAGCTTTCGTGGACTACAGCCCACTTCTTCGGATGCATCCGAAGAAGTGGGCTGTAGTCCACGAAAGCTTATGCTCTAATAAATTTGTTAGTCTCTAAGGTGCCACAAGTACTCCTGTTCTTCTTTTTGCGGATACAGACTAACACGGCTGTTACTCTGAAAGGACAAGTGTAGAATCCTGCACTTAGGACGGAAGAATCCCATTCACTATTACAGACTAGGGACCGAGTGGCTAGGCAGCAGTTCTGCAGAAAAGGACCTAGGAGTTACAGTGGACGAGAAGCTGGATATGAGTCAACAGTGTGCCCTTGTTACCAAGAAGGCTAACGGCATTTTGGGCTGTATAAGTAGGGGCATTGGCAGCAGATTGAGGGACGTGATCATTCCCCTCTATTCGACATTGGTGAGGCCTCACCTGGAGTACTGTGTCCAGTTTTGGGCCCCACACTACAAGAAGGATGTGGAAAAATTGGAAAGAGTCCATCGGAGGGCAACAAAAATGATTAGGGGTCTGGAGCACATGACTTATGAGGAGAGGCTGAAGGATCTTGGCTTACTTAGTCTGCAGAAGAGAAGAATGAAGGGGGATTTTATAGCTGCTTTCAACTACCTGAAAAGGAGTTCCAAAGAGGATGGATCTAGACTGTTCTCAGTGGTGGCAGATGACAGAACAAGGAGCAATGGTCTCAAGTTGCAGTGGGGGAGGTCCAGGTTGGATATTAGGAAACACTATTTCACTAGGAGGGTGGTGAAGCACTGGAATGCGTTACCTAGGGAGGTGGTGGAATCTCCTTCCTTGGAGGTTTTTAAGGCCCGGCTTGACAAAGCCCTGGCTGGGATGATTTAGTTGGGAATTGGTCCTGCTTTGAGCAGGGGGTTGGACTAGATAACTTCCTGAGGTCCCTTCCAACCCTGATATTCTATGATTCTATGATTTTATGATTGCCTTGAAGTTAGGCTGACTGATTTATAATTCCCTCCGTCCTCTTTGTTTCTCTTTTTAATATAGGTACTATGTTTGCCTTCTTCAGTCCTCTGGGACCTCATCCATCCTGTATGAATTATCAAAGATAATTGCTAATGATTCAGAGATTGCTTCAGCTAGTTCCTTAAGTACTCTAGGGTGAATTTCATCAGGCCGTGCCAACCTGAATACATCTCACTTATCTTAGTTTGTATCTGCGAAGAGCATATTATCCTGATAATTAGTAGAAAGGATCCATAAGGAAAATGTACAGTTTAAAGTGGAAAAGATTTGTTTCTTGGTGTGACCATCATGAACTTCTACCATTAGAGTATCAACTACCTGACATTTTGGGCTATATACTTTCACTGAAGAACTCTTGTCTCTCACTCTGTTTTCTCAGGGTACTCTTGGTGGTCATTAGTGCCTTCCACCCATATATAGTCATTCTTCAGTATTTTCCCATCCTACCACATCTAGATTTCTAAGTGTATTTCCACTTGTTGTAGAACATGGGACCTTCGTTTACTATTAACAGATCTTACAGCATCAGCCTTCAAACCACTGGCTTCATGTCCTTTCCTTCACCTATGAATGAATACTGTCTTTCTTGTAGCAACAATATCAGCAAGGAAAGTGGGAGGGTTAAGAGCTCTTATGATTGACCATCCTTGTATAGTTTTTCTCCAAGACAACGTCTCCCTCAGGCCACACCCTAAGCTAATATCCAAGATTGTGTCTGAATTCCATCTAAATCAGATTATCCTTTTATCCAGATTGTCTGAATCCTCACACTAATAGGGATGAGGCCAGGTTGTTTTAGTCCTTTACCTCCAGAGAACAAAACCATTTAGATCCTCCCTGAGACTTAGTTTCATTCGCTGAGAGAACAAAAGATTCACATAGGGACAAGCATTTGAAGAAGAAAGAAAAGTTACTTCTCTGGACAGTAATTGGAAGAAGCAGGGATCCTCAATCCAGACCTTACAATTCAGCCAGATACAGAAATAGACCATCTTGACAATGCCAGACACAACTACAACAAGCAGCGTCCTAAACATCAGGAAACAAACCACAGTTTTGAAGGCTTGGTCACCTTAACACCAGCACCTACCTGCCTATTTGGTCACTGTCTACAGCATTTTTACCAAGCTTGGGAGCATATTACACAAGACTATTGGGTCTTAGAAATAGTTCAGTTGTGCTATGCCATCCCTTTTACTTCTTGCCCCCCTACCTCTGCAGGGACCCTTCTCATGAGCACCTTCTAAGACTGGAAGTAGATCATCTACTACGGCTAGGTGCCGTGGAACCAATACTAACACAATACAGAGGGAAAGATTTTTATTCCCACTATTTCCTGACTCGGAAGAAAAGTGGTGGATGGTGACCAATACTAGACCTACGAAAACTCAACAAATTTGTATGCTCCCAAAAATTCAAGATGGTGACCTTAGGCACAATAATCCCAGCGCTGGAACAGGGGAACTGGTTTTGAGCCCTCAACCTACAAGATACATATTTCCACATCTCAATACATCCAACTCACAGCCGATTCCTCCGATTCACAGTGGAACACGACCACTTCCAATACAGAGTGCTCCCATTTGGACTGTCCACTGCACCAAGGGTGTTCACCAAAATCCTTGCAGTAGTCTCAGCCCACCTGCGCAAACAAGGAATCATATTTTTCCCATACCTAGATGATTGCCTTATCAAAGGACACTCATACACAGAGGCATAAACAATCACATGACTGACTGACCATCAAGGAGTCATTAGCACTGATGCTCTGGATTGCTGTGTATTTCGCAGTGGCACTAATCCAGAACAGGACCTAAAAACGTCTTGGTCCTGGCTCAGAACTGGAAGTTAATTAAAATTGGAGGTTGGTAGCGCAGAACCCAGCAATAGTTTAATAAAATTCTCTTCTAAGAGGCCCTGCCCACATATGGGTCAGTCAGAGCTTTGAGGCCTGACTCCACATCTGTGCTTGGCTGCTAATGCTAATTTTTATAGCGCCCCTCCCCCCGAATTGTGCTGGATCTTGGCTTTACAGAGCCAGGTCTTCCGGAGTGGGACCAGAGGCCAGAGAGCCAGTCTGGGCACACGGCCAGACTTGTTAGCTCAACCTAGCCAGACCCAAGGCTCTTAATGGTGAATGGATGCTGAAGTCAATGCTGGATTTGCAGGTGGCCAGACTTACTCCACTAGGGCTGAAGAGCCTCTCCCAGTGCGTGGCACTGAGTCAGCCCGCCAGTATCTGTGGGACAATCCTTTAAGTTGATGCTGAGCTTGCCCAGTACCAACCATTGACAACTTGTGCCTCCCGACATTGGGGGGTGGGGGGGTGGGGGGGAGGGCACAATCTAAAGGGGAGGACACATGACTGCCCCACCTGCGTCCCCAGCAACTCCCCACCTTGTGCCCAGCCCAGGGCTGCCAGGCTTTCCCCACCCCACCAGCGTTACTGGGGGGTGGGGGGTATTGTCCTTCTCCCACTGCGCCTCCCTCCGGCATGTTCAGCCCGTCCCGGCAGGTGGGGAGCGGGAGGGAGCCACTTCTCATGCTGGCTGAAGTTGGCCGCTCCAGGTCGCTGCTCCGTGCAGCACGGCGGCTGCCTGAGAGAGCCCATTGGGGGGGGTGCCCCCCCCCCGCCCAGGTCTGGCTGCCGGAGACAGGGACCGAGCGAGTCGGAAACGTGCTGGGGGGAAATGGCTTCTGTCTTGCTCGTCCCTGCGCTGGCAACCAGCCTGGGCGGGGAGCGGCCCGGCACCACCACTACCTCCCCAAATGGGCTCTCTCAGGCAGTCGCCGCACTGCACAGAGTAGCGGTCCACAGCGGCCACACAACAATGGATGGTCCCATCCCCTCCACTCCTCACCCAGGCCTGGCTGCCAGGGACAGGGCCAAGAAGGGTGACCAGATGTCCTGATTTTATAGGGACAGTCCCGATATTCGGGGCTTTTTTTTATATGGGAACCTATTACCCCCGCACACTCTGTCCCGATTTTTCATACTTGCTGTCTGGTCACCCTAGGGCCAAGTGTGCCTGGGGGCAGGCGCAGCAGGGGGGAGGCCAGAGCAGAAATCTGGAGCGGGGTCACTTGACTTGGAATGCCCCCTATGCGTTGGCTAACCATAGTCAACTGGACTGAAGAGCCGCCCTCCTCAGCAGGACTATGTGAGGCAGCCCTTCTGCTGCTCGAGTCCAGCCAAAGCTTTCCTCGGATGTTCCTTACGGAGCCCTGACAGGCTCACGCTACAACATTTGCTCCCAAAGGGTAGCCGATGAAAACGAGACGGGAAGCATTTAGAACACTGGGTGTGCTCAGAGCTCACTCAACTTCAGTGGCTCAAAGGAACTGAAGAGTGGTTTGGACCAAGACCTCTCAACCCTTCTCTTTCTGAGACCCCTCCCTCCCCCCGCCATAATGTATGCTAAAACTCCAGGGCCCGGGGGGCTTGGGGTGCTAGCTTCAGCCACCATGTATTGCGAGGGGTGGGGGCTCTGGGGTTTTAGCTCTGCAGGGCTTGGGGCGTCAGCTGCGGTAAGTTTCTGGACTTCGGCCACCAGGCAGGGTGGAGCTCGGGGCTTCAGTTGGGGGCTCTGAGCGGGGGCAGGGCTCAGCTCAGACTTTCTTTCCTGCTCGGTGTTGGGTGTGGGGGGGCTCAGGGCTTCAGCCACATGGGGTGCTGGGGCTCTGGGTGGGGTGGAGCTTGGGACTTCAGCCCCGCAGGGGCACTGGGGCTCCAGCCTTTAGGCGCATGGGGATCACTCCCAGCTTCAGCCCTGCGGGAAGCGCTGTGGCTCAGGCCGCTGGTCTTCGGCCCCGTGGAGGAGCACCGGGGCTAGGGGTTTTATCCCTGGGGCGGGCGGGGAGGGGAGTGCTGGGGCTCGGGCCTCCCTGTGGCTCTGCTCCTGGTTTCAGCCCCATAGAAGTGCCGGGGCTTAGGGTGCTGGGCTGGAGCCATGGGGCCCTGTGGCCCCCTGAAACCAACTTGCAGATCCCCAGGAGGCTGCGGACCCCTGGTTGAGAACTACTGGTTTGGGTTAGGCTGTTATGCCTCTGGAACACTCCAGGATTGGAGACGAGGCGGAGAGGTGTGAGTGCGTGCCAGCCCATTCCAATGGTGCATACTGCTGGGTTCTTGATTCTACTCTGGCACTATGCAGAAAGTGCGTCTTCCCTGAAGCTGAGCGTGAAAAAGTTTGTTGTTTCAGCATATTTATTTTTATTTATGTAATGGGTATAACAAGTTCAGGCATTAATACAGATAGTCTCAAATTTAAATTTGAAGAGGTTTAGTTTTTAAAAGAACTTACAATAATTGATTTTTTAATTTTATTTTAAAATTGATTTTTGAAAAAAATTCCTGCTTTTTATCTACCTTTATGTGGTACACTCCTTCCTTGAAGCCTTATCCAGCTCATTGGGGATGGTTACCAGAGAACTTTGATGGTTGAGGAGAGAGAAAACCTGCTTCCCTGGTGGTTACTTGGTCTGCACCCTTGAGTCCTTTGCATGTCTCTCTTTCACTCCTCTGTTTGTTCCATGCATTCTTGAGCATGGCTTGTTGCTTGCATCCACGTGTGCTCCTGAGCTGTTGAATAGCTTTGGAGCAAAGTTGGGGTGTGCAGAGACCGCCCTCTGTAACAAATGTCTCTCTTTCTTACAAAGCAGCACTGGCCCCTACGAGAATTGTCCCAAGAGGCCTTGTAGATCTAGCATCTCTTGGCCTTTGTTTTGCCCCAGTAGGGTTACACCTCCATGAGAGGGAACAAACAGAGTCAAAGCATTCTGTGACTGGGCCACGGAAATCTCAGTGCACTGAGGGGGTGATGGAGCAGGGGGCCATGATGTTTGTTGCTGCTGCTGTGATAAAAGCTGGGGTTCCAGTGGCAAAGGTGTGACTGCAGCACTTCCATGTTCTCTGCATTGCTGAAGGCAGCGAATGGGACCTGTAGCTAGAAGAAGGTGTGGCCAAGCCCTGTGAACACACTAGAACTGTTTCTTATATGTGTTGGAGAGAGGTGCAGTCCCAAAGGCCTAGCTTTATAAAAGGACTTTGGCAGCTAACTGTGTCTTTAGTCCATAATGTAGGCGCTACTGCCATGACAGAGCCAGCTCAGTTGACACCTAACCCTGTAGACACCAAAGGTTCTGCCAGTAAAGTCCCCTACCCACCTACGTCCTGACATCACACAGCTACTCAGCACGTGAGGTTGCACCTAAGCCTGGCAGCATTCTCAAACGCTGCAGCCACTGACTTATCGTGCCTAAGGGCCCTGAGCTAGCAGACCGCTCAGAGCATGCCTAAGTCCTCCACAAAAGCCAGCTAGGAGTATGTGGGTGGGCGTGTTTATAACCAATAGCTAAGTGATTAGCTGGGATGTGGGAGACCCAGATTTGCAGTTCAATGTTACTTGAGTTAGCGCAGGGCCTGGGAGCGGGAGGGTGAGATGGTACCTGAAACCATGAAAGGCAATAAGGTTATGCAGGGCAGGACCACAGAATGGCATCAGAGCAAACATGAGGGGGGTCTAAGACAGTGCGGGGGGGGGGGGGCGCTGTGAGAAAAGGAAAGCCTCACCAAAGCTCAGCAAGGAGCGGGAAAGGAGTGAGCGCCAGACCCACAGAAGTATTTAGTCACCAATGCCCTTTTCTGAGACAGTACCATGCTCAGTATTCCCTCAGGGCAGCCCCTTTTGCACGCCATTGAGGGCTTTCAGGTGTCTTTATGGCACTGTCTACACTTCGCCCCTATGTAACTCATAGCTCTTCATGGCTTCAGCTGCCATCTCACAGCTCTCGCCTTCCACCATTGGTAGCATCAATCATCAAGGCAGAGATGTTCGCTTTGCACAGATGCAACTTTGGTGCCTTTGTTTGAGTATTCTGAAGTTGCTGGCCCTACCCAGGGGAATTGTGTTTCCTTGAGCCAGTGTCCATCCAACACCATCTGTGGCTTTTTAGAAGCAGAAGTCAGTGTGGCCAGGTGAGCTCAGTAATAGCACGCCTATAAACCGTGCTGTTCAACTGCCTGTCTCCTTCCTCTTACAGGTACCTGTCCTTAGTCAGGGCAACAGATGGACCAGAGTATTCACCAACTGAATTTCAAGCAACTAGACTTGGAAACTTTAAATTATTTGTTGTCATCAAACGTCACCAGCCCCCTGAGGAATTGCTCCAAATTCTCCTTCCAATTCGGGTCATTCTGGCCAAGTGCAGCCTGTAGGCCTGGGGCAACAGGCAGCTGGTGTCTCATTAAAGTGAAGTTGTATTACAAGGCTTGTGTTTTGTAACCAATCATGGGCAGCGCTGGGGGTTGGCTTTCTGCGTTTCTGAAGGGAAGGCCACAAAGTGCAGGGATCATAATAGGGCAGATGGGGAGGTGCCAAATAGCTGAGCTGAACTCACCCTTCCAATAGCTAAGACTGCAGGATGCAATTATGTTCAGCAGCACTATGGGCAAGGCTATACATTTATGACTCAAGGCCCCCTTTGCAGGCTCAGCTTGTCTCCCCAGACAATGACTCACCTTCGGTGAGATGTTCATTTTCTTTCAGACAGCGAGTAGGACGATGAGGCCGTTTCTTGCAGTTCCTGCCCTCAGGGGCAGCTCTAGCTTTTTTGCCGCCCCCAAGCACGGCAGGTTGCCTTCGGCGGCATGCCTGCGGGAGGTCCACCGGGCCCGCGGCTTTGGCGTACCCGCTACCGAATTGCCACCGAAGCCGCGGGACCGGCGGACCTCCCGCAAGCATGCCGCCGAAGGCTGCCTGACGGCTGCCCTCACAGGGAGCAGCAGGCTGCCCCCCTCGCGGCTTGCTGCCCCAGGCACGCGCTTGGAGCGCTGGTGCCTGGAGCTGCCGCTGCCTGCCCTTTGCGCTGTGATACTTCAGCAGCAGGCAGGAAATATGAAAGAAAAGTGCCTCTGCCTGACCCCTGCAGTCATCTCCTTTCTGGTTATGATCCCCCCCCCGGCCCACTGGACTTAGTGTAGCCTGTTCTTTTCTTTCCTACTACCGCTTTAGTGCAACTGCTGGAGGAGGCTGCACCTTGGCGCCATTTCCATTAGATCCACTGAGCCTGTTGTTCTCCTGCCAGCATAGTGTAATGGCGGGTCGGCCTGCCTTTACTCTTCACCCAGGTCTTAATGGTGTCACTAACAGGGCCTAGCACACACGTGTCTTTAATAAACAGTGCATTGACCTGTGCCTGGCTGCACCCATTGTCACTATCAGGGACTTGGTGTATGCATCTTGGTTGCCCTTAGGCCTTATCCATGCTCAGGCCCTTTAATCACAAGTCTGGCTGTTAAGAGCTGCAGTTTGGCTATGGCAGCTGCAGTGTAGCCAAGGCTCCAGATGCGTCCAGCACTTGCTGTGGGCAGCAGATTTAATTGGCATTGTTAAAAGGCCCAAAAGCTGTCAAGGCCTCGTTTATATGAGGGCAGCTAAACCACTGCTAGCACTAGAGGGACGGTAGCGTGCATTCTCTGTGGAAGCATGGCTTCGCTCACTGAATGCAGGAAGTGGGATATGAGCTTGAGCCCAGATGAGCCGGACCAGCAGCCAACCTGGAACAGATCTGATACTGACTGGAGTTTTACAGACCCAAACTAGAGGTGACCGTATTATTGATATAAAAAGCTCCTTAGTTTTATAGCCTTGTCTGAGCATGGGTGCAGGGTGTTTCAAGGAGGGATGCAGCCATCCTGTCCCCAATGTGATGCAGTCCAAATGCCCATAGGTCAAGTGGCGAGCATCAGGGTGGATTTGTGGCACCATCGCATGGATAGTGGAAGACTAACCATTAAAATGGTGGTTTGTTTGTTTTTCATACACACTTAGTCATCGCTGCTTGCATACGTTTTCTCTCTTGAACCTAGTTCTTCTAGCACCCAGCAGGCAACTGTCCTGTAGTGGCAGCATGTCCCCTATAGCCTGCTGAAAAGTGGCCATGCTGACATCAAGATGACAAGTAGCCACCTGAAGCAAATGTGAACATACTTACTGAGGGGGCAGTTGGTGGGATTGTTCTTACAATGCATCACCCCAGGGTAGGGAAGGGCTGAGTTATGGACCATCTGGGCCCTACCACTGCTAGGATTCTTTTGTGGTAGCCACTAGATGCCTTGCTGTGCAGGTTGCTTCACGAAAGCCTGGGTTCCCCATCTATGAGAGCCTGCCCTCTAGAGCGTGCGTGTGTGTGTGAGAGCGTGAAACGTGATTACATTGGCAGGTGACATGCACAACTTGATGTGTGATGGGGGGACAGGAAGGAGTTCAAGGAGTATAAGAGACGCAAGGAGCTCAATCTATGTAGTTTAACAAAGAACAGTTAAAAGATAATTTGATTTGGTCTACAACTATGTACATGGGGAACAAGTATTCAATAATGGGCTCTTCAGTCTGGCAGAGAAAGGTCTAACCCGATCCAATGGGTGGCTGTTGAAACTAAATAAATTCAGGCTGGAAATAAGGCGTAATTTTCTAACAATGAGCATAATTAACCACTGGAACAATTTACCCAGTTGTTGTGGTGACCACTCCATCTCAGGCAATTTTTAAATCAAGACTGGATGTTTTTCTAAAAAATATGCTCTGGGAATTAGTTTGGGGCCATTCGTTGACTAGCCATGAAATCTCTGAAAGAAGTCTCAAGATGGGAGAGACCGTAGCAGGGCAGATGTGATGGACGTTGAGGCAGAGATGCTGGAAGACTTGGCGCTCTCTAGATTTGAAAGTAGAAGCAGTGAATAGAGAGAGGCCCTTCTTCTGCTGCCCACTGGCCTGAGGAAAGAGCTTCATCCACAGACAGACACAGGCTCTAAAATGTAAAGTAAACTTTATTCTCCTTGAACCACAAAATAGATTTCTTTGGTTGTACAAATTTCACTAGTTACAGTCTTGATGAGCTAATTTTTCCTCTGCATCTCTCAGGAGAGGAGAGAGATCAGAGCCTGGCACCCAGGTACCGCAAAAGGAAAGGAAAATCACAAGTTAGTCACCAAAACCAATTCATGATTGTTTCCAGAAATTGCTTTTGTTAAAAAGCAAATACTAAAATGAGGTTTTAAAAAGGAAAAGCTCAAATTGCTGATGATGGCAGCAGCCAGGGCTGCAGTTTGATAGATTATTGGATTTCCCCCTGTCCAAGCCCTGTAAAATTAAACATATCAATTCAGTGAAAATGAGCCATGTGATTTGGTGTGATGAGAGGAGATTCTCAACTAAAAGAAACCGCATCCAGTCATTTAGTAAATGTACAAGCAGAAGTGCCCTCCACTCCCTAGTCACATCCTGGCACTGGGAGGATTAAGGGCCAACTCTGGGCTTACTGCTGGCGGCATCAGCAAATAAGAGAGCACCGATTTGTTAGAGGGAGTGGAAAGATCACTCAGACCATTGCCAAGCCCAAGCTCAGATGCCTTGCTTTGATTTGGGGCGTGTGTGGATAAGGGCTGCTTAACTCGCGGAGGGCAGTAAGAACAAGAGAAACACTAATTTCACTGGTAGACATAGGCCCCTAGTCACTGGTCCAGATCCTTGGGTTCACTTGGTACTGAGGCTGACAGAGCCTTTGTTCCAGGCAGGAAGCCAGCAATAACGTCCTTGGTGCATGTGTAAAGAATCTCTTGTCTGCCCTAATCTGTAGGTAAAGCGTCAGGACACCACCAAGGTGTCAGAGAGAGACCGTAGGGTGTGTAGTTAGTGTGCGGCATATCTCGTTATCCGTTATCTCCCTGCATGGTGCTCACTTTGTCTGTGCTCCAACCTCCCTTAAAACTCACATTTTACTTCAGTGGTCATGGGCAACACAGAGAGAGCCACCACCTTCTGCTGCCACCACCATCACTCTCTGTGTACCATCATCATCCTGCACCCTGACCCCAGCCAATCCATATCCCACCTTACTCCCTGCACCCCATACTATAACCTTACCCCCACTGTCTCCTTATTTGTACCGCCTACTGCTGTGTCACCACATTCTAATCCCCAACTAGTCTGTCCCTACTGCTGTCACATGCACACACTGCTATAGCCTTGCACTCCCATCTGCTCTAGTTCATCCAGCTCATGTATGCTACTCTCACACAGGACAGTCAGCACCTGTTCCCCACATGTCCCCCTCCCCATGTAGTGTGTTTGCCTAGAATGGACCTCAGCCTATGCTACAGGAATTACATGTGCATCTGGGGGGCAGAGCTGTTGCCAGAGGAACAGCGTCACAACAAGCCAGATGACTGTTGGCCTGGTGGTGGAGTGGAATGGGGACAATGCATTCTAGAGATGTCACAGATCCCTGCCTCTGCACGGACATGACACTCCATGGTTGGGGGGGAGCTGGCTTTTGACAAATCAGTGGGATTTAGAAGGGAGTAAAGGGCTGGCCCTTCTGCTAAGTCATATCAGAACAAAGCTCCCATAGTAGCCACTGAAAAACCCAAGTGGAGGGAATAACAGGTGCAGCGTCACACACCCACACATGTGCGCGCACACGCACACACACACACACACACACACACACACATACTATTTACAGACTAACAAACTGCTGCTGCCCACTGCCCTGCCCCCCTTCCCCTGTCAGACATCTACAAGTCCAGCACTGTCCTGTTTTGTTCAGCACATGCCCCAGTGCACTGTGGGTAGTGAGAGAAAAAGGAGGTTCACAGCCTAAAGGAAGTTAGTTAACCACAACGCCTCCTGGGTGCGCAGTTCCCAGCCAATGCCAAGGAGGCAGCTGTGGGACCCAGTCCAGTGCTGTCTGTGGAGTGCAGGAAGGTGAAGAGCCCTGTGCTGGGCTGTCCTGTTGCCCTCTATGTGGGGACAGCAGCCTCCAGACTGCGACGGCTGTGCCGGAGTTTGCGCTTGCTGCTGTACAGAGCCATTTCTTCAAGTGCTGATGTGGTGGGTGTTGAGGAATCGTGAGTTACTAACAGCTCCTCTTCCTCTGCAGGCCCACCCTGCTCCTGGGGAACTGAGCAGACAGACAGACAGGAATCAGGCAGGAGACAGACAGTATTTCCCACAGAGCAGCATGCCGCTGAGATACAGAGCGATCACTTTGTGAACAGAGACACTAGATTTATGGTTTAGTATGACAATCTATAACCCACTAACAACCCCCTTCCCTCGCTCCCTCCTTTCCTCCCTATGACTGGAGGGATGTTAACGGGGCACTTCACCTTGAACAGTCCCTTGAAATACTGACTTGTGCTAAACAAGCTGTTCCACCTTATATCTAGCTGTGACACTCTGAGTACCTGCAGAAGAGCTCTGTGTAAGCTTGACAGCTTGTTTCTCTCACCATCACAAGTTGGTCCAATAAAAAACATTACCTCCCCCGCCTTGTCTCTCTAAGACCCTTCCAGGCAAGCAGTTGGTAAACTGAAAAAAAAATTCCCATTTTGGTTCTCTTGAAATGGAATTTTTCTGAATTTCTGTCCCATGAAAAATTTCAATTTTTTAATTTTGTCCTGAATAAGCATTACTTTCCCCCCCTGAAACCTCACAGCTAGCTACGCCCTGTGGTCTCCCAGACTCATTCCCGCCCTCCAGTCAAACCAGAACAAATTAATTGGATGCCAAAGAAAAGACATTTCATTTCCACCTGCTGCTACAACCCGTTCTGCCGTGACCAAGGGCAGAAGGGTTTGGGAGAGCAGCAGGTGTCACCATCACTGGACTGGACTTACAGATCAGTAACTAGCTCTGAGGTATTTGTCACCACGTTACCTCGGTGCAGGCCCTCGTGGGTCATGCCTAGTGCTTCTCCCACACCAGTGCAGCGTTGTTTGAGCTGTAATGTCCCTAGCACTGTAGGATGTAGCTGCATGTTCTCTATAATCAGGACACTGTCCCACATCGTTTTAAATGCTCCAGGATGGGATTCCCACGCCTTCCCTGGGGAAGATTCCCCAGACTGAGAGCTCTTAGTTCGGAATAATTAACAAAATCATAGAGCTTGGTGGTGATGGGGGACTTCAGCTACCCAGACAGCTGTTGGGAAAATAACACAGCAGGGCACCGATTATCCACCAAATTCTTGGAATGCAATGGAGACAACTTTATATTACCGAAGGTGGAGAAAGCGATTAGAGGAGAGGCTGTTCTGGATTTGATTCTGGCAACTAGGGAAGAACTGGTTGAGAATTCGAAGGTGGAAGGCTGTTTGAGTGAAAGTGATCATGATATGACAGAGTTCATGATTCTAAGGAATGGTAGGAGGGAGCTAGAGTTCAGGATGTGACAGACTGTCTGCTGAGACTGATCAAGCCCTCGAACTGCTACTCCTTCCCACATGGGCACCAATGATACTGCCAAGAATGACCTTGAGCGGCTCACTACAGACTACATGGCTCTGGGAAGGATAAAGGAGTTGGAGGCACCAGTCGTGTTCTCATCCATCCTCCCTGTTGAAGGAAAAGGCCCAGGTAGGGAACATTGAATTGTGGAAGTAAATGTGTGGTTACGCAGGTGGTGTTGGAGAGGGGGCTTTGGATTCTTCGATGATGGGATATTGTTCCAGGAAGAAGGATTGCTAGGAAGAATCATAGAAGATTAGGGTTGGAAGAGGGTGCTACTTTGCCTCAGTCTTCACAGACGAGGTCAGCTCCCAGACTGCTGCACTGGGCAGCACAGTATGGGGAGGAGGTGAGCAGCCCTCAGTGGTGAAAGAACAGGTTAAGGACTATGTAGAAAAGCTGGACATGCACAAGTCCCTGGGGCCGGATCTAATGCAACTGAGGGTGTTGGCTGATGTGATTGCAGAAACATTGGCCATTATCTTTGAAAACTCATGGCGATCGGGAGAGGTCCCAGATGATTGGAAAAAGGCAAATATATTGCCCATCTTTCATAAAGGGAAGACGGAGAATCTGGGGAACTACAGACTGGTCAGCTTCACCTCAGTCCCTGGGAAAATCATGGAGCAGGTCCTCAAGGAATCCATTTTGAAGCACTTGGAGGAGAGGAAGGTGATCAGGAACAGTCAGTATGGATTCACCAAGGGGAAGTCGTGCCTGACTAACCTGATTGCCTTCTATGAGATAACTGGCTCTGTGAATATGGGGAAAGTGGTGGACATGATATATCTTGACTTTAGCAAAGCTTTTGATACGGTCTCCCACAGTATTCTTGCCAGCAAGTTAAAAGAGTATGGATTGGATGAATGGACTATAAGGTGGATAGAAAGCTGGCTATATCGTTGGGCTCAATGGGTAGTGATCAACGGTTCCATGTCTAGTTGGCAGCCAGTATCAAGTGGAATGCCCTAAGGGGTTGGTCCTGGGGCTGGTTTTGTTCAACATCTTCATTAATGATTGGATGATGGGATGGATTGCACCCTCAGCAAGTTCACAGATGACAGTAAGCTGGGGGGAGAGGTAGATATGCTGGAGGGTAGGAATAGGGTCCAGAGTGATCTAGACAAATTGGAGAATTGGGCCAAAAGAAATCTGATGAGCTTCAACAAGGACAAGTGCAGAGTCCTGCACTTAGGATGGAAGAATCCCATGCATTGCTACAGGCTGGGGACCAACTGGCTAAGCGGCAGTTCTGCAGAAAAGGACCTGGCCATTACAATGGTCTCAAGTTGCAGTGGGGGAGGTCTAGGTTGGATATTAGGAAACACTATTTCACTAGGAGGGTGGTAAAGCACTGGAATGGGTTACCTAGGGAGGTGGTGAAATCTCCATCCTTAGAAGTTTTTAAGGCCCAGCTTGACAAAGCCCTGGCTGGGATGATTTAGTTGGGAATTGGTCCTGCTTTGAGCAGGGGTTGGACTAGATGACCTCCTGAGGTCTTGTCCAACTCCAATTTTCTATGATTCTATGGACAATGGACTGCAAGAAGGAAGACTTTAGCAAACTCAGAGAATTGGTAGGTAAGATCCTGTGGGAAACAAATCTAAGGGAAAAAAAGACTTCAGGAAAGTAGGTATTTTTTTAAAGAGACATTATTAAGGGCACAAGAGAAAACTATCCCAAAGCAAAGGAAAGATAGGAAGTATGGTAAAAGATCAAGACGTCTTCAGTGACCTGAAACTTATAAACAAGTCATACAACAAGTGGAAAGTAGGTCAAATTACAAAGGATGAATATTAAAAAACCAACACAAGCATGTAAGGACAAAATCAGAAAGGCCAGGGCACAAAATGAGCTTAAACTAGCAAGGAAGATAAAAGGTAACAGGAAAACGTTTTACAAATACATTAGAAGCAAGAGGAAGACCAAGGACAGTGTAGGCCCATTACCCACTGAGGAGGGAAAGATGATGATAGAAAACGCAGCAATAGTCAAAGTGTTAGATGCCTTCTTTGTTTCAGTTGTAACCAAAAAGATTAGTATCAGAGGGGTAGCCGTGTTAGTCTGAATCTGTAAAAAGCAACACAGGGTCCTGTGGCACCTTATAGACTAACAGAAGTACTGGGAGCATAAGCTTTCGTGGGTAAGAACCTCACTTCTTCAGATGCATCTGAAGAAGTGAGGTTCTTACCCACGAAAGCTTATGCTCCCAGTACTTCTGTTAGTCTCAAAGGTGCCACAGGACCCTCTGTTGCTTTTTACAAAAAGATTAGCAGTGTCTGGAGGATTAACATAGTGAACATCAGTGTAAATGGGGTAGGATCAGGTCAGATGTCTTCAAGTTGGCAGAACCTGACAAAATACAGCCTAGAATACTTAAGGAACTGGCTGAAGAGGTCTCTGAGCCATTAGTGACTAGGGTTACGATTCTCTCTGAGAACTCATAGAGGATGGGAAAAATCCCAGAGAAGTGGAAAAGGGCAAATATAGAACCTATCTATAAAAAGGGGAATAACGACAACTCAGGGAATTACAGACCAGCCAGCTTAACTTCAGCACCTGGAAAAATAATGGAGCAAATATGTATGTTGAATCCAGACACCAACTCCAAACTGCCCAGGTTAATAACAGGTTTCAGAGTAACAGCCGAAGAAGTGGGCTGTAGTCCACGAAAGCTTATGCTCTAATAAATTTGTTAGTCTCTAAGGTGCCACAAGTACTCCTGTTCTTCTTTTTCCAGGTTAATAAGACTACCCTTGCTCTGAAATCCCTGGCATATCTGAGGAGCTCCCAGTTAATTTTGTCCGTTCTGACCTCCTGGAGATGGACAAAGAGTTTATTAAAGCTGCCAGGGTAAATGGCAGGATGTGCCAAGTGTGTAAAGACACAGGAGCGCAGATCACACTTGTCAGGAAAGATATGATTAAGGAATCTGATATGCTCCCAGGGAGAGGGTAACGCTCCTTGCCTGGGGGAAATCTGAATTCAGAGTGCCTTTGGTTCACAGAGTAGGAAGGTTGAAGGTGGGTGTTCTCCATAATATACCTGGGGATGTATTGGTGGGGAATTATATTATTTCACTGCATAGGGCTGTTAATATTGTGACCCAGAGCAAGAGAGAGGATGTTCCTGGGCTTCCAAATGTAAATCCTGCAGAGGGGGAGGCAGCTAAAGGGGGAGGGGAGACCGCTGCACCTTTAGCAGCAGAGAGTGATGATATGTCCACAGGGGAGGGGGCCAAGGAGTCAGCCCTCAGTGCAAGCAAAAGCTAAGGGGAGTTTGCTGCTGAATCAAGTGCAGACAACACATTGGGAAAACATTCTAATAGTGCCCAAGATAAAGAGAGCAGGGGAAGGTTTAGGGAGGAGGGCAGAATATACAGGGAAGCCCCAGTGGGGAAAAATAGATGCCACCCTACAGAGAGCTAATAGTACTCACAAAGCATCATGTGGAGCTACTGCTGCTAGCCTACCAATGCCAGTTTGCCATTTACCTAGGAACAAAGAGTTATGAGAGGCTAAGAAAAAACTTTTACTGGCCAAATATCCAGAATCAAGTAAAGGAGTACTACAAAACTTGCGACTTACGTCAAAAGTGGGAAAAGGCCACAGGTCTCTATACAGCTCCACCGCATCCTTTATCAGTGATTAAAGAAGGGTTTTATAAGGTCACCCTGAATCTCATAAGGCCATTATCCAAGCCATGCCAAAAGGGGAAAAGATTTATATTAGTGGTGGATTTTGCTGCCAGATATCTGGAAGTGGTCGCTCTGTCAAACGTGGAAACTGGAACAGTTGCAGATGCACTGTTTACCATATTTAGCAGGATGAGCTTTCCAAAAGAGATCTTATCAGATCTTGGTTCAAATTTCATGTTCCACCTATTTTGAGAGTAATGGAGGATGTGTGGGGCAAAACAATTGAGATCTGCCCCATATCACCCAAAAACTGTTTAGTCATGGGACCTTAAAGTCTATGTTAAAAATGTATGAGAACACGAGGGCAAGTGACTTGGATGTAATGTTGCCCTATTTGTTATGGTCTCACCAGGAGGTGCCCCAACAGTCATGGGGTTCATCCCACTTGACCTCCTTTATGGGAGAAAAGTCAGGGGCCCTCTGGATCTTATCAAAGATTCTTGGGAGTGTGGCCCTGAAGCAGAAGGAGAATTGATGGCTGAGTTTGTGAAGAAGTTTAGAGAGGATTTCCTTGGGTGTGCACAGATGAGTCTCTCTCACTCTGTAAGCTTGTGGTCACTCCAGACACCTTGGGTAACCCTGAAGTGTGTCACAGAGTGATGGTTTTCTGCACAATATTCTTTTTCTGAGATCTGGCTCTTCCCATTTGTCAACATCATAGATCTTAGTTTTCAGCCTCCTAGCATTGACAAAGGTGGATTTACGGAGAATAACTGACAAGGTAAACCAGGAAAGCAGAAAATTCAGACTGAAGATCAGCACAGAGAAGACAAAAATTATGGTAACTGGAAGACTAGAGGAAGAGGTAAAGATCAAAATTGGAGACAACTGGAACAAGTAGAAAAATGAGTGTAGCTTGGAGGACTAGTATAGAAGAATAGGAATTGTGAAGATGACATAAAAAGAAGAACTGGATTAGCTATACTGCATTCAAAAAACTGCAAGACCAGGAAGACTTAAAGACATTTAGATAAAAATGAAAATAGTATATATAAGACAACTGTCATGTTGATACTACTGTAGGGGTGGGAATGTTGGAGTGGCAGGAAAGCCAATGAATGTAAGATATTGATTGCAGAGATTAACAGGCTGAGGGGAATAACTGAGAGTGTCAAGACTGCAGAAAATAAAAAATGGAGTGATAAGAAAATGGCTAGGGCAAGAAATAAGGCTGTTACAGAAGATTCAAGAAAGATGACTATTGTGATTTGGACATATGTCGAGAAGGGACCCAGAAAGGATACCAGAATTGGTGATACATACCAGAGTGCAAGGAACTAGAAATAGAAGAAGACCGCAGATGCATTGGATAGACTTGGTGAAGAATGACATGGAACAAAAAGGTTTAAAGATGAACAAAGCTGTGGAGATGGTACAAGACCAAAAGTGGTGGAAAGATTTCACTCAGACCCATTGTTGCTGCTGAGTTGATGGATGGAGAAGAATTGTCTATCCTTAGCTGGAGAGAAGCCAAAGAGGTCCTGCCTAAGAGGTTACGTCTCTTGGGGTCCTTATCTTTGGAAATGACTGAATTTTTCAGCCTATTCGGATTTTTCTTCAATGAACGAACTCACTAAGGACCATGGGCATGGATGGGAGTAGAAATTCTTAAACCCTTTCCGAGGGATTTGATACCTTTTCATAGCTACAATATTTGAGAGAACTGAGGAGGCTAGACTCTTCCAAAGGTCTTTCAAAGACTCTGTGAATCTATGAGTGAATGATCAATGTCCCTTTATGGATTAGCATTGCCAATTGCATGGGGAAGTCAGATGGAGAATATTGAAAAGTTTGTGAGCTTTCTCCTATATAATGGGTAGCTCAACATCATACAAGAAGATCTGGATGACCTTGTAAACTGGAATAATAGAAATGGGATGAAATTTAATAGTGCAAAGTGCAAGGTCATGCATTTAGGGACTAACAACAAGAATTTTTGCTATAAACTGGGGCCGTATCAGTTGGAAGTGACAGAGGAGAAGAAAAATCTGGGTGTTTTGGTTGATCACAGGATGACTATGAACCAGCAGTGTGATGCAGCTGTGAAAAAGGCTAATGCAGTCCTAAGATGCATCAGCTGAGGTATTTCCAGTAGAGACGGGGAAGTGTTAGTACCATTATACAAGGCACTGGTGAGATCTCATCTGGAATACTGTGTGAATTCTGGTCTCCCACGTTTAAGAAAGATAAATTGAAACTGGAACAGATGCAGAGAAGGGCTACTAGGATGATCTGAAGAATGGAAAACCTGTCTTATGAGAGGAGACTCAAAGAGCTTGACCTGTTTAGCCTAACCAAAAGAAGGCTGAGGGGAGATATAGTTGCTCTCCATAAATTTATCAGAGAGATAAAAATCAAGGAGGGAGAGGAGTTATGTAAGTTAAGTGCCAACGTGGACATAAGAACAAATGGATATAAACTCGCCATCAACAAGTTTAGGCTTGAAATTAGATGAAGGTTTCTAACCATCAGAGAAGTGAAGTTCTGGAACAGCCTTCCGAGGGGAACAATGGGGACAAAAACCTAACTGGCTTCAAGACTGAGCTTGACACGTTTATGGAGGGAGTTGTATGATGAGACTGCTTATCATAGCATGTAGTCGATCTGCGACTGCTAGCAGCAAATATCCCCAACGGTCAGAGACAGGACACTAGCTGGGGAGGGCTGTGAGTTCTTACAGAGAATTCTTTTCCAGGTGTCTGGCTGTGGGTCTTGCCCACATGCTCCAGGTTTAACTGATCACCATATTTGGGGTCAGGAATTTCCTCCCAGGCCAGATTGACTGAGACACCTTCCTCTGCATGGGTGTAAATGGTGAATTCTCTGTAACTTTGAAGTCTTTAAATCACAGATTTGAGGCCTTCAGTAACTCAGCCAGAGGTTAGGGGTCTATTTCAGGAGTGCGTGGGTGAGATTCTGTGGTCTGCAATGTGCAGGAGGTCAGACTAGATGATCATGATGGTCCCCTCTGACCTTAAAGTCTATGAGTCTACGAATCTAATCAGTCTGATATACTTCACAGCAGACCTAGCCTGGAACTCATCTGAGGCAGGAATTGGGCTGTGTGTCACTGTTTTGTCCAGTGACGATAACGCCTTTCGAAGACATGGGAGGGAAAGGGTTAGGAAGCTCTTGAGGCTCTCAGAGTAATATCCTCTTCCCTGTCTTGCTCTCTATCTTCATCCTCCTCCTGTTCTGGTTCTTGCTGTCTATGGAAAGCCATATCACTGGGCAGACAAGGGACAGACCTAGTTAATGAATTAGATCTGGGTTTTTTTAAGAAGACCAGGAAGGTGAACAAGGTTTAGAGGGCTTAGAAGGGGGATCCCAAAACACTCAATAAGGCCCAGGTGGAAACTGACGGGTTAAGATTATGGAGGAGATGGAGCTCACGTAGAAGACTAAGAGAGCTCATGGAGAAGAAGGTATAACGAGAGGGAGATATTTAGGAGGGGTTCTCTGTGATCAGGGAGTGGAGAATGGGAGGGTGATGTAGGTCTAGCCAACAGGCAAGGAACTGGTGATGGTTCCCTGCTTAATTCAGGGAAAAAGGAATGGCCAGGAGACAAGAACTGCTCATGCTCTACAGGTGGTATCGAGCTCTCTGAGCAAGGGTGAGAGGTTGTTGGTAACAGTATCAGGTATTGTGGCATCTGACATATTGGGACTGCAGTTGGTATGGAGGGCTCAACATGTGGATTACATCTGCCAGAACTGTCAAGGACTCCACTCTGTGTGCCAGTTCTGGGACTGACACCTTTGAACCAGGAGAGTTAATTGGTACCAGGCTTCAGTGCTGGGGTGCATTTCATTTTCCTCAGATCTGACAGTTGAAAGACTCAGTCATTTTAGACTTTTCAGCATGATTAAGCCTAAGGCCTGACAATTTCGGATAGACAATGCTTATGGCTCTTCTGTGGTCTTTGACCTATCAAGTTCTGGGTAGGAGGGTCAGTGCCAAGAGTCTCCCCGGGAATGTCCAATCTGCCCTTCCTCGAGGTGGAAGTAGTACCAGGCTTCAGTGCCAGGCTCCCTACTGGTGCCAAACTTGTCTTAAGGAATGGACCAATGTCAACAGAGGGGGCTGTGGGCACTTAGTCATGGGAATCTTAGGGCTAGTCTACGCTAGAGGCGCTACAGCAGTCCAGCTGCACCAGTGCAGTTGTGCTGCTGTCGCGGGTCTGATGAAGCTCCCACTGGCATAATAAATCCATCTCTGGGAGAGGTAGCGCTGTCCACACTGGTGCTTAGGTCGGTGTAACTTACGCCACTCAGGGGGGCGTCTTATTCACACCTCTGAGCGACATAAGTTATACCGATGTAAGTGACAATGTAGACCTGGCCTTAGGAGTCGAATCCCTAATTACAGGACACTGACTGAAGGGGACCTGTGAGGAGAGAGTGCCTTTTTTGAGTCAGAGGGACTTCCTTTGGGATCCAGTGCTCCTCTAATGGATCACATCAGGAGGAAGTGCTGTAGTTGGCTATCCCAGGAAAAACAAGTCCTGGGGGAGAAGGGCCAATCCAACGAGCACTGGTCCGAGACATGGCTGTCTCCCAGACTGAAGAGATACCAACTGTGCTCAATCATGGGGAATAAGTGCATCGCATGGTGGACAGGCCTTAAAGCTCTAATACTCTGAGTCCACCACTGGCGAGAGGCACCAAAAAGGCAAAAGTGAGGAAGACAGAATTTTTTTTGGTGAAAATGAAATGAAAAAAACCATGCAGGGTGCATGCTGTACAATGCTGGCCAGAGACTCTGAGCCCGTGTGCACGTGGTACATGCACACGCACACAGACTCGAAGAACCCTGGTTCTCAAGTATTCAAATGCTTTCAAGCCCTGCAACCCACCACATATCTCCCATTCCCTGCTGCAGGCAGCCAGGCTCTCCACTCCCACCTAGGATAGTCCCACTGGGGCATGCACACCGCACACCGACGTCAGCTGCAGGAGGCCGGACCCTCCCACCCTTTGCCCCAGGACAGAGGCTAGGAACAAACGGAGGCATGCTCACTACACACTACTCCCAGCAAATCAGTCATCATCCAGCCACAATGCAGAAAAATCCTACCCACAATTCAGTGCTGCTGGATTGGAGGGTTCAGTCTAGAATGGGACAGAAACAGGTGATTGCTTCAGGCAGCACAACAAACCGGATTCGTCAGTGCTCTGTGGACTCCCCAGTACTGTGGCTAGGAGGGTTGATGTGGGGAGGTGAGGGCTGTATGGCTCCCTATTGCTTGGTCAGTAACTTACCTGTACTATTTGTGTCATCCACGTATCTGAGATTGCCAACTGCTTCGGGTGACTGGAAGAGAAAAGAGCAAAGGGCAGTGAGCATCAGGCACCAATTATTCTCCTCAGTCGCCTGCCCCAGCACCAGGGATGTGGCTGACTGCTAGACAGAGCCTTTCGCCAAGGCTCGGTGGCAGAGGGGCTGAAGCAAAGGATTCTGAGTGAAAGAGCAAATGACCCCATGTTAATGCTCATTGCCAGAGCTGGGCAGCTTGGGCACTGCCCATAGGCTGGATTCAGGGGAGGAAGGTAGTGTGCCCAGCAGGGTATCCCCTTGCTGCCCTAGTTGGATTAAGAGAGAGTGAGAGAAATAGGTAGGGCAGGAGAGGTAAGGAGGACAGAAGATGGGGAGGACAGCAAGAGCAATGGGAATCCACAGCCTCTCTGAAGGCCCTGGACCCTCACCCACAGCCTGCAGCATCTGTCAGACTGACTTCCTCAGCAGCAGAATCCATTCTCTTTTGGTTCAGTAAACTCTTTCCCTTAGATGAGGCAGGAAGCACAGACAGCCCAGCATACAGCAGCCAGCCTGGGGAAGGGTTGGTAGCTGGCAACTGTGAAACTCCAGTGCTCCTACTAGTTTTCAGAGGCCTCGGTAAATGGAAGCACATTTCAGCAAATGGAATTCTCTGCACGAGATCCTCTTGGCAGCCCCCTGCCTTGGGATTCAGGCCAGGGTGAGACTCAGAACAGTTTAAAAGAAACTAATTTTGCTCAGGGCTATAAGTCTCGAGGTGCTCCAGGGACGAGGCCCATTGCTAGAAGCGGAGGCACAGGGACCTAGCACTTTGTCCTGGATACAGAATCTCTGAGCTCTCTGGGAAAATGGCTTTCTGGAGCAATACATTCAGAGTCCTCCAGTGAGTAAAGGAGCTCTCTCCTCCACGACAATGGCTCCACTGGAGTCTTTGCTATTCAACTCTATATACTGCGTCCATTGCTAGGGATCCATGGCCTGCCCAAGTTACACCAACATACAGATTCCCCCTCCTGCACCTCGTCATCCCTCACCCCAAGGAGAGCATGTGAGCAGGGGCGTTATTGTGATTAGTCACTGACGTGTTCTGGGCAGTTGTTTCGGAGGGGAGGGACAAGTGCACTTTGCATTTGGACTAGAAAACACCGAGGGGTTTGTGGTCATTCCCAGGCTCTGCAGGAGGGAGATCTACAGTCCTGGGTGAGCCCCAAGAAGCACCATCTCCTGCCCGCTCAAGTTTCACCCGTTGTGCCTGAGCAGCAGACTCACTGAGGGTGGGGGAGGTCCTGGAGAGTGAGATGAGCCTCAGGTATCCCAGACCCAGACCTGCTCGTGCTTTGAAACAAGGACAGAGATCTGGGGTTAGCTGCAGGGCTCTACGGGAGCCAACAGAGAGTGGAGCATGGGCCTGAAGTGCCCTGTATTGCTGTGGCGGCAGCTGTTACCCCAGTTTAGTATCCTCAGGACTGATGCTTCCTAGTGCAGGTGAATAGCAATGCTGTAATCCAAGCGGACTGGCAGGCCTGTGTGATTAATGCCAAGAAGTGATGTGGTCTCCTCCTAGCCACTTAAAAGTGGTAGGAAGCATTACTCATGGCCATTATTGTGTGAGAGTTCCAGAAGATCTCCTGGCTGGTGACTGCCTGGCCAATCGGTGGCTCCGTCCTCTCCCAGTGGCGGCAGCTCCATGATAGCCTGAGGGAAGAATGCTCCCTTGGCTTGCATTACCACCTCAGCATGAGTTTGGAAAAAATAATGTTCAATAAGGATTAAAATTCAAAATGATCTGGACAAACTGGAGAAAAGGACGTACTGAAAGTACCCCGCTTAGGAAGGAAAAAAACGGTTATTCATCTTTTTGTAACGGTTGTTCTTCAAGATGTGTTGCTTACGTCCATTCCATTGTATGTGTGCGTGCACCCATGTGCATGTCGGAGACTTTTGCCTTAGTGGTAGCCGTAGAGCCGGCTGTGGCGCCCTCTGGAGTGCCCTGCTCATGGCGTGGTGTATCAGGCACCGCCGGCCCTGCACCCTCTTCGTTCCTTCTTACCGACAACTCCAAGGGAGGGGCAGGAGGGCGGGTAATGGAATGGACATGAGCAACACACAGAGCCCTCCGTTGGGTACGGCAAATCTGGGTGACCACTTCAAGCCCCGCGCTTTGGGGGGCCCCGCAGGCTGCCAGTGCAATTGGCCGGCACCAGGCGCGGTCAGTCCCAGAAGTGATGGATTCATCTCTTCTGCCCTGGGTCCCACGCCCCTCCTAGGGACGGCCCTTGCAACACATCTCAAAGAACAACAGTTACAAAAAGGTATGATGGGATAGCCTCATTTTGGCAATTAATCGATCTTTGACTATTAGCGGTAAATATACCCAATGGCCTCTGATGGGATGTTAAATTGGGTGGGATCTGAGTTACTACAGAGAATTCTTTCCTGGGTGTCTGGCTGGTGAGTCTTACCCACATGCTCAGGGTTTAGCTTATCGCCATATTTGGGGTCAGGAAGGAATTTTCCTCCAGGGCAGATTGGCAGAGGCCCTGGGGGTTTTTCGCCTTCCTCTGCAGTGTGGGGCATGGGTCACTTGCTGGAGGATTCTCTGCACTTTTAAGTATTTAAACCACGATTTGAGGACTTCAATAACTCAGACATAGGTCAGGGGTTTGTTACAAGAGTGGGTGGGTGAGATTCTGTGGCCTGCATTGTGCAGGAGGTCAGACTAGACGATCATAATGGTCCCTTCTGACCTTAAAGTCTATGAGTCTAAGGTGAATAACTGTTTTTCTTCTTCAAGTGCTTGCTCATGTCGATTCCATTGTAGGTGACTCACAAGCAGAATCACAGGAGGTGGGCTTGGAGTTCACAGTTTTATCATAGAATCATAGAATATCAGGGTTGGAAGGGACCTCAGGAGGTCATCTAGTCCAACCCCCTGCTCAAAGCAGGACCAATTCCCAACTAAATCATCCCAGCCAGGGCTTTATCAAGCCTGACCTTAAAAACCTCTAAGGAAGGAGATTCCACCACCTCCCTAGGTAACCCATTCCAGTGCTTCACCACCCTCCTCGTGAAAAAGTTTTTCCGAATATCCAACCTAAACCTCCCCCACTGCAACTTGAGACCATTACTCCTTGTTCTGTCATCTGGTACCACTGAGAACAGTCTAGATCCATCCTCTGTGGAACCCCCTTTCAGGTAGTTGAAAGCAGCTATCAAATCCCCCCTCATTCTTCTCTTCTGCAGACTAAACAATCCCAGTTCCCTCAGTCTTGCAGATTGTAGTACTGTTCTGCTGAAACCAGCATCAGCCTGAGCTTGCTGGATCAGCGCATAGTGTGAGGCAAACATGTGGACGAACGACCAGGTTGTGGCACGGCAAATTTCCTGGATCGGCACCTGAGTGAGGAAGGCCGCCGATGAGGCCTGCACCCTAGTGGAGTGAGCCATCACAATCGGTGGTGGGGGCACCTTCGCCAGTTCATAGCAGTAGCGGATACAAGCCGTGATCCAAGACGAGATCCTCTGGATAGACACTGGACAACCCTTCATCCGGTCCACGACAGCAACAAACAGCTGCGTAGACTTACAGAATGGCTTCGTCTTCTCTATGTAGAAGGCCACAGCCTGCCTAACGTCCAAGGTATGCAGCCTGCACTCCTCATCCATCGCATTAGGCTTCGGGCAAAGAACCGGAAGACATATGTCCTGACTCGTGTGGGACTGGGAGACGACCTTGGGCAGAAAGGTCAGGTGCAGATGCAGCTGGACCTTGTCCTTATAGAAGATCGTATACAGGGGCTCTGACGTGAGCACCCTGATCTCGGACACCCTACGGGCTGAAGTTATAGCAACCAAAAAGGAGACCTTCCAGGATAACAGGAGAAGGGAGCAGGAAGCCAGGAGCTCAAAGGGGGGCCCCGTGAGCCTAGATAGCACAAGTTTCAGGTCCAAGGAGGGACCAGGTCTCGGACATGTGGGTAAAGGGACTCCAGACTTTTCAGAAACTGCGCTGTCATGGGATGGGCGAAGACCGACCTTCCTTGAAATGTCCCTGTTCCTCGTAGGCCCCTGCAGAGGCTGCCACTGACTAGGAGGTGGGGGAGGCCGGAATGGCTGCCTAGACGACTGAGGTGTGTGCATCCCAGGGAACGGAGGGTCGCCTTTGTGTCCTTTAGGCGATGCAGACATGCATCCGTTTGATCAGGAAACAGGCCAACACCGTCAAACGGAAGGTCGTGGATCGAGGCCTGCATCTCCTGGGACAGGCCGGCGGTCTGGAGCCAGGAACTGTGCCGCATCACCGCCGCTGAAGAGACCACTCGGGCAGCTGAATTGGCGGAGTCCTGGGCCATCTGGAGAGAAGACCGAGCTGCCACGGTCCCTTCCTTCGCCAGGGTGGCAAATTCCTGGGCCTCTTCATGGGACATGGAATCCTTGAACTTGAGGAGAGAGCCTGTAGCAGGGTGGTTACCCCGCTCCTGCCTGAGGGGTTTCAAACAGCCCTGCCTGGGGCTGTGGCTGGAGAAAGCAGCTTGCAGGCTAAGCTGATTGGGGGAAGTGGCTGCAGCTGGGGCCACGCCCCAAACAGACTCCGCTGGCCCTATAAAGGCCAGGGCGGCCAGGAGCTCAGCAATCTCTCTGAGTGCAGAGAGAGAAGGGCCTGGCTGCAGCAAGCTAGAGATAGCGTACCTGAGTGGAGCAGGGCTGGGGACAGGCTGAGGAGCTGGGGAGCTCCAGCCTGGAAAGCCCCAGGCTGCGGCCTAGTATTAGGCCAAGGGGTACTGGGGGTTGCAGATAGGGTGACCAGATCACCAAAGACAAATATCGGGACGCGGGGGGGGGGGGTGACGTGGGGGGGGCGGGGCGGGGGCGGGGCCAAAAAAAAAAAAAAAAAAAACCTTCCTCCGCAAGTGCTGGAGGGAGGCCCGGGAGACTCAGGGGAAGCGCGGGGCCGGGGTGAGTAACAGTCCGGCCTGGTCCCGAGCAGGCAGGACTCAGTCGGGCGGTAGGGAGAGGAGGGGGGCAGCCCGCGGGGCCAGGCGGCGGCTGTTCTCCGCCCCGGGCAGCGGGACTCGGGAGCAGCCGCTGCTGCAGCTCCCACTGCCGCGGGGGAGGAAGCGGCCATGGCGCTTGGCGGCTGTGGCTCTGGCGCCCCCGAACCCCCCGAGCCGGGGCCTGCTGCGGGGACCCAGCAGCGCGCACGCTGCGCCCAGCCCCTGGCCAGTGTCTGGGCTGCTGCCCAGCTGGTGCTATCGCGCGGCAGCCCCGGAGTGGGGGCAGCAGGCCCCAGCCCCCCCGTCCCGCAGGGGAACGAACGGGGCTGGGCTGCCAATGCCTCCACCCCGGGGCCACCGCGCGATAGCACCAGCTGGGCAGCCCAGACGTGCCTAGCCAGGGGCTGGGCCCAGCATACGCGCTGCTGCAGGCCCCGGCTCGGGGGGTTTGGGGGCGCCAGAGCCGCCGAGCGCCATGGCCGCTTCCTCCCCCGTCCCCTGGCCCCGCGGGTCGCCCCCCTCCTCTCCCAACCACCCAACTGAGTCCTGCCTGCACTGGGCCAGGCCGGACTGTTACTCACCCCGGCCCCGCGCTTCCCCTGCCTCTCCCGGGCCTCCCTCCAGCGCTTGTGGAGGGAGGGGGAATGGTGAGCCCGGGGAAGAGGCGGGGATTCGGGGAGGGAGCCAATCGGGGGAGGAGGGGGCGGAGTCGGGGCAGGGGGGGGGCGCGAGCACTTCCGGGCTCGAGGCTCGGGGCATTTCCTTGTTTGTCCGGTTGTCCCGACCGCACGTCGGTCGGGACGCGGGACAAACAAGGAAATATCGGGACGGTCCCGATAAAATCGGGACGTCTGGTCACCCTAGTTGCAGAGGGCAGTCCCGGGGTAGGCCAAGGCAGCAGGTCCAAACCCCCCTTGCCAGTGATGAGTGGCCTATACTGCAGTTTGCCCGAGGGAGCGGGGGCCAGTTGGTGACTGGCAGCGACCTAGTGCTGAGGCAAGGTGGGGATAGTGGGTGGGGGTTCCCCAGGGAGGGGAGACCCAGATCTGTGGGGTACTGCCAGGGGGCAGCATCCCAGTAATAGGGGCACCGGGTCCTGGGAGGGACACGGGCACCAGTAGAGGACAAGGCGGATCACCGGCCTGCAGAGGGCGCTCCAGAGGCTGGTGAGCTAATTCCCTGGACGACCAGCAGGAGGCGCCGCAGGGGTGAGTCCGGACCCTCTTACAGAGCCCCACAAGTTAAAATTGTAGTGGTTCAAGAGGGGCTGGTGATTTGCCACCCGAAACTGGAGGCTAGCCATAGAATAAATCGGCCGAATAAGTCGTTTTTTCGCCTCTTTATTCTTAGGGGTAGAACTGGTGGGCCCCGTTTGTCCCATTCATTGGCCACCGACACAACCAATGAACCCGATGGCGGATAAGTATATAAGTACTCGAACCCCTTTGCGGGGGCAAAGTACTTGTTTCCGCCCTTTTCGAGGTGGGCGGGATGGAAGACGGGGTCTGCCAGATGGCCTTGGCGATATTCAGGACCCTATCGTGAACCAGGAGCGCAACCTGGGTTGGGGCGGACGCAGAGAGCACGTTAAAAAGCGTGTCCATCTGCTCCTACATCTCCTCCACTTTGAGGAACAATTTAGCCGCCACCTTCTGGAGCAGAACCTAATGCTGGCGGAAGTCTTCCGGTGAGCTAGCTCTGGAGGTTCTGCTACCGCTTTGTCTGGGGAGGAGGAAGATGACTGGATGGCGGGAGGCCTAGGTGGTGTGGCCTTGGGGGAGAGTGGCCTTGGGGTTTGTACTGGCTCCTCACCCGAGGCGGTTGCCGGGACGTCCTGCACCGAGCCCGGTGCCGCAGATGCTGGGGGTACCGCCTGTGGTCTGTCTGATACGGCAACCGAGGGCTGGCAGGAGTGGGGCACCAGCATGACAGGAACGTCCCATGTGTTCCAATACGGCCATTGGGACGGCCACTGGCTTTGGTGCCAGGTCGGCACCAATGCCACTGATGCACCTTCAGGAGCCCACTCATGCTGTCTGGGCGAGGGACTGAACTGTGCCTCCGAGCCTGCGAAGTTGTCTCCCTGCGGCGACCAGGGCAGGGCTGTGGAGCCTTGAGTCTGATGGCGCATAGTTGCTGCCGGAGACTGGTGGTTGGACCGGTCTGACCGGTGCCGGGGGTAGGGGGAGCGGTGTCGCGTCGGGGAGCACCCTCGAGGTCTCAGTGATGGTGACCGATGGTGGGACGAGGACTGGTACTGGGGTGATCGACGATGCCTGGACGAACCTCTGCGCGACGAGAGAGATCAAGAGCTCAGTGCCGGCGACTCGTAGCGACTAGCCAGAGACCTGGGCTGACATGGAGACCAAGAACGTGGTGACCTGTGGCTCTGTCTTGGCTCTGGAGCCCAGTGTCACTCATCTGATTTGTGTGAGGCCTTTCCGGTGGGCTTGCCCTCAAGGGGAGCCTTAGCCTGGTCCTTTGCTGCACGCGGCGGAGGCGCTGTGGACTCTCCTGGTGCCGGGCCCTCAGAGGGGGCTGGATGCCCCATTTGCTTAGGCCTTTCACTACTACCCAGAGTCGGTGGCGGGTCCTTTCTGGGGGAGGAACCCCCCGTGGCCGAACCCTTCAACAGGTCCGGAGTGGGCGTAAGGCCCGAACAGGGTCCTTTGCCCAGAGCCCCCTGGTCGGGCTTGGCTGGTGCCATCTTCTTAGGCTTCTTCTTCGGCACCGGTGACAGTGATCGGTGCCGGGAGGACCGCAGTGCCGGAAGTGCGCTAGGCACTGGGTTCCAGTTTGGGCCATGCTGGCTCTGAAGCTGGATGCAGGGCAGCCGGCATCAGGAGGGCCCTGAGGCGGATGTCGTGCTCCTTCTGAGTCTGTGGACAAAAGTTTTGGCAGATACGACAGCGCTCCTTTATATGGGTTTCCCCGAGGCATTGCAAACAACTCTCATGCGGGTCACTACAGGACAAGCAGGGCTTGAAACCTGGAGATCGGGGCATGCCCCATCGGGGGCAAAGTCCCCGCTGGGACACTATCTAACTAAACACTTACAACTATTTACAAAGAAGCACAAGGCTAAACAGACAAAGAAAAAATGCTGACTACTTGCGAAGCAAGGGACAGAAGCGCTCCGACTGATCACCACAGGCGGTAAGAAGGAACTAAGAGGGCGCAGGGCCAGCAGTGCCTGATACTGCGCCATGAGCACGGCACTCCAGAGGGCTCCATAGCCGGCTCAGGCAAAAGTCTCCAACGGCCGGGCATGCGGGTGCGTGCACACCTACAATGGAATTGACATGAGCAAGCAGTCGAAGAACAATCAGTTGCACTCATACAAAATGGGAAATGACTGACTAGGAAGGAGTACTGTGGAAAGGGATCTGTCTGTCATAGTGGATCACAAGCTAAATATAACTCAACAGTGTAACACTGTTCCAAAAAATCAAACATCATTCTGGGATGTGTTAGCAGGAATGTTGTAAGCAAGACACGAGGAGTAATTCTTCCGCTCTTCTCTGCACTGATTAGGCCTTAACTGGAGTATTGTATCCAGTTTTGGGCGACACATTTCAGGGAAGATGTGTACAAACTGGAGAAAGTCCAGAGAAGAGCAACAAAACTGATTAAAGGTCTAGAAAACATGACCTCTGAGAGAAGATTGAAAAAATTAGGTTTGTTTAGTCTGGAAAAGAGAAGACTGAGAGGGGACATGATAACAGTTTTCAAGTATGTAAAAGGTGGTTACAAGGAAGAGGGAGAAAAAAAAATTTTCTTAACCTCCGAGGCTAGGACAAGAAGCAAGGGGTTTAAATTGCAACTAGGGCGGTTTATGTTGGACATTAGGAAAAACTTCCTGTCAGGGTGGTTAAGCACTGGAATAAATTGCCTAGGGAGGTTGTGGAATCTCCATCATTGGAGGTTTTTAAGAGCAAGTTGGACAAACACCTGTCAGGGATGGTCTAGATAATACTTAGTCCTGCCATGAGTGCCGGGGACTGGACTAGATGACCTACGAAGGTCCCTTCCAGTCCTTCGATTCTATGAATCAGCAGTGATTTCCCAACATCAGCACTTAAGTTTCTGTCCCTCTCTCTTCATCTGGCCCAGGTGTCTGAAAATGATTTGTGTCTGTGTGCAAAATGAAGACATTTAGAGACTACAGAGCAGTAACCATTTGAGAGTGGCCAAAATTGTAACTAAGGGATAACCTGAGTAACAGTATAGACCAAACCCTTAGCAGCTACCTTGAGCTCTGCTAATGCCAGTCTAGCTCTGGGGGATGAACGGTGAGACTCCTGGGCTTGAGATCTTTGCCTCCTGATAGCAGATTAAATACCGCTGTAATAAATGAGTGCTGGGAACCTACTCCTCATTTGCTGGCTCCCACCCCATCCTGGGCCAGGGTAACAAAGGTAATACCCCTGGGAGCTACTGTTACATCTTCCTTTTTGAAAATCAATGTGAATTAACCCTAATATCAGCCAAAACAGCCACCCCAGACAAACAGCTTGTTAACGACACACCCAGACTCCAAGGCTGGAGGCTGGGGAGATGACCTAACGCAGCACGGAGGAGAGGATTATTCTCTGCTACAGATATCTGTCCATAACTGTTATCTCTGCGGCCCAATGGCTCTCTGACTACATGGCCACTGCTCAGTTTCTCTGCAGTGGTCTGTACAGCTGCTGAGGTGGATCTGCGACCTGGCGCCTGTGTTTGCTGTCCCTGATGTTTCGCTGTCTGTGATTGGCTGGGGGTGTGTTCCTTCTGCGAGCAGCATTCTGGGTGTCCCCTGAAAGCAGAGCTCTGGTGTCCTCTTTGGCTTTGTGGAGATGTCTCAAGTTCCTTGCATAGGACGACCCTCAGGGTTTGTAACACTGGTGCTGCTGGTTCAGCTAGTTCCTTGGCACATTCTGGTTTGAAGTTAATATTCCTCCTCCTTGCAATGGAATAACTGCTTGGCATTCTTGTCCTAATCTTTCTTCTGTTCTAGTTCCCTGGTGCTTAGCTATGTGTTAATTATGTCAGGGTCAATAGTCTCTCACTGAAACAGTTTGTCAGATGTTGGCACCAAGGTTTTTGCCTGTAAGTCCCCTGTTTGGTAACTCTAAAACCACTGGGAGGTGTGTGGTGATATTTTAACAGTGCTAACAATGGATGCTTGAAATCCACAAGGTTTTAAAACCTTTGTTTTTTGTTATTTGGATTGATTTTTCCACAATCCCATTTGACTGCTTGTAATAAAGAGCTTGAACTAATGGATCAGCGAATTGCTAAAATGAGTAACTCATGAATTGCTCTTACAGCTCAGAGAGAGGTCACTACTCATGCCACACCACTGCATCCTGCATGGAAAGGGCTCTGAGGACTAGTTTCCTGTCTCAATAATTGTGTTTCTGTGGTTCCTTGTCAGGGGCTGAATGGTACCAGATCTCGCATTAGCAGTAGCTGCCTCAGCTAAAGAGTCTGGGGAGCAAAGGGTGGAAAGGTAAATTGGGAGTTCTGCTTGGCATAAAGTCTCTGGTTTTCCATGGAAGCTGCAGCTGCAACAACGGCTAGTTGTGCACAAACACCCAGTAGATTGTGAGGCTTCTTCTGTACTAGGCAAGAGGAACTTTTCATTCCTAGTCAGCTGGAGAAGAAACTCCTGGGAAGCTTTGGCATCACTCATCACAATGGTCCTTTATGAATTATTCTTACTTAGAAGGGAGATCTTCAAGGGCACTAGTGAGGGAGACATGTTCTATTGACTACAGCTCAGTTTCTTGAAGATGCCCGAAGACCACGAGCATGTCAGCTAGTCAGGCTTCCATTTAATCCCAGGGGACTCAGGGAGACTGCATCAGCAGCCCCGTTTGTCTCAGCTCCACCCATAGAAGGAGCTACAGAGACCCTTTGGCATGATTGCTAAGAGCAATGAATTAATGACCTGGTCTCTAGATGTCCCAGGAGGTGGGGTGGGATCCAGGCTGGGGAGCCAGATTCACATTCTTTCTGTGATGTACACCATGATTCTGCCATGTTCCAAAGACATTTCACCCACAGTACACATCCCCACCCTGAGGGACCCTCTGTTAGACCTCTAAGTCACATAACAGAGCTTCAGGTGAGGGCACGCCAACCAGAATCAGACCCTGATTGCTTAGCTGGCAATTGCGTGAAGACAGGAATTCTGCATGCAGCTTATACCTGAATTTCGTAAACAGGTTTGGAAGAAGGAATAGCAGCAAATTCCCGGTAGTCAAACTTCTTTTCAGACATGGACTGGAAGGGACAGCAAGAGAAGAGAGAGAGAGAAAGAGAGAGAGTGAGCGAGGGATCAGCAGCAAGCAGAGGGTTGCAGCACACTGTGGAAAGGCTTATCAGGAGATCAGAGAAGAAGGAATGGTTTGGGTAAAGGCGATGGTGACACCTCTCATCTGTGAAAGGTGGTACCAGGACTCGCATGAACAATCGTCTATTGCAGCAAGTCATCTCTGGGATATAATCCTTCAGTGCGTGATCCAGTGGACCACGCTGTATATGCCCAGGGTTTTAGGGCACTCCTGTCCTTTGCTGGCCCTGAGCCTCAGCGCATGAACTGGGGAAAATCCAGGTTCCACTGAAATCAATGGCAACTCCCATGGAATTCATTGGGGCCAGGATTTTAAACCTCCATATATTCCTAGTTCTACTATGTGACTGGGGGCAAGCCTCATCCCTTCTCTGTGCCTCAGTTTCCCTCTCCCCTTTGTCTTGTCTTTGTACACAGTGAGCTCTGACTCTCAGTGCGTGTGTACAGTGCCCAGCACTGATCTCAGCTGGGGCCACTTGAGGTAATGAAAAAAACAACCACAACAGCTGGGAGCAGGTATTGTGAGGCTTGTAGAAGGGGTGTCAGGCGTGAAAGGCTTGCTGAGGGCAAAATGCAGAGGCTGAGCTGAAGAAGCAGAGGGGATGGAAATGGAACATGTGGGAAAGGGAGGGTTCACAGACAAGTGAAATGGAAACCTAGGGAAATGAGACCAAATCTCAGCTCTCAGCAACAGGCATGGTTGAGCACACGGGGCCAGGCGGCTCACTCTCATGGCCCCATGTCTGGGATGAGTCTGTGAGTGAGGATCCCACATCCCAGCCATACGGGGCATTCTCCCCTTCCTGGCTCGCGGTGGGTGGGTATCCCAGGTTTAGAGATAAGACAAAGAGGGGGTGGCAGCAACTCCTACCAGCCTCCCTGGTGAAGTGACATTCCTGGGGCTGCAATCTGCAAAAGAAGAGGCAGAAGCACTGGTTAGTGAGGAATGCATTACGCACCCCTTCCCCCTTTGGCAGCATGCGTAAGAGCTATAAAGGGCTATGCCAAGCCTCCCAGCCACACGGTCATTTCTCTCTCCTGTTTCTCGGGCTATGGTGTTGAGTTCCACTGCTTGGGTTCCCTGGAGAATAACATGGCAAAGGGGTGGGTCTCTGTCAGTATCATACAAGCCAGGACTATCCTGGCTGCAAGATTCCAGCCCAGCCCTAGATGCGCCCCCTCAGCCTAGAAGAAATGGGGAATTCACTCTCAGTGGGCCTGTGGAAGAGTCCTGGCTAGCGCACAGATGTTGGCCTCTATCCCCAGTGATGTGGTGAACCCCACTCCCAGGATGCGTGGCATACAGTACCTTCTGGAAGCGTTGGGGAGGGGGTGGGAGCAGGTGAAGGCGATTCAGCCAGCTGTTCCAGTGTGCTGCGCTTCTTCCCCTCCTTGGACTTGGCAATCACCATCTGGGCTTTGAGGGCATCCTGCTCCAGAGACTTCATCCTGCCTCAGAGGAGGGGGAGAAAGTGGACATCAGCATCATTGAAGAGAATTACAAGTAATGCCTTCTTCTGTGCCTGGCAGCCAGCCCATGGCTCTGGGGCTGAATGTCAGAGGGCAGGGACAGAGCACTGGCTCCCATGTTCCCTCTGTGGAGAGGGTGAGGATATGTTGTGGCAGACAGAGAAAGTCAGTGTAGGAGAGAATTCAGAAAACAGCTGAATTTGCTATGATCAGCCATTAACCTCCTCCTGACACACACACACACGTGTGAATCTGGGACAGGCCTAGCCGAGCGCTGCACACCCAAGTGAGAAGCTGCAGGGCTCTCCAGAGGTGCCTGGGGATGTGATGGGGAACCATCCAGGCCAGGAGGAAGGAGGGGAATTGCAGGTATAAACCACAAGGGCGTGAGGGTTATTTCAGGCACTCTGATCTCCCCCACACTCCATCAGTGCTGCTGCATCCTGCCCCTCTTCTGGCATTTGTGAAATTCAGAACTGACTATGGTAAGATGGGCTCTGCACTTGGCAGCGGAGGCTTCCCAAGCAGGAGAACTTCTCCCTCTGATTGTTTAGATAACTGCCATCAGCCTGCAGAACCAGGGGGCAATGGGCTCTAGCACACTGCAGCAGGAGCGGGGTGTTTCTCCCCACTCCTAGAGCAGCAGCAGAGATGGCTGCAGTAGGAGGCAGGAATACAGAGAAGGACTGTGGAACATGCAACTGGAGGGGCAGGGGCTGTGCACACCTGGATTGACTTCCTGACCCAGGGGTTCTTGAGACGTGACTCTGCCCTGGGCTAGACACCTGAGCTGGCCTGGCCCCTGGTGCAGGTGCCCGCTGTCGGGACTGGTAGAGCTTCCTGGCCAGATCCTGCTCGTACTGTTTAATACTGTCTTCAAGAGTGGAGGATCTGAGGAGGAGGAGGAGGAGGAGGAGGAAAAGATAGTGGTGATGAACATCATAGCAGGCGACCACAGAGAGAGAAAGAAACAGACAGAGAGAAAAAAAAGATTGGAATGTACCCTGGAGAGAGGAGGAGTGAAGGGCTGATGCAGGCATTGGCTAGGATCAGACCAGGCTCCCGTCTCTGAGCCTGGCCAGCACCAGCTGCTTGAGAGAGTGGGGCAGGAACCCCTGGTGTGCAAGTCAGGAATAACCTGCCTATGGGAATGGCCCTTCCCAGCCCCAGCAGTTAGAGTCTGACTTCTGCTCTCGGATGGTATGCACTGGGTGGGAGGGACTAGACATGGCAGGAATGTCAGACATGGGGAGGGACTGACAAGGTGCTTACACAAGTGGGAGGCGGTGAAGCAAACAGGGTGGATACATGCTGAGGGGGAGAGAGGGTGTCTGTGTGCACCTGTCAGAAAGGGAAGGGGGCCCAGGACAGTGGACAGGTGCCCAAGGGAGGGTTGTGTTTGCCATATGCTGGATGCATGTGTATCCAAAATGGCACAGGCACGCATTGGGAAAAAGTGGGTTCATAGGAGGGCATGTGTGTGCTTCAGAGCAGCGGAGGGGTTCACAAGATGTGTATCGCTCCCTTGTGGACACACTTCTCCCCCACTGGCGTATGCCCGTGACCTTTCAAACACACCCTTCCTAGACATGCGTGCCAATGTAGGTGTGTGTGGGTGTCCTGACAGGGGACACATGGCAGTGATTGGGGGGGCGGGGTCGAGCCTCACAGGGTACACAAGCGGAGGAGTCCAGGGGTGCTCATGTCCCAACAGGGCCCAGGGACCAGCATGTGGGTATGGGTGTGTGTCCTAACAGGGCACTGATGGCAGAGGGCGTGGGGGAAGGCCCAGCAAGGTGGGTGGTGGTGGGGACACACACCAGAGAACTGGAAAGAAGCAGAAGACAGAAGATTAGACAGAAAGTGATACAATCTGCATTGTGCAATATAAGAAATACAGCGAGACTGAAGGGCAACCTAAACCTCCGTCTACCAAGCAGCTCAAGGAGTTGTACATGGGGTCCCCTTGGAGGAGACCTGAGCCCTGGCCCCTGATCACTGATACACTGCACCTAGGACTGAACCAACTCTGGCAAACAGAGGAGACGTGGTTCTCCAGAAGTGCACCGCCTCTTGTGGTAGTAACAGAGGAAGCTGCAGAGCAGACTGAGCTCAGGTGTCTGTGGTGGTGCCATATCATCTCATTTGGGGGGTGGGGGAGCTAAAATATGGTGAATTACAGGCTCTTTGTCAGTGCAGACACAGCCATGGAGAGGTAGCAAGCAGACAAGGACATACTCCACCTCAAGGGTCTTTAAACCAGAGCAAGCAGGGCCTTTAATTGGCAGCCAAATCCCCAAGAATGCTGTGGAACTGGAATGCTATGTAAAAGCTCCGGGGAAAGCTGAAGAAAGAATGTGGGAGTTTTCTGAGTCAGGAATCCCTTGGAAATTGTAATGATAATGGAGGCGTGCCAGAATTATTAATAGATTTTAAGGCCAGAATGGACCATTAGATCTAGTCTGACCTCCAAAAAGGGCAAAGCAACTAGAAAGGGAATGTCTATACCACCTGGCATCTGACTCGGGTTTGACCCAAGACCCCCTTCCATCCACACACAAATCAATCTGACTTGGGTTAGCGAGCAGTCAGGACCTAGGTCCTAACACCCTACTGGGGGATGGGTCACAGCCTAAGTCCCACTGTGATTTGGTCCCAAGCCCTGTCATTTAGCAGTATGAATGTAGCTCAAGCCGCAGACCCAAGTCAGAAGGTCTGTGTAGTGCAGTATGGACACATTAGCACACCTAAAAGACCTGGGTGCCAGCAACTGTAAGTCCAGGTTTACAATGCTAATCACTAAGAAAAATAAGTTTGTTTACATTTGCAGGAGATAATGCTGTCTGCTTCTTGTTTACAATGTCACCTGAAAGTGAGAACAGGCATTCACATGGCACTTTTGTAGCTGGCGTTGCAAGATATTTACGTGCCAGATGCGCTAAAGATTCGTATGTCCCTTCATGCTTCAACCACTATTCCAGAGGACATGCATCCATGCTGATGATGAGTTCTGCTCTATAACTATCTAAAGCAGTGCGAACCAACGCATGTTCATTTTCATCATCTGAGTCAGATGCCACCAGCAGAAGGTTGATTTTCTCTTTTGATGGTTTGGGTTCTCTCGTTTCTGCACTGGAGTGTTGCTCTTTTAAGATTTCTGAAATCATGCTCTATACCTCGTCCCTCTCAGATTTTGGAAGGCACTTCAGATTCTTAAATCTTGAGTCGAGTGCTGTAGCTATCTTTAGAAATCTCACAATGATACCTTCTTTGCGTTTTGTCAAATCTGCAGTGAAAGTGTTCGAAATGAACAACATGCCCAGGATCATCATCTGAGACGGCTGTAACATGAAATATATGGCAGAATGCAGGTAAAACAGAGCAGGAGATATACAATTCTCCCCCAAGGAGTTGAGTCACAAATTTAATTAACGCATTATTTTTTTTACAAGCGTCATCAGCATGGAAGCATGTCCTCTGGAATGGTGACTGAAGCATGAAGGGGGATACGAATGTTTAGCATATCTGGCACATAAATACCTTGCAGTGCTAGCAACAAAAGTGCCATGCAAACGCCTGTTCTCACTCTCAGATGACATTGTAAATAAGAAGCAGGCAGCATTATCTCCTGTAAATGTAAACAAACTTATTTGACTTAGCAATTGAGTCTGAAAAGGCTGAACAAGAAGTAGGACTGAGTGGATTTATAGGCTCTAAAGTTTTACATTGTTTTGTTTCTGAATGCAGTTATGTAACAAAAAAAATCTACATTTGTAAATTGCACTTTCATGATAAAGAGATCGCACTACAGTACTTGTATGAGATGAACTGAAAAATACATTTCTTATTGATAAATACATTTCCTCTTTTGATAAAGGAGGATATTGATATAATAGGCATCACAGAAACCTGGTGGACTGAGAGCAATCAATGGGACACAATCATTCCGGGGTACAAAATATATTGGAAGGACAGAACAGGTTGTGTGGGGGGGAGTGGCGCTATATGTGAAAGAAAATGCAGAATCAAATGAAGTAAAAATCTTAAGTGAATCCACATGTTCCATAGAGTCTCTATGGATAGAAATTTCATGCTCTAATAAGAATATAACATTAGGGATCTATTATAGACCACCTGACCAGGACGGTGATAGTGATGATGAAATGCTACGGGAAATTAGAGAGGCTATCAAAATTAAGAACTCAATAATAGTGGGGGATTTCAATTATCCCCATATTGACTGGGAACATTTCACTTCAGGACGAAATGCAGAGATAAAATTTCTCGATACTTTAAATGACTGCTTCACGGAGCAGCTGGTACGGGACCCCACAAGGGGAGAGGTAACTATAACAGGACCACTTGGAAATAGTGACCATAATACAATAGCATTCAACATCCCTGTGGTGGGAAGAACATCTCAACAGCCCAACATTGTGGCATTTAATTTCAAAAGGGGGAACGATGCAAAAATGAGGGGGTTAGTTAAACAGAAGTTAAAAAGTACAGTGACTAAAGTGAAATCCCTGCAAGCTGCATGGGCGCTTTTTAAAGACACCATAATAGAGGCCCGACTTCAATGTATACCCCAAATTAAGAAACACAGTAAAAGAACTAAAAAAGAGCCACCGTGGCTTAACAACCATGTAAAAGAAGCAGTGAGAGATAAAAAGACTTCCTTTAAAAAGTGGAAGTCAAATCCTAGTGAGGCAAATAGAAAGGAGCATAAACGCTGCCAAATTAAGTGCAAGAATGTAATAAGAAAAGCCAAAGAGGAGTCTGAAGAACGGCTAGCCAAAAACTCCAAAGGTAATGACAAAATGTTTTTTAAGTACATCAGAAGCAGGAAGCCTGCTAAACAATCAGTGGGGCCTCTTGATGATCGAGATACAAAAGGAGCGCTTAAAGACGATAAAGTCATTGCGGAGAAACTAAATGGATTCTTTGCTTCAGTCTTCACGGCTGAGGATGTTAGGGAGATTCCCAAATCTGAGCCGGCTTTTGTAGGTGACAAATCTGAGGAACTGTCACAGATTGAAGTGTCACTAGAGGAGGTTTGGGAATTAATTGATAAACTTAACATTAACAAGTCACCGGGACCAGATGGCATTCACCCAAGAGTTCTGAAAGAACTCAAATGTGAAGTTGCGGAACTGTTAACTAAGGTTTGTAACCTGTCCTTTAAATCGGCTTCTGTACCCAATGATTGGAAGTTAGCTAATGTAACACCAATATTTAAAAAGGCCTCTAGAGGTGATCTTGGCAATTACAGACCGGTAAGTCTAATGTCGGTACCAGGCAAATTAGTCGAAACAGTAGTTAAGAATAAAATTGTCAGACGCATAGAAAAACAAACTGTTGAGCAATAGTCAACATGGTTTCTGTAAAGGGAAATCGTGTCTTACTAATCTATTAGAGTTCTTTGAAGGGTTCAACAAACATGTGGACAAGGGGGATCCAGTGGACATAGTGTACTTAGATTTCCAGAAAGCCTTTGACAAGGTCCCTCACCAAAGGCTCTTATGTAAATTAAGCTGTCATGGGATAAAAGAGAAGGTCCTTTCATGGACTGAGAACTGGTTAAAAGACAGGGAACAAAGGGTAGGAATTAATGGTAAATTCTCAGAATGGAGGGGGTAACAAGTGGTGTCCCCCAAGGGTCAGTCCTAGGACCAATCTTATTCAACTTATTCATAAATGATCTGGAGAAAGGGGTAAACAGTGAGGTGGCAAAGTTTGCAGATGATACTAAACTGCTAAAGATAGTTAAGACCAAAGCAGACTGTGACTAATTTCAAAAAGATCTCACAAAACTAAGTGATTGGGCAACAAAATGGCAGATGAAATTTAATGTGGATAAATGTAAAGTAATGCACATTGGAAAAAATAACCCCAACTATACATACAATATGATGGGGGTTAATTTAGCTACAACAAGTCAGGAAAAAGATCTTGAAGTCATCGTGGATAGTTCTCTGAAGATGTCCACGCAGTGTGCAGAGGCGGTCAAAAAAGCAAACAGGATGTTAGGAATCATTAAAAAGGGGATAGAGAATAAGACTGAGAATATATTATTGCCCTTATATAAATCGATGGTACGCCCTCATCTCGAATACTGCGTACAGATGTGGTCTCCTCATCTCAAAAAAGATATACTGGCACTAGAAAAGGTTCAGAAAATGGCAAGTAAAATGATTAGGGGTTTGGAACGGGTCCCATATGAGGAGAGAATGAAGAGGCTAGGACTCTTCAGCTTGGAAAAGAGGAGACTAAGGGGGGGGGGGGATATGATAGAGGTATATAAAATTATGAGTGATGTGGAGAAAGTGGATAAGGAAAAGTTATTTACTTATTTCCATAATACAAGAACTAGGGGTCACCAAATGAAATTAATAGGCAGCAGGTTTAAAACAAATACAAGGAAGTTCTTCTTCATGCAGCGCACAGTCAACTTGTGGAACTCCTTACCTGAGGAGGTTGTGAAGGCTAGGACTATAACAGCGTTTAAAAGAGAACTGGATAAATTCATGGTGGTTAAGTCCATTAATGGCTATTAGCCAGGATGGGTAAGGAATGGTGTCCCTAGCCTCTGTTTGTCAGAGGACAGAGATGGATGGCAGGAGAGAGATCACTTGATCATTGCCTGTTAGGTCCACTCCGTCTGGGGCACCTGGCACTGGCCACTGTCGGTAGACAGGATACTGGGCTAGATGGACCTTTGGTCTGACCCGGTATGGCCGTTCTTATGTTCTTATGTTCTTTGGTTCATCATTTTTACAGTGCAAATATTTGTAATAAAAATAGTAATATAAAGTGAGCACTGTACACTTTGTATTCTGTGTTGTAATCAAAATCAATATATTTGAAAATGTATAAGAACATCCAAAAATATTTAATAAATTTCAACTGGTATTCTCTTGTTTAACAGTGCGATTAAAACTGCGATTAGTAGGGATTAATTTTTTTAATTGCGATTAATTTTTTTTTAGTTAACTGCATGAGTTAACTACTATTAATCGACAGCCCTAATCTAAACCAACCCAGTGCTGTGTTTAATATAAAGTGAATGTTAACTCCAATGTGGCAAGCTGCTAGGCATTGTATCTTTAAAGGAACAAATGAATCTTAATGTCTCTCCGAATGAGCCCGAAGAGGGCTGGACTTTGCAGAGCACACAGTTTGGGGAAAATTCAAGACTGGGAGCTGCTGATATTATCTTGCCAGGTATATGCAAGGCTGGTGGAGCCAGAGTGTGGCAGTGGTGTAACAAGCAAGCTGCTGGAATCAGAATTGTTGCGTCAGGGCGTCTTAACACACAGACATTCATTGCAGACTTGTCTGCTGGCTAGGAATGTTCAAACAAGAGAACCACATCAGCAGGGCATTTTGAGGGCAGGTGGTGACGCAACCCTTCACTGGTCTGGATTGCACCCTAGCATGTACCACAAGGGAACTGAGAAAAATGTCAGCAGATTCAAAGGGCAGAAGTGAGATTGTAGGACTGACAAGAAAGAAGTCAGCCCTTGTCTTGTGAGGTTCCATCTGACATGCCCTGAAATGCAAAAGCTCTGACAGAAAGAAGTGGTCTAACAAGCAGTAGTGAAGACAAAGTCCACAAACAAGTCCTTGCCTCTGCACTGAAGAGGGATGAAGAGCATGTTATAGCCCTTACCAACCATGTCATCAACACTATGACAAACCCACTTGACCCTGAATCCCATCCAGAGGTGCCTATCAACATATCTACTGTAACATCAGATGTACAAGAGTCTCTACAGAAAATACCAGATGTTCGTGAAGAATGAATGGAGAAATTTGAGAGAGGTGCACTTGAATCTGATGGGGCATGTAGCTTCTTCAGCCCAGTCAAGAAATCTGGCATCAAAACATTTGCTGCCATGGCCAAGAAGACCAAATTTGAGTCTGGCAAGGGAGGGGCAATCACACAGGAATCAGTTCAGAAACTTTTCCCCACAGAGCCCTGTCCTCCTTGTAACAACCTTTTATGTGCTTGAAAACGGTTATCATGTCCCCTCTCAGTCTTCTCTTTTCCAGACGAAACAAACCCAATTTTTTCAATCTTCCCTCATAGACCACGTTTTCTAGACCTTTAATCATTTTTGTTGCTCTTCTCTGGACTTTCTCCAATTTGTCCAATCTTTCCTGAAATGTGGCGCCCAGAACTGTACACAATACTCCAGTTGAGGCCTAATCAGCACAGAGTAGAGCGGAAGAATTACTTCTCGTGTCTTGCTTACAACACTCCTGCTAATACATCTCAGAATGATGTTCGCTGTTTTTGCAATAGTGTTACACTGTTGACTTCTATTTAGTTTGTGGTCCACTATGACCCCCAGATCCCTTTCCGCAGTATTCCTTCTCAGGCAGACATTTCCAATTTTGTATGTGTGCAACTGATTGTTCCTTCCTAAATGGAGCACTTTGCATTTGTCCTTATTGAATTTCATCCTGTTTACTTCAGACCATTTCTCCAGGTTGTCCAGATCATTTTGAATTTTAATCCTATCCTCCAAAGCACTTGCAACCCCTCCCAGCTTGGTATCATCTGCAAACTTATAAGTGTATTCTCTATGTCATTATCTAAAGCATTGATGAAGATATTGAACAGAACCAGACTCAGAACTGATCCCTGTGGGACCCCACTCGTTATGCCCTTCCAGCATGACCATGAATCACTGATAACTACTCTCTGGGAACAGTTTTCCAACCAGTTTTACACCCACCTTATAGTATCTCAGTCTAGGTTGCATTTCTGTAGTTTGTTTATGAGAGGGTCTTGCAAGACAGCATCAAAGGCTTTACTAAGGTCAAGAAGCCCAAGACTGCTACAGTACTCAGGAAGAAGCGGACACAAGGATGCCTCTGCATGTTGTATGTGCCAATATAGATTTTGGGTCTCTTGGTATAAAAAAACCCATAGTAATTAGGTCACTTGATACAGATGATTTGGTCCTTGCTGTTCACTACTTTCCAAAAATGGAACACATAGATAACATGTGGATTGAAACAGGCACCATTGCCCGCACAATTGACAAGTGTCACTCTATACCTGTGCAGATAATTTGTGACGCACTCACTCCTCACTTCTGCAACATACTTCCTGTTGTACATGGATGTGACTCTGTGTCATCCCTATTTGATACCGGGAAAAAAATCTGCGTTTAATGTTGTCAAAACAAAGGGAGCTTACCACTTCAGAGATCTTGCCAAATTAGGAGAGAGTGACCAACAAGCCACAATTTCTGCAGCAAGGAAGTTGGTAGCAGTGCTGTATGACCAGAGCAACAAAGAAAAGGAGACCCACAAAGACCTCGATTGTTTGTGCCTCAATCTAGCCAGCAAAAAGGACAAGTCACTGGCCAAACTCCCACCATGTGAGAATAGTTTTGAAGAGTGTGTCAAAAGAGCATCTTGGCAAACAAAGATATGGATGTCTTAACACATAGGTAAGCCAGATGTTGGATCTTTATTGCAACATGGATGAAAAAATATAGATGATAAACTACTTCCTGTATTCTTCAAAGGCCCAATGGCATCTGAGCTTCTACAAAATCTTATGTGTGCCTGTGCCAGTAGTGGTTGCTGCACAAGCAACTCTGTCTGTAGTAAGAACACTCTTCCCTGCACAGAACTGTGTCCATGCTGAGGCAGTGAAGACTGTGATAATTCACGCACTCTTGACAGAGATCATAATGATGAACAAGATGATGATAATGGTGTTGACTAGAAATGTCACCAGCTTTTACATTTCCATTATACCTGTACAAATTTATTATTACATTTTATTTTACCTTTTAGATTGTTGTTGCAATACTTTGAGGTCACAAAGAAATCTAATTGTATTTCTTGAAATAATACAGAGTCATTAACAGAAATGAATGCAAATATTTCAAAGTGGTCATTTTAAAGTGTTGAGGGTGTCATTGTTTATCCCCTTTTTCTATGGTAATGGCACCAGTTGACAGTTCCACATCATACCTCACCATTAAGTAGCCATCATAAGCTTTCAATAATGTATAATGTGTGTGTATGTAGAGATGGTACATTAAGCTGACCAAATCAGTGCTGTGTGCTGCTTGCCTATAGTGTGTTTCCCGCTCTACTGGGGAATAGAAGGAAGTTCATTGTGATAATGCAGAGTCTTGAAATATGCTATGTGGGTGTTTGAGTATAGGAGAAATGTCCCATAACGTGGCATATCCTTGCTTTTAAAGGCTTGAGTTGGGGAATTTCACAGTTATCCAACCTTAATCCCTTTAAAACAGAGCTTTTGTATATATATTTAATAAGAACATAAGAATGACCATACTGGGTCAGACCAAAGGTCCATCTAGCCCAGTATCTGTCTTCCAACAGTGGCCAGTGCCAGGTACCTCAGAGGGAATGAACAGAACAGGTAATCATCAAATGATCCTTCCCCCGTCACCCATTCCCAGCTTCTGGCAAACAGAGGCTAGGGACACCATCCCTGCCCATCCTGGCTAATAGCCATAGATGGACCTATCCTCCATGAATGTATCTAGTTTTTTTTTGAACCCAGTATAGTCATGACCTTCACAACATCCTCTGTCAAGGAGTTCCACAGATTGACTGTGTGCTATGTAAAGAAATACTGCCTTTTGTTTGTTTTAAACCTGCTGCCTATTAATTTCATTTGGTGACCCCTAGTTCTTGTGTTATGAGAAGGGGTAAATAACATTTCATATTTACTTTCTCCACATCAGTCATGATTTCATAGACCTCAATCATATCCCCACTTAGTTGTCTTTTTTCCAGGCTGCAAAGTCCCAGTCTTTAATCTTTCCTCATATGGAAGCTGTTCCATACCCCTACTCATTTTTGTTCCCCTTTTCTGAACGTTTTCCCATTCCAGTATATATTTTTTTGAGCTGGGGCAACCACATCTGCACACAGTATTCAAGATGTGGGCGTACCATGGATTTATATAGAGGCAATATGATATTCTCTGTCTTATTATCTATCCCTTTCTTGACGATTCCCAATATTCTGTTAACTTTTTTGACTGCGGCTGCACATTGAGTGGATGTTTTCAGAGAACTATCCACAATGATTCCAAGATCTCTTTCTTGAGTGGTAACAGCTAATTTAGACCCAAATGTTTTATATGTATAGTTGAGATTATGTTTTCCAATGTACATTATATTGCATTTATTAAAATTGAATTTAATCTGCCATTTTGTTGCCCAGTCACACAGTTTTATGAGATCCCTTTGTAACTCTTTGCAGTCTGCTTTGGATTTAACTATCTTGAGTAGTTTTGTATCATCTGCAAAGTTTGCCACCTCATTGTTTACCTCTTTTTCCAGATTGTACATGAATATGTTGAACAGCACTGGTCTCAGTAGACCCCTGGGGGACACCACTATTTACTTCTCTCCATTCTGAAAACTGACCATTTATTCCTAACCTTTATTTCCTATCTTTTAACCAGTAACTGATCCCTAAGAGGATCTTCCCTCTTATCCCATGACAGCTTACTTTTCTTAAGAGCCTTTGATGAGGTATCTTGTCAAAGGCTTTCTGAAAATCTAAGTACACTATATCCACTGGATCACCCTTGTCCACATGCTTGTTGACCCGCTCAAAGAATTGTAGTAGACTGGTGAGGCATGATTTCCCTTTAAAAAAAACTATGTTGACTCTTCCCCAACAAATTATGTTCATCTATGTGTCTGACAATTTTGTTCCTTACTGTAGTTTCTACCAATTTGCCCATAATTGACATTAGGCTTACTAGCCTGTAATTGCCAGGATCGCGTCTGGAGCCCTTTTTAAAAATTGGCATCACATTAGGTATCCTTCACTCATCTGGTACAGAAGCTGATTTAAATGATAGGTTACAGACTACAGTTAGTAGTTCTGCAATTTCACATTTGAGTTCCTTCAGAACTCTTGGATGAATACCATCTGGTCTTGGTGACTTATTACTGTTTAGTTTATCAATTTGTTCCAAACCCTCCTCTAATGACACCTCAATCTGGGACAGTTCCTCAGATTTGTCACCTAAAAAGAATGGCTCAGGTTTGGAAATCTTCCTCAGATCCTCAGCCATGAAGACTGATGCACAGAATTCATTTAGTTTCTCTGCAATGGCCTTATCGTCCCTGAGTGCTTCTTTAACATCTCAATCATCCAGTGATCCCTATATGGTAAGTATTGGAGGTGGCACAGAAGAGGGGAAAGAATGACACCCCCACATACAACTTTCCCCTTCTGGTATGTGGAGATATGCATAGAAAGCAGATGTTTGAAGTGGGGGGTGAGGAGACACCAAGCTGGGGGGAGGGCAGGGGAACTGTGTGGGAGAGCAGATCTGTCTCTGCCACCCCTCACACCAGCACAATGGCCACAGCGCCTCCGAGCAAAGGAGACCCTGTTAAAGCTACAGAGGTTGCAGAGATTCCATAGTGGGGAACCTCAGGTGCTGTTCCTTTTGATTATGGAACGTATATAGCCCTCATTGCCATAGGATCTGAACAGCTCACAATGTGTTTAACGTGTTTCTCCTCACAACACACTCTGTCCCCATTTTACACATGGGGAATGGAGGCACAAATATACCAAGTGATTTGCTCAAGGTCACACAGGAAATCAGTGGTGGAGCAGGGAATTCAACCTGGGTCTCTGGAGTCAAGCCCCAAACCAATGGACCATCCTTTGTCTCCTGAGCTGGGTTCGTGGCATAGATTAGCTCTTCCCAGTTTTCTAACCAGAGTGCAGGGGCAGCCATCATCCCTGCAGGCCTCCTGGTGTCAGTCCCATTGGAAACAATGGGATATGGAGGCAATCTTAAGTAGTGGCAGGTTCACTGCCACACACCATGACTTTAGTGAAGAGGCAGCCATCTTCCCTAAGGGCACTCTTTGGCTTCATTGCCCTGTAAGTTATGGGAAATGATGGTCATTTTGAATAAGGCCAAATTGTGAACTTTAAGGGCAAAACTTAGACATGAAGATTGTTAGTAACTTTGCTTAATAACCACCTAGTTTCTTCAAATGTACATTTAAAATTATCTTTTCAGTTTGTTAGCTAGAAGGTGCCCCAAAAAATGAGAGAAATTTTTCTTAACGGACTAATTTTTAATTAATTTACACTTCAACTGTTACCTGAAAAATTCTCAGAAAATTTCATTCCTTTTCAGATTATGTGCTGTAAATTTGGGGAAGATACACTGTTCTCTCCATGAAAAACAATGAGGGAAAATCCCTGTTTCAAGTGGAAAAACAGAACCCATCTTTAATGACAGCAGTGCTCTGTGTCATGTGCCATACAAGTGAAAACCCCTGACATCATGCGTAGGGGAGCAGAAATGGCCAGAAGGGAGCTAGGAGAGCAAAGAGCCATTTACAGCAGAATGTACAATGTGACAGGGCAGCAGAATGAGACCAATGCTACTTGGGACTGCTCTACAGAGGCATGAAATGAAAAGCGGAGATGAAATGAAAAGAGTCCTTAGTAATACACTGACTAAAATGCCATGCCTATATCTGGGTATCTCACATTAAACAGTGAAGAAACTTCAGAGAGAAGCAACAGTGCTCCGGTAGCCAGAGGGCCAGATTTATAGGGAGTGATTATTCAGAATGCCACAATTTGCGGAGAAATTAAGGAAGTGTTATGGAAGAACGTCCTGGCTGGAAGAGGGATCTGGCTGGAGAATCATCCCCTCACAGAGGAAGGAATGGGAACCCTGTTGCTGAGGCATCATCTCCCCAGGGAAAGGGGGATGAGCCCCAGTTCAGTGAACATTGGTTCAATCCGGTTTTAAATAACTATAAAAGGTACAATAATACTACGTGACCTTTCTAATAACACGGGTCTCTCAGCTTTCCAGCCTCAAACAAATGCACTGGCTCCAGCATCTTCCATCCAAGGCTCTCGAAGACTTTACAAACATTAACTCATTCACATTAATAGCCTCCATGGGAGGAAGAACAGTAGCATTATCCCCAACATACACAGAAACATAGGAATTGCCAGACTGGATCAGACCCAAAGTCCATCTAGTCCAGTATCCTGTCTCCAGCAGTGGTCAGCACCAGGTGCTTCAGAGGAATGGGCAAGAAACCTTGCAGTAACAGTTGTGGTATAATCTATCCCCATGAAGATCACATTCGAACTCCTAATAGAGACTGTCTTAAATCCTGAAGCAGGAGGTTTTATCTCGTTTCCAAAATGTTTGCTTGCATTCATTGTTATAACTTTGGATATGTTTGTTATCCATATAAATGTTAGGTTTCAGAGTAGCAGCTGTGTTAGTCTGTATCCGCAAAAAGAAGAACAGGAGTACTTGTGGCACCTTAGAGACTAACAGATTTATTAGAGCATAAGCTTTCGTGGACTACAGCCCACTTCTTCGCATGCGAAGAAGTGGGCTGTAGTCCACGAAAGCTTATGCTCTAATAAATCTGTTAGTCTCTAAGGTGGGGCTGTAGTCCACGAAAGCTTATGCTCTAATAAATCTGTTAGTCTCTAAGGTGCCACAAGTACTCCTGTTCTTCTTTTTGCATATAAATGTTCAATCCCTATTTGAACTTTGCTAAGTTCTTGGCCTCAATGACATCTTGTGGTAATGAATTCCACAGTGTAATTGCAAATTATGTATGTAGAAAGGAATTCCTTTTATCAGTTTTGCATTTGCCACCTTTTAAGTTTCACTGCATGTCTCTTTGTTCTGATACTACGAAACAGGTGGAAAAAACAGGAGCAAAGAGAGGGAAGGGAATTGTGCACGGGTCACATGAACATCAGTGCCTGAGCTGAAGTCAATACAATGAGACGTTATTGTCATGAAGACCTACACAAGTGTTGCTAAAGTGTAAAGAAGAGACAAACCCCTCAAGTTCCTGTCAGAGGTAGACAGGATCGGATAGGCAGTTTGGCCTATGCACTGTGTTCTGGCCACTACAGTCTCCCTTACTCCTGCCCCCTAAACATTCCCTCTCTCTGATGCTACAGATTCAATGCCATGACATCAGACCCTGCTAGTAAAGAGACTCACCGTGCTGCCCTCCACATGGCTCGTTTCTCTGCCTCCAGGGCCCGGCGCTCAGCTGGAGACAGCTCCTTCTCCTGGGTACTTAGGAACTCAGGGCTCTGCATCCGCAATCGCTCCTGGTGCCGTCGCTCAGCTTTGGCCGTTCGCACAGGTGCCCCTGCCTCGCCCCCTCCTGGGTAAACTGGGATCAGTCTGCGAAGAGAGGCCAGGAATAACAAGGGGCTTGGCCCAACCCACCCTCAAGTCCCCAGACTTTCTGCTCTCCCTCCTCAAAGGAGAGGTCCCACCTTGTACCCTTCCCAAAGCTCTGAGTCCCCCACAGTTCTCCTCAAAGGAAGGGCCCCACCGCATCCCATGACCAACCCCCCGGGCTCCTGGCTCTCACTAAGTACCCAACCTGTGCCCCCCACGCCCTGTACCTGACCTGTGCCCCCCACACCCATCCTCCCCAAAGACAGGTCCCTGCTTCATCTCCCCCACCTCCCCAAAGCCTGCCTGTTACCCCATTCCCTGCTGAAAGGCTGAGGGGTCTGGCCCACTGTGTGGCAGTCTGTGGGCAGCAGGCAGGGAAGGGCTTGGGCTGTTGCAGTGCAGTGTTGCTCCTCCCCCTCCCGAGTCCCTTCTTACCCAGACATAGAGTTAGGCCTCAGCTCGGGCTTGAATCCTTCTTCTAGTGAGTTTCTCTGGGAGCTGCTGTGCTCATCTGTCTCAGAGATCCTGGCAGCAACACAGACATGTCAGCCAAGCATGCTGGAGGCATGCATACCCTGGAGGGTTCAGAGCACAGATCCCCCTTCCCATGGACCTGAGCCATAGGAAGCAGACACTGCAACTCAGCTCAGTGGTGTGGCCCCTGATGCATTTGCCTGACAGCTTTGGCATCATGCACATAGAGCTTAACCCTCCAGTCCCATCTGCCCAGGGGAGGAAGCCTTCAAGGGCATGTGAGCAGGGATCAGTAGGAATGAGTCACCTGGTAACCAGGTCAATTGGTGAAACCGGACCTTGCAGAACATGGGAAGAGCCTCCCAGGTCCTACGGCAGAACCTCAAGAGACTGGGAGACGGCTGACAGGTACACATCCTCTTCACTCTGCCTGGTCTTTGTCATCATTGAGACTGCCGGCACCTGTCCTGTAATCTGGGAGCCCTCCGCCTTCCTTCTACCTCCAGGCTGGGGATTTCTCCTCAGAATCTCGCAGAGCCTACCTTTCTCTCTGTTCTGATATCATGAGCTCTTAGCAGGTCCAGGTCCCAATCCTGTCCCATCTCCATTATCACAGCTATATCCTCTTTGATGTATGCATCTATCTCACCCCAGACAGGCCATCCAAACTCATCTTCCTCACCCAGAAGTCTGACTGTGTCACCCTGGCCTGCGGTATCAAGTGTAAATTATTGTGCTAACCTGACAGCTCTTTCCTAAGTCCAGCCCTGCTCCCTCCAGCCTCCATGCTGTGATGGGTGACTGACTTCTTCTTGCTGTGATGGGTGACTGACTGCTTCTTGCTGATGTCAGATCTCTCTGAAGGCACAAAGTCTGCCCTCAGGCAGCCCTCTAGAACTAAGTGAGGGCAGACCTGTGCTAAGGGCTGCATTCTCAGTGATCCATACCTTTTGCAATGCCATTGGCCCAGTGTGCCCTAGGTATAAGTCAGCACAGAATTTGGCCCTGAATAAGCAGCCAAAGATCTTATTTCCTATCACAATATTGCCAACAGCTGCCTATTCCCACCCAGACTAGAGACAGGGAGTTGATGGGGGAGAGGAGTTTTAGCCTGTTCCCACCCTAAGTACCTTCCTTCTCTTAAACTCACTGGAGACCAATTGAACAATCAGCCTGAGAAGCAACTGAGCCAGTGATGTGGTGCCACAGATACACTCTCCAGAGCTCGCTGTAGGATGGACTGGCCCACAACCCTTTAGCCCAGCAAAGGGAGAGCACCAAAGGGAGGCCACCTCCACCCCACCTTCACAGAGTGATGCTATCTGAGCTGCATCTGGCTGTGGAGAGAGGAGGGATAAATTGCCTCTGCAAAGACTGCATGTTTGGCTACTGGCCTTTAGTGTTTGCCAGGAACCCAGTTTAGCATGGCAGGGCAGGGGGGAACCCCCACTATGCAGGTGTAATGCGAGGTGTTTCTGGACTGAGACTGGATGAATACAAATGCTGATGGGGAGCAGAAACTGGAACCGACACGAGGACATGGACTGTCCCTAGTGTGGTCAGGCAGCATGAGAAGACTCTAAGCCAAAGTCTACAAGACGAAGATGCTTGGCCCTTTGGCCCGAGGCATGGTCCTGCCGCAGCTTATGGGGAAAGAGTCAAACAGACAAGATTCTGAGAAAGTTCAAAGGCAGCAACCTGAGCTTTATTCTGTTTGAAGCCCAATTCTCCACCTGTAAAGCAAATCTGCAGGGAAAGGAATGAAAGAAGCAGCACCAATGCAGAACCGCAGCCTGGGGAGAGAGACTCCAGCAGACCCAGGCATAAAGCAAGAGCCTAAGGGGCAGGGCGTGGCACAGGCTCAGCAAAGAGGTGTGTCCCCCAAACTAGCCACAACTACAATCAATGACTCTAGGTACTCAAGGGCAGGATCTGGGCAGCCACTCATTTGAGAACAAGGACCCAGAGACAAACTGCATGCCTTGTGATGTCTAGTTCCCCCGCAAAAGTGGTGGGGCCTGCCCAGACCTCCCCATCTGGGGAAAGGTGATGCTGGCATACTCCTAGGACACAGAGCTGGATCTGAGCTGCCAGTCGGTCTTACCGAGTTGCCGGGGACTGGATGCTCCTTCCATTTAGTCTCTTGATCTTGTACTCCACTCCTTCAATGATGACACTGGACTGCATGCTCATATCAGGCATCTGCTTCCCCACATCCTCCTCTTCCTCCTCCTCCTCCTCCTCCAACAGCAGAGCCCGTTTCTGCTGCAGTTTACGAGCTGCCAAAATGAGAAAGACCCATATGAGTGGGGAGAGAACTGCAGAGCTGGCTGCCAGCAGTGATTCCCACGGCCACCGAGGTTCATGGTAGGTCCTTCCCCTCTAAGGGTCTCGCTCACTCTCTGCAAGAGAGTCCTACAGTTTCTGTAACTGTCTTTGAGTCTATTCCCTTCTCTTCAGCTCTCTTAGCATCTACTCCTTTCCCAGCATCAATGCCTTTCAACCTGTCCTCTTAATCACTTCCTTGTAATCAGCAAAACCTTTTCCCTAGCTTTCTTCCTGGCTATAACCTCAGAGAGTCTCCAACCGCTTCACCCTCTGTAACTCCTCCATGGATGGGAACTGCCTAGGAGCCAATGGGAAGACCCCCTGTGGAGATGGATCCCACAGGATATGATGTGCATGTCAGGGATCAGACCTCTAGGAGTCAACAGCCAGATTCAGACGTGTCCCTCCATTGGCACAGAGCCCCAGGAGCTAATGGGCAAACATCATCCCCCCAGCTCAGCTGACAAGCAGACCCCCTCCACACACATCAGGGACAGTGCCATGGGGAGCCAATGGGTAGGACCCTGCTGGGGGGGGTGGAGGCCAGATAAGTTGATGATCCTCTCCACCCAGTGAAGGCCAGTCATGGCGAGGGACGGGCAGAACTCCACCCTCCTCCCATGGGCACAGACTGTTCAGAGGAGGCCTATATTCTCATAGATTTATAGACTCATAGGCTTTAAAATGACCATTGTGATCATCTAGTCTGACCGCCTGCACATCGTAGGCCACAGAACCTCACTCACCCACTCCTGAAATAGACTCCTAACCTCTGGTTGAGTTACTGAAGGCCTCAAATCATGGTTTAAAGTTTTCAAGTTACAGAGAATCCACCATTTACACTAGTTTAAACCTGCAAGTGACACATGACACGTGCTGCAGGAAGGCAAAAAAACCCCAGGGTCTCTGCCAAACTGACCCAAGGGAAAATTCCTTCCCAACCCCAGGTAGGGCGATCAGTTAGACCTTTCACCTAAGATGGGTTTAAGCATGCATGCAGGGGTTCCCTCACCAAAGGCTCTTAAGCAAAGTAAGCTGTCATGGAATAAGAGAGAAGGTCCTGTCATGGATCAGTAACTGGTTAAAGGATAGGAAACAAAGGATAGAAATAAATGGTAAGTTTTCAGAATGGAGAGAGGTAAATAGTGGTGTTCCCCAGGGATCTGTACTGGGATCAATACTGTTCAACATATTCATAAATGATCTGGAAAAAGAGGTAAACAGTGAGGTGGCATGATGGGGTATAAATTAGCCGTTACCACTCAAGAAAGAGATCTTGGAGTCACTGTGGATAGTTCTCTGAAAACATCCACTCAATGTGCAGCCACAGCCAAAAAAGCTAACAAAATGTTGTGAATCATTAGGACAGGGATAGATAATAAGACAGAAAATATCATATGGCCATACTGGGTCAGACTAAAGGTCCATCTAGCCCAGTGTCCTGTCTTCCAATGCCAGGTGCTTCAGAGGGAATGAACCCCTGTCGCCCATTTCAGCTTCTGGCAAACAGAGGCTAGGGACATCATTCCTACCCATCCTGGGTAATAGCCATTGATGGACCTATCCTTCATGAATGTATCTAGTTCTTTTTTGAACCATGTTATAGTCTAGGCCAGAGGTTCCCAAACTGGGGTTCACAAACCCCTGGGGGTTCGCAGAACGTTACAGGGGGTTCGCCAGAAAAATTTCACTAATGGTGGATAGAGGACCCCGGGCATTGGAGACAGCAGGTAGGACCCAGTTGCAGGGCAGACACCCCGCGCCCCAGGGAGAGCTGGGCGGGCAGTTGGGGCTGGCAACCCGAGTCCCGGCAGTCAGCGGGGGAGCTGGCAGCCCAAACCCTAGCACTTCGCGCGGGGCTGGCAGCCCAAGCCCCAGGGAGAGCGGGGCTGGGCAGTTGGGGCTGGCAGCCCGAGCCATGCCCCCATCAGCGGGGGAGCCAGCAGCCCGAACCCCAGTGCTCCGCGTGGGGCTGACAGCCCGAGCCCCCGGGTGATCCTTAGTTCTTGTGTTACGAGAAGACTGCTGGGCAGGAAGAACAGCGTTTAAATCTTGGCTTCTTAGTTTTCAGATCTGCCATAGAAGACACTGCAGTATGGAGTCAAAGCTTACTTATCATTGCTAAAAACTACCTATCCAAAACTGTAACTACTATGTACAATCTTAACAATGTAAAACCCGAAACCAAAATGTTTTTAGATAGCACTTGTATCAAAAATAGGATCTGGATCCCAGTCCAGAAAGGTTGATAGTCTGCTGCTGCTGGCGGCTGGAAGTGCTGCAATCCCTTTTTACAGCCCCACCCTTAGAACCTTCAAAACAGTGAAGGGAGGGGCAGGAGGTGGCAGATGAGCGCTCCAGTGGGCACTGCTAGCTACTGTTAATTGTCAGAGCTGTACAAGCCAGCCCATCCCAGGAGTGGGAATATACAGAGGCCAAGCAAAGGAGAATCTCAGCTTCCATTTAAAAAAAAAAAGAAAGTTTGTAGCACTCCTGGCTGTGGAGAAAAGCTTGAAAATGTGACTCATAGGGGCTCAAAAGCCAGAAGACAAAGAAAGACCCAACATGTATCATTTTAAAACCAGTCTCATGATTTTTCAGGCCTGACCACAGTTGTTTAATATTTCACTGTAATATTGCTTGAGACACCCTCCCCCCATTAATTATAACCCGGAACCCAGGAGCCAATGGCTGGAAATTAGAATAAATTTCCAATTCCAACCATCCAAGCAACAGGGTTCTGGAACAACCTTCCAGTAGGAGCCGGGGGACAAACAGCCCAACTAGTTGTAAGGTGGAGCTTGATAAGTTTATGAATGGGATGATAGGACAGGGTTGCCTATAAGAGTAGTGAACTGGACTCAGTGACTCAGGAGGTCCCTTCCAGTCCCATGTTCAGTAGGTGGGATCCCCCACTCTCAAAAGCCAACAGGCAGGGGACAGATCCCCCCAAGAGCCACAAAAGAGAAACCTAACACCCCAACACTGACTTCATCGCACCTTCCTCCTCCTTCATTTTCTTCAGGTCATCCTCCCCCACCAGGGAGACACGCTTGGGGGGCTTCTCCACCTGCTGCTGTTTCACCTCGATCTCAAAGTACTTTTGCCTCTCACGAAAGGATCGCTGTTCTGGGCTGTGCAGTCCCCCCGACGACAGCATCTGCAACAGCCACAGCAGCATGTCAGCCACTAAAAGACCCTACCCCATATCCAATCACCCCAGGCAAGTGGTCATGCCTACGTTTCCTGTGTCCCTACCCCACATCCAATCCCCCCAGGCAAGTGCCCTGTGCCCACCTTCCCTGGATCCCTGCCCCGTATCTAATCTCCTTGGGTATATGTCCTATGCCTACCTTCCCCAGGTCCCTTCCTCATATCCAGTCCCTTCAGGCACAGGCCACATGCCTGCTTTCATCAGGTCCCTACCCCATGTCTGAACCCTCTCTCCACACTGCCGCAGATGGGAACTTTGCCTCCTATCTACCCACATGGGGATTCTGCGCTTATCCCCCAAGGTCTGTGATCAAGACTCACAACTCCAACTCTATTTCCAGCCACTGAAACTCACCTCAGGAGAAGCTTTAGGTTTCTCGGTGCTTGTCTGACCATGCGTCTCCTGAGGAGAGAGAGAAAAGGGAAACGTTTGAGAGAGGGGCTCTTTGTCTTTGCCTCACCCATGAAACAGAACAGCACCTCCTGCCCCCATTCTCAGTCCTGACCCACCTGTGATGTTCCCAGTATCCCCATCGTCCCTGCCACCCCGGTGTCTGTGCAGCCAGGTCATCATCCCTGCCCTACCCCTACCTTATTTGCCTGTGACAGGGGAACCGCTGCAAAGGTCTTGTATGCTTGCTTGACACTGACTGGGACATCCTCAGGAGAGGGAGGTGAGGGGGGACGCAGCTGCAGAGACAGAGACCGAAGAGGTCAGGCTAATCATAGATGCTATAAAGGAGAACAGGAAAAGAACCAGCCCCTTATGTGTGTTGAGACCAGAGGGTGGAGCATCAGAGACAGAGCCCCCAGCCTCGGGCAAAGGAGGAGCTGCCATGCACAGTGGCTTCCTTGGACATGAGCATGTTACACTTCTGGCTCTAATGTCCTGGATAGGCCGGTGCCAATGCTTCTGCTGGTGGCAGAGCCTCCTGGGTTCAGTGGGGTTTCACAGGTGGCAGTGCTGCTCCCAGGCTCGTCAGGGATTTCGGCTCAGCCACACCAGCTTATGTCTGCCTGCAAACAATGGGCTCTCTGGGTGGCCATACACTGGACTCCAGTTCCTGAGTCTGGATTGGGTATGCCAGTTTTTAGATTTCCTCACAGTATTTGTGAAGGCCAAGACTATAACAGAGTTAGGCTACCTCTCAGCCTTGTCTCTGGTGCTAGTCTAGTTATCCCTGTAAGAAGGCCTGGCCGTTTCCTCCTGTATTTCAGTGCAGGGGCTATTGCACTCCTACTTAAACCAGCGTCAAAGCAGGTGCCCACGCACCCCTACACTGAGGGCTCCTGTAGATTTCTGTGGTCCTCTTACTTGCATTGAGCACATCTCAGCTGCCTTCTGGGAAGGGATCTATCATCTGGAGGACCCACCATTTCCTCTTCTTGACTCCTTAAGCGTTTCCCCACTTAGCATCTTTGCCGATGTATTGACAGAAAAGACTGAGAAGATCCAACAGGACTTCATGTTCCTTGTAACTTGTCTGCTCTCCTCCTTTCACCTTCTGTCTCCCCACATCCCCAATCCTATCCCAGACACACATCTGCCTTGCCCCTATTCTCACACCCTTCACAACACAACCCACCCTAGTCCCCCGGGATAAAAATCCACCTGTGACCCCCCCACTTCTGCCATCTCCCTCCTCTCCTTCAGCACGTGCCACCTACGACCACTGCCTTGACCTCCTGCCTCCAGTCTCACTATAGTGGGGTGGTCACCCCTCTCCAGCATTGAAGGGGTTAAAGCAGCCCTGGAGAGGGCTGTGGTGGGGGAAAAGATAGTCTGATTGGGGGAAGCAGCCACAGCTGGGGCCAGGCCCCAATTAGGCCACAGCTAGCCCTCTAAGAGGGCTGAGGGCCAGAGACTGAAACTCTCTCTCTCTCTTTTCTTGAGAGAGAGGGACCTGGCTGTCTGGGAGCTGAGAAGGGTACCTGAGGTGGAGCAGTGCTGGGGAAGGGCAGAGGGAGCTGGGGAGGCTGCAGGCCTTGCTAAAAGGGCCAAATAGGCACTGGGGCTGCAGAGGGGCAGCCCAGAAATAGGCAAAGGCTGCAGGTCCTAACCCCCTTGCCGACGATGAGTGGTTTACACACTGCCGTCTGCCCCAGTGAGCGGGGCTAGATGATGACTGGCAGTAGCCACTGAGGCAAGGTGGGAATAGAGGGTTGGGGGTTCCCCTGCGAGGGGAGACCCAGAGCGAGGGGGGTACTGTGGTGAGCAGAACCCCTGGGCAAAGGGCACCAGGGGTTCTGGGAGGGACACGGGGCCAGCAGCAGGTGGGACACCAGCCTGCAGAGGGCGCTCTAGGCTGGAAAGAGCGAATTCCCGAGATGACCAGCAGGAAGCACGGTGCCGGTGAGTCGTCACCCCGTCACATTCACCCTTGACTCTCTCTGTTCTGGTTTCTCCTCTCTCCCCTGAAAAGGGAACACGTCTGCTCATATGCTTTACACTGGCTGCCTATAAACAAACTCTCTGCTCCTAGCCCTTTCCTTCCTATATGGGGACCGGTCCCCTGCTCAGGGCCTCGTGATGGTGGGGGCAACAGCTTTCCTCACTACTGGTTATATGGTTTCTCCCCTTCAATTCCACACTTGATTCCTTCCCTCTTTTCTCGCTTCCTCAGCCCCTTCGGCTGCCTGAACTCAGCCTTGCTTGTTTGCTGCCCTTCTCTTTGCTCTAACTGGTGATGTCTATTCTTGTTTGGTTGCCTTCCCTTCTGCTCAGACTAAACAATAGTCTACCAATCTTGGAAAGACATTTTAAAATACAGTATCTGAATCACTTGAACTCTAGCTCTTCAACCTGGGTCTCATTTGGGCCCAGACAGGGATGTCTGTCCAATTCATAATGTGACTCTTTGAGGCAGGCTGGGTCTCTCTCTAGGTTTTCAATAGTGCCACACAGGCACTGTAAAAAGAAGTAACATGACCATTGGCCTATTTCCATGCTGCAAGTGGACCAGTGTTCTTGTGTGGTAATTCTTGCCAGGCCCCAGAAACCCTGTGCCTGGGCCCCAGAAACCTGCAGATTCCTCTGCGCCTGATGCCATCTTGTAACAATTGCCAATGTGCAAGCAATCCTTCTGCAAATCAGCAATGGTGCAGTGCTCCCCAGTGTGGGGGGCAGAGCCACACAGCTAGGTAACAGCAAGCAGCTGTTGGCTGTTGCCCTGGTGTGTGAGAGATAATGACAGGACAAAAGATCTGAAGGGCTTTATACATCAAGAGAATGTAGCACCTTGTAAGTAAATGAAAGTCTGAGACTCCATCTGCACTGGGGATTTCAGCCACTGGTGTTGGGTGTGTGGAGGCCCAGGAGAATTGAATGAATGGCCTTGGGTAGCCCAGCCAGTACAGCCCAAATGGTGGCTCAGTAATTTAAGCATAGTCCACGATAGAATGGGAGTTTGGACTGAGGATAGTAGTCCCTGGCAACTTTATTCTTCTGGAATGGGTATTCTTTGCCTTAATCGGACAAGGCGGGAGGGAGTGTACGTGGGAGAAAGTAAATGTGATTGGACTCTATCCCCAGGATTTGATTGCTGGGATCCCCACTGTCGCCCGTATGACTGTTCTAAATATCAAGGGCGATGGAACCACACCCATGTGAAACTTACCAATAATAGTTGGGTGAAATGTTCCTACCAACAACCTAAAGGCGAAGGTTGCAAGGTGGCAGGACAGGATAGGTTCTCTGATGCCCTATCTTTAACTTGCCAGCGAGACAATACCACTAGCAAGGACCACGTGGTACGGTGGTTTCAATGGGCATGGCAGCATCATAATGGAACTCGACTATGGGGTTTCAGCCAGTTCTGGTCTAGCACCAATCAGCCAAGATGGGGCTGCGATTGTGTCTGGAAGGCGGGAGCTGGGGCGTGGAAGTGTAGTTACTGTGATTCGTACGGTGACTCAACTGTTGGGGGACCTTTAGGGACCGATAATTATTTATATTTCGAACAACCAGAGGACTCTGAGGCCTGAGATGGTCCCTTTGCTAATGGAACCTGGGCCCTGAAAGGCCATTATTGGATCTGTGGATCCTATGCCTACCGCAGATTGCCTCCAAATTGGTCAGGGGTACGTTACGTTGGCTATATTAGACCCTTGTTCTTTCTATTACCCCAGATGCAGGGAAATAAGTTGGGAGTTAAAGTATATGACGATTTGATCAGAGAAAGGCGGTTCGTGGACTCCACCTTGGCCACCGGAAGCTCCCAAACGTGGGGAGCTCAGGAGTGGCTCCCCGAGAGGATTATCCAACACTATGGACCGGCCACTTGGAATCCCAATGAATTAATATCCGGGGCCAGAGAACCTATTTATAACCTAAATCGAATAATTAGGTTACAGGCTGTTTTGGAAATCTTAACCAATCAAACAGCCGCGGCTCTTGACCTTTTGGCCGATCAATCAACCCAGATGAAGAATGCAATCTATCAGCATCATATAGTCCTCGATTATTTACTGGCGGAGGAAGGAGGAGTCTGTGCAAAATTAAATGAGTCTAATTGCTGTTTACAAATCGACAATAATGGAAAAGCGGTAAAACAGTTAACGAAAGAAATGAGGAAATTAGCCCATGTCCCAGTTCAGACCTGGGGAGGGTGGGATATGGACTGGTTTACTTCCTGGTTACCGCAACTAGGATGGCTCCGAAAAGGTTTCCTCTTCTTTGTACTCTTTATTACACCCCTACTAATCCTAGCTTGCTTTGCTCCCTCTTTAGTTGCGTTAGTCCGACAAATGACCAATCAAATTGTATATCGACAAATGATGGCGCTATACCAGCCGGTGAAAACTGAGGATTGGGGGCCATAGAGCTCTCAAAATGCTTTTAAGGGGGGAAAACCTTGTTAGCGCAAAGGTCAACTATTTGCCTATTATCCCAGCTGCTCCCCACATGCACGAAGCTGTTTTCCGCATACACGTATACAAAACAATCAGTCAAGGAAGTCAGACATATGTATCCTGACGACCCCCAGAAGGATAATCAATCAAGAAAGTCCAACAGATGTATCCTGTTTACCCCTAGAAAGGAATTTAAAAATTCCATAGGTTAGCAGAATGTATGCACACTAAGTTGTTTGTTACTGGGTATAAAAAGGCCTCTCTGCGCTTGTAAGGTGTGCTTCTCCCTCTGGCATTAGTCGAGGGAAGCACCCGCTCAGCTGACTGATCAATAAAGAACTTGAAGCCGTCTTCTAGACTCCCGTGCCTCCTTGGGGTAATTGGGTAGCTCCAGGGGGAAACGAGCCCATTTGGCTAACACTAGTGCAGCTGCACTGATGGAAATCCTGGCACAGACAAGCAAAGCCGCCATGTGCCACTGTGCTGCTCACCCCTGTTTGAAACCAGAGTAAGCAGCACGGGTGCAAAGCAGGAATCTGTCTGTCTTTTCTGGGGTTCTCACCAGGATAGCATCACTGGTGGTTAGCCAAAGATGGCTGTAACGAGGGCAAATCCCAGTGTACACAAGACTACGGAGCACCCAGCACTCCAGTGCCTTTCAGATAGGGCGGAGAGCTCCTGCAGGGACCAGAGAGGGTTGGTTGGCGTTTGGGCCCATAATGAGCATCACTAGGAGGGTGTGTGTAGCTTGCCCGCCAGGAAGGGTGGCACAACCACCACCAGGCACAGGCTGACTCAGCTCAGTGAGAAGGAACTGCAGGCCACTTACAGAGTTCTGGACACTGGAGCATGACTCAGGTTGCTGGAAGGGGTTGGGGCTGTCTCTGCCCTCCGAACTAGGCAGGGCAGCATTTTGTCGCACCCGGGAGAGAGGCTGAATGACGCCCGGCTTGGTCTGCTTGTGCCCACACCACACAACAGGGAAAAGGCAGAGTAAGGGACAAGAGACAGAAAAGAGAGACAAGAAAAGTTAGGGCAGCAAGACATCCCTGGCATGCAAAAGAGGGGGGCAGATCCTGTTTGAAACTCTTGGGCGCAGCTTCTCCGCCACACTGCCAACCCAGTCAGAGGCAGCAGGCTGCGAAAGGGATAAAGGCACCTTATCAATAGCCCCCATTGATATGTGGGAGGGAGAGCAACAGCAGCTATCCAGCACCAGCCAACACCCCAGGATCGCGATGTGCAGAACTAGACAAGCAACAAGGCCATGGCAGGGCCCAGTGGCTCCGCACAAGCCCAGGGCACAAGCACAAGTCTGCAGTGCAAGTAGGCAGCTTCCAGAGGTGCAGGAGGGAAGTGTAAGAGCGAGCTGGGGAGAATGTGGGAGTCGTAAATAGGAGATGCAGATGACAAACAGCAGTTAGTGGCTGGTGTCAGGAGTGAGAGAGAAAAGGATAAGCAAGCACCGAGGGCTCCAGTGGCAGATTGGGGCAGAAGCAGCGATGTGAGAGGGGACTGGGGTGTTGAGGCTAAGACTAGAGCCAGTTACTCTGGGGTGTTTCGGGGAGATGAACAAATGTGAGACACTGGAGAGAGGGGTAGCAGAGAAGCAAGTGAGCAAGCAAAAGAGAGCCACCAGAGCAAGTACAAGAGGGAGCAAGGCTGTGGAATATTCACACTGAATTTTGAGAAAAGGGAAAAAAATAAGCCTTTGTGCATTTGTGCAAATGTGAGGCGTGGCAGTGAGCAGCGTGCAAGGAAAGGAGAGTGTGTGGCCTGGCAGTAAACAGAATGCAAGGAAAGCAGAGGGCAAGACCTGGCAGTAAGCAATGTGCAAGGAAAGGAGAGTGTGTGGCCTGGTGGTAAGCAATGTGCAAGGAAAGGACAGTGTGAGGCCTGGCAATGAGCAGAGTGCAAGGACAGGAGTGTGCAGCCTGGCATGGATCACAGTGCGAGGAAAGGAATGAGAGGCCTGGCAGTGAGCATAGTGCCAAGAAAAGGGAGTGTGAGGCTTGGTGGTGAGCAGAGTGTGAGGAAAGAAGAATGTGAGGCCTGGCAATGAACTGAGTGCGAGGAAAGGAGAGGGCGAGGGCTGGTTGTGAGCAGCGTGCAAGGAAGAGAGAGGGTGAGGCGTGGGGGTGAGCAGAGTGCAAAGCTTGGCATGGATCACAGTCTGAGGAAAGGAGAGTGCAGGGCCTGGCAGTGAGCAGAGTGTGAGGAAAGTCGAGGCCAAAGGCTGGCAGTGAGCAGAGTGCGAGGAAAGGCGAGGGGAGGCCTGGTAGTGTGCAGAGTGCGAGGAAAGTCGAGGTCAAAGGCTGGCAGTGAGCAGAGTGTGAGGAAAGGAGAGTTTGCAGTCTCGCAGTGAGCAGTGTGTGAAAGAGGGAGGTTGCGAGGCCTGGCAGTGACGAGTGTGCAAAGGAAGAAGAATGAGAGGTCTGAGGGCAGAAGCACTTACTGATTTGCTGTCATCCTGCGGTGGGATGAAGTTTATGGAAGCCTGAAAACAGACAAGAAAATGTAAATTGAGAGTCCTGCCCAATTTGAGAGCAATACCAGAGCTCCCATTCTACCCTTCCCAGCTCCTCCTGTCACGTGCAGGGAGAGGCCTGGAGTTCTCACTCTGTGCAGCCCATGGCATCAACCCCTAGTGCCACCCCAGCATAGCCTGTCCTAGCCCTGGCTTAACACCCCGTGCTCTCATAGCTTGTTACTGAGTTTGAGCAAAGCAATTGACATCACAGCTTTTCTGCCATGAAGCACTCACAGACACCAGCCCAGCAGCAGCTAGCAGAAAGGAGCAGAGGGGGAACAGCTTCTATCCCCTTGGGGCCCTGGCCCGACAACTGCTCCCCACAGCACAGGTCTCAGCAAATACCAAGTCTGTGAGACAGTGGAGCCAAGGAACGTGCTAAGAGCAGCAGCACACACTGCACACCAAGAGGCACTTACAAAGCGAGTCTCCCTGCCTGACAGGTGAGCAGGCCGAAGGGCTGCAGGTGGCTGGAGAGGGGCAGCACCAGGGAGAACCGAGAGGGGAGAGAACCAGAGAAACACTGAAGACACCAAGGTTCCTGCAGGGAAGGCAGAGACAAGCACCCCTTTCCCCAGAGCTGAAACTCCCCTTCCTCAAGCCCCACAGTGAGCATGCTCACTCAGCCTTTTCTAACCCACGGCAGAGAGAGGAGCCCCCAGCCCAACTGCTCCTCACCTGCCACAGAGAAAGGACCCAGCACCTGCTTCTCAGCAGGGAACAACCCCTTCCCCACTGCCTCCAGCCCACCACGTGCAGAGAGGGGAGGCCTTGCTGGCTTCTCCCCTGCCAAAGGATCACAGGATTTATCAGAAGGGACCATTATGATCACCTAGTCTGACCTCCTGCCTAGCCTGACCTCCTGCCCAGACATCTTCAGCCAGGGATTCCTTCGAGCCCAGTAAATTGTGTTTGAACTAGAGTGTGTCTTTTACATTATGAGATGCACATAGTTGAAGGCCAGAAGGGATGATTATGATCATCTAGTTTGGCCTCCTGTCTATGACAGACAAAAGAACCCCACGCAGTGACTCCTGCATCAACTAAGTAAATTGATCCAATGGTTAATTATCTTCACTGTTAAAAATTTGCAATTTATTTCTAATCTGAATTTGTCTAGCATCAGCTTCCAGCCAATGGATATGGGTTTTTTTGACCAGTTTGAAGAGCCATCTTTTCTAGCCAGACTGAAGAGCCATACCACTATCAGAAATCCCTTCCTCATGTAGGTATTTGTAAAGCATGATCAAGTCACTTCTTAACTTTCTCTTGGATAAATTAAGTAGATTTTTCTTTAATCTCTCACTACAGGGCAGTTTTTTCCAGACCTTGAATCATTCTTATAGCTCCTTTTTGAAGTGAGGACACCAGAAATGGACACAGTATCCAGTAATAGTTTCATTAATGCCAAATAAAAAGATAATACCACCTTCTTACTCCCACTTGTTAATTCCCTGCTTGCATATCTGAGGATCACATTCACCATCTTAACTACAGCATTGCACTAAGTACTTTTCAGTGTCACTGCATTTCAGGATATAGTCCACATCTTGTAAGTCTTACATTCTTTGTTCTTCGATATATGATCTTGCATTTAGCTATAATAAAACACTTTGTTCAAATGAGCCCACTTTACCAAGTGATCCAGATTGGTCTGTATAAGCGACCTGTCCCCATCATTATTTACCACACCACCAATTTTTGGATCATCTGCAAATTTTATTAGCAATGATTTTGTTTTTTCTTCCATATCATTGATAATGACAGTGAATAGCACTGGGTCAAGAATAGACCACAGTGAGAGCCCATTAAAACATCTCCTTTGGTAACAATTCCTTTGGTATAATTACTTTTTGTGAGCTATCCATTAACCAGATTTTAATCCATTTAATGTAGGCCACATTGATTTTCTTGTGCTAATTGTTTTAAACATCAGAATGGCAATTGTTTGCATTTCCTAACAGCTTATTTGTACTCATTGCTATCAGCTTCCCCATTTTTCCATTTATATAAAGTCCAAATCAACCACCCCAATCTTCCCATCATTCATTCAAGCATGTCTGCTAGTTATATGGTATCTGCATAAGCTAAAAAGCTCAATTCTAGATCACCCAACATCACGCCCTTCGACTTGTATACCATTCTGAATATCCAATTTAAGAATATGATGAAAAGGGACTGTGATTCTATACCTGCTTATTGTACACCAAACTTTGACTTGAACCAGTAGCTTAATATTCACCAATTCATACGGCACTACAGGAGTTTTCATACGTAACTTTTATAATTGCAGTTATCCTATCTGGAACTCCACATGATTTTAACTGCTTTCTATAATGCTTCCCTCCAAACCAAATCAAATGCCTTTGTGAAGTCAATGAAAACAGCAAACATTTTCAATCCCCATTCTCACTTTTTTTCATCAACTGTTGGCGTGTGAATATCTCATCAATGCAACTTTGGCCTGGTCTGAAGCCACACTGTTCCACACCTACTAATTCTTCTAAAACGGGCTTTAATCTGTTGACAATTGCTTTCATCATGATTTCTCCCTGTACTGGTAATAAGCTTATACCTCTATAATTATTCAGATCTGCAGGATCTCCTTTCTTCACGATTGGTTCCACTACTGCCTTTGCTCCCATACCTGCTTATATATTTTTCCTAGAGCTTTGATAGCACTTGTCCCACCAGCTCAGCTGTTAGATTGTCTATTTCCTCCAGCTTTCCCATTTTTAACTGCTTCACTGCTCTTTCTATTTCTTTTTCTGATGGTGGTTCAGTGCTGCTATCCATTCTGCCTTGCAAGCTTCCCTGTTCATTTAGCATGTCTAGACAGGGTTCAGCACTTTATCCAAATGCTCCTTCCCTGCTTCCAGCTCCTCTTCAGCAATTGTTCTCAGTTCTCTGTTAGCCTTTCTTACCACTTGCATAGTTGGCTTGATCATATTTTCCATAGAACATATCCTTTTTGTACATTGTTTTCATAGCTTGTTTTCCTGACACCTCCTCCAGTTGTTCAGCTGCTTCTCTTCAGAACTTTTGCTTGTCCAATCTGCCATTTCTTCACTGCTTTGCATAACACTTTTATTTCTTCCACGTTCCCAGAAGTCTTGTTTTTACACTTTTGCTGTAATGCCAAGAAAATGAAGTGGGAGCATCTCGGAAATGGGACAAGAGATAAAGTGCTGAAAGGCAGCAGTAGAGAAGCTATAGAACAAGTAAAATGTTATGTGTACCTAGGAAGCTTGATCATTGTTAATGGTTCCATCAAGAATGAAGTTAAAAGAAGATTTGCTTTAGCTACAAGTGCTACATAGATATTGATGAAATTACAGACTGATAAACACATATTTGGTACCAACGTGAAAATTTATCAGACAAGTGTACTAACGGTATTAGTCTTAGGTCTGGAAGCAGCTGCTTTAAATGAAACAGACATTAGAAAGCTGGAGGCAGTAGACAATGGCAGGTGGAAATGAAGAAGACAAAGTAGGATGTGAAGTCAGGGTATGGTATTGGCTGTAACTGAAAAGATTACAGTGGTGGGGACACTATAGACAACAGAGGATAGGATGGCAAAGAAAATAATGCAACGCCCGGTTTTTAAGGCCCGGCTTGACAAGGCCCTGGCTGGGATGATTTAGTTGGAGTTGGTCCTGCTTTGAGCAGGGGATTGGACTAGATGACCTCTTGAGGTCTCTTCTAACCCTAATATTCTATGATAACGCAACCAAGATCAGCCAAACCTAGAGGCCGACCATCGACTAGATGGCAGAACATCATACACATTGGCAAGATCAAGCTGTGTTTAATGGAGGAACAAGCCACGGACAGGAATGAAGTTCCCCATGTCTGTAAAGATGCTTTGGGATGAGAATTATATATAAATTGGTAATTTCACCTCTCCTCTTAACCAAGATGGTTTTTTTTATCAAAGTAGCCTTTTTTCATGATTGCAGAATTGCACTTTTTTGAGCAGCTAATAAAACATGAGCATTTTTGTTTATTGCAGTATGGTTTTAGCCATGCCAGTCCCAGGATACACTACTCTACAGCCAAAATGCTTCTGAAATAAATGTAGTCAAACTTTACTAATTCTGGGTCACTGAGAACGAAAATGATGCTTAAAATTGTTGATTGGCTCTAGTTTTCAAGATATGCTATTGGGTCAGTATATACGACCCTTGACTTGGGAATGGCAGAGGATAAGTGAGTTATAAAGGGAAGGGATCTCAATTTAAACCAGAAATGACTAAAATACATCTTTGACTGGATCTATGAATAAATCTATGACTGGGTTTGGACAGTACTTGCTTTTTAGGCAAAACAATGAATGATGCAATCTGAAGCTGGTATTGCCTCATACATGATATGAATTGCATCATGTTATTCCTAGAAGTCATGGATGATGCAATCATAACGAAGCTTACATCACTCTGCTGAACAAATTGCCCTATATCAGCTCTAGAAATCATACAGTGTCGTGCTCTCTTATTTGTCAGTGTTTGATTTTGCAAAGGAACACATTTCTGTTTAGCCAAAGTGAGCAGAGATGCCTCGTACTTGTGTGAACAGTGCAGATAACTTCTGCTATGTTTGTAGTGAAGTGACTTTTGCATCACAAAAGCGCAGTATAACCACTATGGTTAAGAAAGCCTATTACCTTTATTTTGGCTGCAAAATTGGAGATCAGGACAAGAGGTGGGCCCCACACATATGCTGCAACACTTGTGCAACAAATCTTCGCCAGTGGTTGAACAGGAAAAGGAAATCTATGCCTTTTGCAGTGCCAATGATTTGGAGAGAGAGAGCCAACAGATCATACCAGCAATTGTTACTTCTGCATGGTGCCTCCAGTTGGGAAAGGTGTGTCAAAGAAGAAAAAGTGGACTGTGCATTATCCAAACATTCCATCAGCTATACGCCCAGTACCTCACGGAGAAGGACTGCCGGTTCCTGATGCACCAGAATCATTCTCACTTGAGTCAGACGAGGAAGAGGAAGAGGATGAAACTTCTGGTCCTGAACCATCAATGTCACAGGACCCACATTTTCTCCCATCCTCCTCCTCTGAATCACACCTCATAACACAAGGTGAACTGAATGACCTTGTCAGGGATTTGGAACTACCCAAGAGTAAGGCAGAGCTGTTGGGCTCCAGACTACAGCAGTGGAAGCTCCTGGCAGGTGATGTTAGGGTTTCCATGTTCCGTGACCGTCAAAAGAATCTTGTCCCATTCTTCTTCATGGAAGGTGATCTTGTAGCCTGCAACAACATCGATGGTGTGATGGCAGCCCTCAACATCGTTCACGATCCAGATGAGTGGAGACTGTTCATTGATTCATCAAAGACAAGTCTTAAAGCTGTTTTACTGCATAATGGCAATGTTTTGCCATCAATTCCAGTTGGTCATGCAGTCCATATGAAGGAAACCTATGACAACATGAAACAACTTTTGAGGTGCATAAACTATGACCAACATCAGTGGCAGCTTTGTGGCGATTTGAAGATTGTTGCTCTCTTGCTTGGTCTGCAGACTGGATACACAAAGTACTGCTGTTTTCTCTGCGAATGGGATAGTCGTGCAAGAGATTCCCACTACATCAAGAAAGATTGGCCACTCCGACAGTCATTGGAGCCTGGGAGGAAAAGTGTTCAGCATCCACCACTTGTTGAATCAAGGAAGATTTTGTTACCACCCTTACACATCAAGCTGGGTCTGATGAAGAACTTTGTCAAGGTCATTGACAAAACACAAGCAGCTTTCAAGTACCTCCGTGGAAAATTTCCAAGGTTAAGTGAACCTAAGATAAAGGAAGGTGTCTTTGTTGGTTCTCAAATTCGTGAACTTCTTCGAGATGATGCATTTGACCATGCACTGTGTGGCAAGGAAAAGACGGCATGGAAAGCCTTCCAGTTAGTGGCAATAAATTTTCTCGGAAACAACAACGCCGACAACTACAGGTTGTTGGTGGAAAACCTCCTCAAGGCATACAAAAGCCTTGGTTGCAACATGTCACTAAAGCTACATTTTTTGCACTCTCATCTAGATTTTTTTCCACCGAACTGCGGAGCAGTGAGCAACGAGCACGGCGAGCGATTTCACCAGGACATTGCAACAATGGAGAAACGCTATCAGGGCAAATGGAGCCCATCAATGCTTGCAGACTATTGCTGGACAGTGACAAGAGATGCTCCATTTAATGAATACAAGAGACAAGCCAAGAAGCGCCGAGTAGACACTGAATAGGACTAAACTATGTACATAATAGTTTTTTGCCTTTTGTTTCATAATAAATTGTATTTATATAACCCTTTTGCTGATTTTTAAAGTGTTACATAAACAGGACAGGTGAAATATTATCATGTAAAGCAACCATAAACACATGAAAAGACCTAGGGGGTTTACAATTTATGATTAAAACTCTATCTACACAATATACATAGACATAAAATGTAAAAACTTAAATATCTTAGAAACAGTAGCCAATCAGTTGTTTTAATTGTCATATTTGAATTCAGCACATCAAAATACATAATAAATCGCACATTTTATCTCTGAAGCAGACGACTTCTCAAAAATTGTAGACCAGTGATATTAGAGAGACAAGGTGGGTGAGGTAATATCTTCTATTGGACTAACTTCTGTTGGTGAGAGAGACAAGTTTTCGGGCTGACACAGAGCTCTTCTTCAGGCCTGGGAAAGATACTCAGAATATCACAGCTAAATATAAGGTTGTTTACAGCTTGGAACAGAGTGTTGAACATAAGAAGTGACCATGTTGTAAGAGACCACAAAATGAAGTGTGCAGTTAACACCTCTACAGCTGTAGTACAGAGGAGGCTTAGTGGATCATAGATTGTTGTAATGAGCCATAAATCTAGTGTCTTTATTGAGTCCATGATTTTTAGTGTCTAACAAAGAAATGTAATGTCCCAGACTCGTCTTTTGAAGGTGTTGCACAGGCTTCCTTTGAGGATGAGGACTAAGAGGTCAGATATGGAATGATCACTTTGTGAAAAATGTTCGCTCAGGGGTGATATGGTGTTTTTGTCTTGTATCATTTTCCTGTGTGAATTCATTCAAGAGAGTAGTGATTGTCTCGTTATACCCACATAGTTGTTATTGGGGCCTCTAGTGCACTGGATGTGGTACATTTTTCTTCCCACTCAACTTTGTTGTGATAATTGGACCTACAAATTTACCCTAATTGTGAGTTCAACTGTAAAAGTACACAAAAGTTTGAAAGCATCACAATAATCTTTAATAATTAATGTTGATGAGAAAAGTTGCAAAAGGGAGACAGACTAAATTAGTACAAACCAAAAGGTCTACTGAGGGTGACCAGATGTCCTGATTTTATAGGGACAGTCCCGATATTCGGGGCTTTGTCTTACATAGGCGCCTGTTGCCCTCCACCCCGTCCCAATTTTTCACACTTGCTATCTGGTCACCCTACCTGATATAATTCAAGGACAGTGTTAAGATCATGCCCGCTAAACTAGAAAAGTGCAGAACCAGAAATCAGTGAACCAAAATTGGTGTGTTGGAAACTAGGCCTAATCGGTGGGCAAAATAATGAGAGGATGAGATGGGCTTGGTTCTTGGCAGGTAAAAAGCCAGTGCATGCCTGATGTGGAGGGACTGAAGTCTCTTCTCTTCAGGAGAAGTGTGGCGATTTGGAAAAAAGAACAGGTAAGTGAATAAACTGGTTAAGATGGAAATCGGAGATTATCGTGGGTAGAAATTTAGGGTGAAGGTGAAGAAATATTTCACCCTTGTGACATATTGCAAGGGTGGAGGGTCCATTATGAGGGGTCCCAGTTCACTGACCCTCTTGGCTGAAGTGATGGCCACTAGAAACACCACCTTCCTGGATAGGTGGGACATGGAATATCGCTGAGAGGTCTAGAAAGTTTTGACAGCACATAGCTAAGATTCCATAGTGGTACTGGTTTAATGACTGGCGGGAAAGCCTTGATGAGGCCCTTCATGAACCACATCATAGTTGGGTGGCTAAAGACAGAGTACCAGTCTGCTGGAGGGAGGAAGGTATGAACGGCTGCTAGGTGCACTTGTAATGAGGTGATCAAGATATCAGGGTTCTTTAGAGACAGGAGGTAATCTAAAATGATAGGGGATGCTTGAAGATACTGCCTGAGACTGACTGTGCTGCACCCAGGCAGAGAAGTGTTTCCATTTAGCCAAATAACAGGTTCTGATCAATTCTTTTCTACTGTGGGTAAATATAGCCTGGACAGGGGATGAACAAGAGCGCTCTACTTCCAATGCCCATCCGAACACCAGGCCATGAGCTGGAGAGAACCTGGGTTGAGGTGTTTGGCCCTGCGTCAAGAGTTCTGAGAAGGGGTGGATTTTGATTGGAGGGTGGGCTGACATTGACAAAAGCTCTGGAAACCAATACTGTCTGGGCCAGTAGGGTGCTAGGAGAACGACGTTGGCCTGATGACATATTTTTCTGAGCACGTGTCTGCAGCAGGCTGGGAGGAAAGGCAGATCTGAACCTGCTCATCCTCGATCCCAGGAAAGTGTTACCTTGGGAGTTGCAGCTTATGGCTCCCCTGGAACAATACAGGGGAAGTTTTTTGTTTGTTTGGGATGCAAAGCGGTTCCATGAGGTGTGCCCCACTGCGCGAAAATGTCTGGGAGTAGAGTCATGTATTCCCACTCATGGTCCACTGAGAAGCACCTGCTGAGGTTGTCTGCTAAGGAGTTGGGAACTCGCGGGAGGTATGCCGTCTGGATTGTGATGTTGTGTCTAATGCACCAGTTCCAAAGCCTGACTGCCTCCAGATGCAGTGGGAGAGATCTCGCTCCTCCCTGTTAGTTTATGTAGACCACGGTGGTGATACTGTCCAACATCACTTGGAGGTGGAGGGAGCGAATGAGTGGGAGGAAGGCCTTGCATGCAAGGGTGAGTACCCACAGCTCCAGGGTGTTGATATATAGTCTGGCCTCCTGTGGGGTCCATATGCCCTGAGCAGTGTGACTGTTCAGGTGGGTGCCTCACCTCAGAATGGATGCATTTGTTACAATGGTGACAGTGGCAGTAGAAAAGGGAACTCCCAGATGTACCTTGTCTGGGTTTGATCACCAAATGAAGGAGGAGGTGACCTGGTAGGAATGGTCACCTTAGAGTTGATGTGGTTTGTTGGATGAGTGGACCAAATTGAGCCAGGCCTGCAGGCAATGTAGATGAAGCATGGCAAAGGGGTGCCATATGACCTAGAAGCAATAGGCACATTTACACTGTAGTCCTCGGTCTGTGGGAAATCAAAGCATTAGGCTGTGCATAGTTTATAACCTTTCTGAAAGGAGGAAGGCTCTTGCAGAAACAGAGCCCTGATAAAGTTTATTGTACCGTGGGGGATAAAACAAACTTTTCTCTGTTTGTACGAATCCCCACGGCTGCAAGACTTCGAACAAGGAATTAAATAGCCAACCAGCCCTCCTGACAGTGACCTACCAGGAGCCTATCTTCAAGATATGGAAAGATTCTGTAGCCCTGATGGCTCATCTGGGCCACTACCTTGGAGAAAACTTTCGTAATCACTCTGGGTGCCATCACTAGCCCAAAGGGGAGGACTCAAAATTGGAAATGCTCCCAGCCCACCATAAACTATAGGACCTCTTGTGGGAGGGGTGAATGTCTATATGAAAATATGCATACTTTGTGTTGAGAGCCACGAACCACATCCCACTTGAAGAGAGAGGTTTACAACCACAAATCATTCCCCATAATAATACCAGGGGCCAAGCTTCTGGATGCTGTATCTGCTGTATCAACTGCAGCCTGAAGAGCCATTTTCGCTACCAACTTGCCTTTCTCTAGAAGGGAGAGGAGCTGGGCTCCATCCTCAGAGGAAAGTTTGTCCTGAAACGCCACCAGCCTAGAGTAGTTATTAAAGTCCTATTTAGCTAGCAGGGACTGGTAACTGGTGATGAGGAATTGCAAACCTGCAGAGAAGAAGGTCTTTCTCCCCACGAGGTCCAGTGTCTTAGAGCCATTATCTGATGGGTGCTCCTTAGGTATTGTGACCTATTACATTCCGTAGCAGCCTGTACCACCAGGGAGTTGGAGACAGGGTGGGAGAACAGAAATTCAGCTCCCTTTGCCAGGATGAAATAGCGCCTCTCAGCTTCTTAGGTGTGGGGGTGTATGATGCTGGGGTGCGCCAGACCAATCTCGCCGGTTCCAGTATGGCCTCATTAACTGGGAAGGCGAACTTACTTGGGCCCTGAGGCTGCAGAATGTTCCACAGTCAGTAATGTGGGTCTTGGACTTCCTCCAGAGATATCTGAAGATTACTAGCCACTCTTCATAGTAAGTTCTGGTATTGCCTATAGTTGCCTGGTAGGGATGAGGAAGAAGGAGAGTCTGCCTCATCTGGGGAAGAATAGGAGATTCCTGTTGGAACCATCAGTACCTGTGGTTCCAGTTCAACATTCTCCTCCTCTTCCTCATACACCAATGAAACTGGTTGCTGCTGCAAGAGAGAAGAGTGAAAAGATCACAGCGTGTCTTGTACAAGGATCCCATGACTGCCAATATGCCCAGAAAGAGGAGCCAAACATTTTGGGGGGATCCCATGACATGGGGTACCATTGGTCCCTAGGGAGGTTGTATCCATAAGGGTAGAGAATAAGAGTCCTGGATCACCTGTCCAGGCTTGGCTCTCTCCATGGGGATAAAGGAGGGACTGGCTCCTCAGATTTGTCCAAATCTGAAAATTGCTCCTGTTGGAATGGCGGAGCCATTGGTACTCAGGCAATCCAGCCTGATGATTGTAAGTGAGATGGCTCCTGGGACACCGAAGCAGTATCATTTTCCATGTAGTAATGTCCCTCAGGAGGGCTAGGCCAGAGAAGAGGAGAGACATCCTCTGGTGTCGTGTAGGTCTCTGTGCACCCCAGTGTGCGGGGAGTTCTGATGGTTGGCACCAACAGTACCGGTGCATCCCTGGTTGTGGTGTGCTCTTTGGGCAGATGCTTCAGTACTGTAGAGTCTGGAACGGCACTTGTGGGTGGAACTGGTGGATTATGGTCCTTGTGCTTCAGTACCAGAGTCACCGACGGAACCAGCACATCCTTCTTCCTAAGGTCTTTACCCTCCAGCCTGATTTTTTTTTTTTTTTTGCTAAGTCCGTTCTTTAGGATCTGTGTGTAAGGGCTTGCCCGACCTTGATGGGCTTAGGGAAGAACTGTCTCTTATGAACAGACCTCATAGGACTTTAAAGTCAGAAGGGACCATCGTGATCATCTAGTCTGATCTCCTGCACTCTGCAGGCCACAGAACCTCACCCACTCCTGAAATAGACCCTAACCTCTGGATGAGTTACTGAAGTCCTCAAATCATGGTTTAAAGACTTCAAGTTATAGAGAATTCACCATTTACACATTACTAGTTGATACCTGCAAGTGACCTGTGCCCCATGCTGCAAAGGAAGGTGAAAAACCCCGAGGGTCTCAGCCAATCTGACTTATGGGAAAATTCCTTCCCAACCCCAATATGGTGATCAGTTAAACCCTGAGCATGTGAGCAAGACACACCAGGCAGATACCTGGGAAAGAATTCTCTGTAGAGTAACCATCTAGTGTCACATCTCTAGCCATTGGGGATTTTTGCTACTGGCAGTTGCTGATGGGCCACATGCCATCGTAGGCAGTCTCATACCATCCCCTCCATAAACTTATCAAGCTCAGCCTTGAAGCCAGTTAGGTTTTGTGCCCCACTGCTCCCCTTGGAAGGCTGCTCCAGAACTTCACTCTTAGAAACCTTCATCTAATGGGAGGAGGGATAGCTCTGTGGTTTGAGCATTGGCCTGCTAAACCCAGGGTTGTGAGTTCAATCCTTGAGGGGGCCACTTAGGGATCTGGGGCAAAATCAGTACTTGGTCCTGCTAGTGAAGGCAGGGGGCTGGACTCGATGACCTTTCAAGGTCCCTTCCAGTTCTAGGAGATGGGATAGCTCCATTAATTTAATTTAATTTCAAGCCTTAACTTGTTGATGGCCAGTTTATAGCCATTTGTTCTTGTGTCTACATTGGTGCTTAACTTAAATAACTCCTCTGCCTCCCTGGTATTTATCCCTCTGATGTATTTATAGACTGCAATCATATCTTCCCCCCAGCCTTCTTTTGGTTAGGCTAAGCAAGTCAAGTGCTTTAAGTCTCCTCTGATAAGGTAGATTTTCCATTCCTCGGATCATCCTAGTAGCCCTTCTTTGCACCTGTTCCAGTTTGAATTCATTTTTCTTAAACATGGGAGACCAGACTTCACACAGTATTCCAGATGAGATCTCACCAGTGCCTTATATAATAGTAACAAGGAGTCTGGTGGCACCTTAAAGACTAACAGATTTATTTGGGCATAAGCTTTCGTGAGTAAAAACCTCACTTCTTCGGATGCATATATATAATAGTACTAACACTTCCCTGTCTCTATTGGAAATATCTCACCTGAGGCATCCTAGGACTGCATTAGACTTTTTCACCGCCGCATCACACTGACAGCTCATAGTCATACTGTGATCAGTCAACACACCCAGGTCTTTCTCCTCCTCTGTCACTTCCAACTGATAAGTCCCCAGTTTATAGTATAAATTCTTGTTGTTAGTCCCTAAATGCATGATCTTGCACTTTGCATTAAATTTCATCCCATTTCTATCACTCCAGTTTACAAGGTCATCCAGATCTTCTTCTATGATATTCCTGTCCTCCTCCCTATTGGCAATACCTCCCAACTTTGTGTCATCCGCAAATTTTATTAGCACACTCCCACTTTTTGTGCCAAGGTTAGTACTAAAAATGTTAAATAAGACTGGTCTCAAGACCGATCCCTGAGAAATGCCACTTGTAACCTCCCTCCAGCCTGACAGTTCACCTTGACCCAATGTACTCACCCCTTTAACCAGTTCCTTATTCACTTTTCAATTCTCATATTAATCCCCATCTTCTCCAATTTAACTAATAATTTCCCTCATTGGGGATTTGTCCTTATGTCCAAGAGAGTATCTCTTGCTCTCATGGAGGGAAGCCCTACTGTAGTGGGGTGGTCACCCGCTCCTGCCCTGAGGGCTTAGAACAGCACAGCAGAGGGCTGGGGCTGAGGCAAGCAGCTCCCAGGCTGATTGGGGAAGTAGGCACAGCTGGGAGCCATGCCCCAAACAGACCACAGCTGGCCTCTATAAAAAGGCTTTGAACCAGGACCACAGACACTCTCTCTGTTTGTAGAGGGAGAAGGCTGCTAGGGAGTTGAGAAAGTACCTGTGGGGAGCAGGGCTGGGGGAAGGCCAAGGGAGCTGGGGTGCTCTGGCCTGGAAAACCCCAGGCTGCAGCCTAGTCTAAGGCCAATTGGGTGCTGGGGTTGCAGAGGGCAGCCCATGGGTAGGCCGAGGCAGCAGGTCCAAACCCCCCTTGCCTGTGATGAATGGCTGAGACACTGCAGTCTGCCTCAGTAAGTGGGGGCTAGATGGTGACTGGCAGCAGCCAAATACTGAGGTGAGGTGGGGATAATGGGTGGGGGTTCCCCTGAGTGGGAAGACCCACAGAAACTGTGGGGGTACTGGCTGGGGGCAGCACCCAGAGAAAAGGTCATCTGGGGTCCGGGAGGGACATGGGGGCCAAGCGGCAGTGGGATGCCGGCCTGCAGAGTGCGCTCTGGGTGCTGCAGAGCTAATTCCCGAGACGACCAGCAGGAGGCGCTGCAGGGGTGAGTCCTGCACCATTACACCTGCAATATCTTTGGGCTTAGAAACCAAGGGCTCCACTCCTAAGGACTTGCTTGGAGACATGTTGCTCCTTTGGTGAGGCTGATGTTCAGGGCGGGTCTCTCTGGCCCAGATCAGAGAGGGGCCTCATGGCTTTCTCCATTAAGAGTTTTCTATGGCAAAGCTCACAGGCTTTGCGCATTCTCAGTGGCAACGAGTGACAAATGCTGCACTTCCCCGAAATGTGTGCCTCACCAAGATGGTAGAGGCAGCATTGGTGTTCATCACTGACAAAGAAGGATCTTTCTAGGGCAAGAGATGCAGTTTTTGAAGCCTGGAACTCTAGGCATAGCCCCAGTCACAGAGAGGGAGTCCCCGGTCCGGGGAAACAAACTACACTAAGTATACAAAAATTAACTGTACCAAGCTAAAAGAGTAACTATTTACTATTTTATTTACAGGTTTTCTGAAAGGCTGAAGCAGGTGAGGACACTGGATTCTGACTCAGGCCATGAGGCGGTAAGAAGGAAGTGAGGGGGCATCGACCCACACTCCCTTTCATACCCTCACTTGGAAGCATAAGAAGATCAATTGTGCATGTATAGGCCAACGGACACTGCTTGTTAAAATCTCTGGACTTGGCCACATTGTGTGCATGCATATCCCCACATGTGGAATACACATAGGGAGCAACACTTGAAAAAGAACCATTTCTTCTTCTTTGGATGATTGCACGTCTCACAAGCAGATTATCCTGGAGGTGGGCCTGTCAATGAAGAATAACTCATCTGAAACTAGCATCATTCCTGGATTGGTGGGAAATGGCATAACAAGTAGCAAAGGTGTGGACTGATGACGAACTTGCTGCTTTGCAAATTTCCCGAATGGGCATTTGCTCCAGTCAGTGGGCCAGCACTCTAGCTGGTGGAGTCACATTTGCCAACTGGTACCACAAACAAATGCATGAAGAAATGCAGGAGGAAATCCTCTGAGTGGAAACCATCTGGCCTTTCATTCTGTCTGCAACTGCAATAAACAACTGTGTTGAGGACCGAAAAAATTTAGTGTGGTCCAGGTAGAAGGCTAAAGCTCTTCTCACATCTAAATAATGAAGTTGCTCCTCATCTCTCTGAGTGAGAGACTTCAGGAAGAAAGTTGGAAAATAAATTGCCTGGTTAATGTAAAAATTGAACACCATCCTTGTCAGGAACTTCAGGTGAGGGTGAAGATAGACTTTATCCTTCTGAAAAATCATATATGAAGGCTCTGACACTAATGCTTTCAAATCACCCACACTCCTCACCCAAGTTATCACAATTAAAAATGACACTTTCATAGAGAGGTGAATAAACAAGTTTCAAGAGGTTCAAAAGGTGGCCCCATTAATTTTGCCAACACCAGGCCAGATGCCATTGGGGAATAGATTATACCCACAGGTGCAAGAACCTATCAGGGTTTGGCAACCTTTCAGAAGTGGTGTGCTGAGTCTTCATTATTCACCCTAATTTAAGGTTATGCGTGCCAGTAATACATTTTAACGTTTTTAGAAGATCTTTCTATAAGTCTATAATATATAACTAAACTATTGTATGTAAAGTAAATAAGGATTTTAAAACATTTAAGAAGCTTCATCTAAAATTAAATTAAAATGCAGAGTCCCCCGGACCAGTGGCCAGGACCCGGGCAGTGTGAGCGCCACTGAAAATCAGCTTGCGTGCTGCAGATCCGGGGTAGGCAACCTATCTGATCCCTTTAGAAATCTGGTGGTGAAGGGGGTTTGAAAAAAGATCTATTATCTCCAAGAGGGGAAATGCAGAAATAGCTGCCAAATGTACTGTGATACAACTAACTGCCAGACTTTGATGTTTTTGGTGCAAAAGATAGTCCAATATGCGATTGATGGAATTCTGCTCTGGAGAAACACCCTTCTGTGGGGACCAGATTGGAAAAAACACTTCCATTTTTCCAGGTAAGTAGCTGAAGGTTTTCTACTATTCAGCATGCTTTCTGTACATCTTTAGAGCATGCCCTTTCCAACAGTGCTAACTATGAAGTATCCACTCTATGAAGTGGAGGGCTTGCAGATTGGCCCTGGGAAATCACATCTGGAGCCAATGGGAGAGATAGTGGAGGTCTGACTGACAAGATTAGTAGGGTCAAGTACCAGTGTTGCCAAGGCCAGGCTGGTGCTGTAAGTATGAGGTGAGTGTGGTCTTGGACAAAACTCTGGGCAGTAACGGAATCAGAGGGATGACATACAGAAGGGAGTTCTTCCAGGATAGCAGGAATGCATCCATCAACAAACCTGGGCTCAATTGGCTATGCAAAACCCACACAGGTGAATCACCTCCTGGCATAGCTGAGCTGAATGTGATCCTCCCTGCCTGTTTACTTAAAACATAGTTGCTATGTAGTCTGTTAACACCAGCAGATTTTTCCCTCACTATGTGGAAGGAAGGCTGAACAGGCTAGACGGACAGCTTGCAATTCCCTGACACATGAGTTTTCAGATCTTGAGAAGACCACAGACTTTGAGTCTGCAGGAACCCCATGTGCGCATCCCAACACAGGGACAATGAATCTGTGACTATTGTAGTGTTGGTTGTGGGAGAATAAAGGGAACCCCCAAACAAACATTCAGAGGGCCTGTCCATGAGTCCAGAGATGACAAAACAAACATTGGTATTCAAACCATCCTGTCTAGATGATGGGGACTTGGGGCATGCACCAAAACTAGCCATCCTTGTCACTTCCTCAGGTGTAGTCTGGCATGCTGCACTACAAAGGTAAACGTTGCCATGTGTCCCAAAAGCCAAAGGCACCTACACACTGTGGTGACTAGATGAGCTTTTAGTTTCAGAACTAATCTCCACTCAATGGGCCTTCCCACCAGGACTGCTCTAGTGAATTCCATTCTCTGTAAAAAGTAACAGAGTCCTGCGGCACCTTTAAGACTAAGGGCTTGTCTATACTTACCGCGCTGGTTCGGCAGCAAGCAATCGAACTTCTGGGTTCGATTTATCGCGTCTAGTCTGGATGCGATAAATCGAACTCAGAAGTGCTCCCCGTCGACTCTGGTAATCCTGCTCGCCGCGAGGAGTACACGGAGTCGACGGGGGAGCCTGCCTGCCGGGTCTGGACGGCGGTAAGTTCGAACTAAGGTACGTCGACTTCAGCTACGTTATTCACGTAGCTGAAGTTGCGTACCTTAGTTCGATTTGGGGGTTTAGTGTAGACCAAGCCTAACAGAAGTATTGGGAGTATAAGCTTTCGTGGGTAAGAACCTCACTTCTTCAGATGCAAGTAAGTTCTTACCCACGAAAGCTTATGCTCCCAATACTTCTGTTAGTCTTAAAGGTGCCACAGGACCCTCTGTTGCTTTTTACAGATTCAGACTAACACGGCTACCCCGATACATTCTCTGTACTGGTTTCAGGATTGATTTGTCCCATAAATTAGGGTTACCATATTTCAGCAAGCAAAAAAGAGGACGGGAGGAGCCCCGCCCCTGCCCCTCCCACTTCCCGCCCCCCCAGAACCCCCAACCCTCCCCCCGTTCCTTGTCCCCTGACTGCCCCCTCCTGGGACCCCTGCCCCTAACTGCCCCCCAGGACTCCACTCCCTATCTAAGCCTCCCTGCCTCTTGTCCCCTGACTGCCCCAACCCTTATCCACACCCCCACCCCCAGACAGACCCCTGGGACTCCCACGCCCCATCCAACCACTCCCCACCCCCTGACAGCCCCCCCCCAGAACTCCCAACCCATCTAAACCCCTCTGCTCCCTGTCCCCTGACTGCTCCGATCCCTCTCCCCACTCCTGCCCCCTGACAGCTCCCCCCCAGAACTCCCAGCCCCCCACCCCCCCCCGCTCCTTGTCCCCTGACTGCCCCCTCCTGGGACCCCTGCTCCTAACTGCCCTCCAGAACCCCACCCCCTACCTAAGACTCCCTGTTCCTTGTCCCCTAACTGCCCCCTCCTAAGACCCCCCCCCAACTGCCCCCAGGACCCTACCCCCTACCTGTACCCTGACTGCCCAAAACTTTCTCCACTCCCCCCAAAAGCCCCCCCCCCCCGTTTCTTGACTGCCCCCTCCAGAACCTCCCTGCCCCTTCTCCTGCCCCCTGGCCCCTTACCCTGCTGCTCAGAACAGGGTGTTGGGCTCTGTGCGAGCCGAGCCGGACACGTGGCTAAGCTCCCCAGCACAACAAAACCCGGTCCCTGGCCCTGCACAGTGCTGCCGGACCGGGCTGCAGGGGAGAGCTGCCCTTGTATCAGCACAAAGTGCTCTCGCTCCCGTTTTGCTATGCTGCATGGCAGAAACCGCTCCCAGTTGCAAAAGGGGAGGGCTGCACTTTGTGCTGATACACTTGCTCAGAATGCAGGGCGGATCCGGCTCCTCTACAGCTGCTCCAGAGTCCAGCCTGGGACTTTCCTGCAGCCCTCCCAGCCGCTCGCTCTGCTCTGCCGGGGGAGGGGGGAAATCCCGGACATTGTGAGTGCTTTACAAATTCCCCCCGGACGCTATTTTTAGCACAAAAAGGAGGACATGTCCAGGTAAATCCGGACGAATGGTAACCCTACATAAATATGGCCTACATTCGTTGTTCCTAGATATAAACATTTACATTTAGTCACAGTAAAATGCATATTGTTTGCTTGTGTCTAGTTTACCAATAAATCCATATGGTTCTGAGTCAAGGATCTGTCCTCTCCATTATTTACCACTCCCCCAATTTTCGTGTCATTTGCAAACTTTCAGTAACGATTTTATGTTTTTTCCAAGTCCTTGATAATAAAAATGTTAAATAGCCTATGGCCAAGAATCAATTCCTGCTCAACGACAATTCCCCAGTTACATTTTGAGACCTATTAATTAGCCAGTTTTTAATCCATGTAATGTGCCATAGTAATTTTATATCATTCTAGTTTCGTAATCAAAACGCAGAGAGTTGGCCTCCTGTTCCACCCTCCTATACTGAAACCTTCTTGCCTTTGAGGTACCCACTGCCCTTCCCCAAACTGTCAGCCCTCGGTGTGAGGGACTCACCTGCTGGCTGCTCGGTGAGTAAGAGGCATCCCGCCTGGAGCTCCCAGGCCCAGACTCGCCTGCTGGAGCCTGAAAAACACAGACAAAACCATGCATTTACTGCCCAGCTGCAGCTCCTGTGCATCTGACCTGGCACTGGGCTCAGGGGCCATGCAGCAGGGGAGCAGAGCTAGCATCTGGACTCGTGCCAGGAGCAGCCACCACACAGTGGGCGAGCAGAACTAGCACTGGACCCAGGAACAGCTGCCGCACAGCCAGCACGGGGAGCAAGAGAGCAGCACTACCCCCAGGGCCATACCCAGCTGCTGGGGCAAGGCTGCCTCCCCTGGCACTTGTCTGAATCAAAGCCCTAAAATAGCCTCTCTGCATCCCATAAGTGGGTTAAAGGCCTCAACTCCTCTCCAGCAAACACTAAAGGCCACAGCCCAGACAATTCCTCCTGCCCAAGGGCCCCTTCTGCTTGGAGAAGAGGGAGATGACACGTTCCCAACCCCACTCACTGCCCAGCAACAAGAAAGCAACAGATCCAAAGAGATGGGGAGGGGGAGAGCCTTGAACCTTCCTCTCTCTGTCTTAGGCTTGGTCTGTACTAGGAAATGAGGTCAATATAACTACGGTGTTCAGGGGCGTGAAAAATCCACCTTCCTGAGTGATGCAGTGAAACTAACATAACCCCCAGAGTAGACAGCGCTTGATCGGCAGGAGAATTCTGCAATGGTGCCTCTTGGGGAGGTGGAGTACCTATGCTGATGGGAGACCCGCTCCTGTTGGCATAGGTAGCATCTAACGCAAGTGCTACAGCGAAACCGCTGCACCGTTTTAAGTGTAGACAAGATCTTAAGCACTTATACGGCCCCCATCACAGTTGACTTTTAAACAAACTTTGTATTTGTGGATAATCTAAGCACTGTACCCAGATGTACAGATTCATAGACTCTAGGACTGGAGGGGACCTCAAGAGGTCATCAAGTCCAGTCCCCTGCCCTCATGGCAGGACCAAATACTGTCTAGACTATCCCTGATAGACATTTATCTAACCTACTCTTAAATATTACTCTTTTCTTAACCTGTGTATTATATAATTTTTTTAGCATCAGCTTTAATAAAAATTTTAAATCTGAGCATCCCCCAGTCTTTCATGTATTTATGCTCCCAACACCTTTGTGGGGTTGGAAGGTGCTATTATCCCCATTTCACGGATGGGAACTGAGGCATAGAGGGCTGGATTCACAAAGCTATTAGCTGCCTAAAGATGCAGATAGCCCAGTGGGATTTACAGCAGTGCCCAAGTGCTTAGGTCACAGAGTTCCTGTAAATTCCACCTATCTCTGGCTCCAGATAACTAGATACCTTTGCAAACCTGGCCAAGTGATTTGCCCAAACTCTGTGGCAAAGCCAGGAATTAAACCCAGATCCCTGACGTCTCATGCTAGCCCCAAAATCAGTCAGCCAGCCTTCTCTGTTTCTCTCCCTATTCTGCCCTTTGGGGCAAACCACAAGGGACATGGCGTTGCAGCTGCAATAGTCTTTTCATCACTGTAGCCTAGGTTCTCAAACAAAGGATTTGTCCTACACAGAGCAGCGTAAACCTGAGAGTTCAAGTTCCAGACCCAGTTGTGAAATCTGGGATTCTGTCAAGGCCAGCAGCAGAGCTGTGGGGAGCTGGCTATGCGTGCCGGGAGCTGTGCTGCACATTATCCTAGAGAGCTGGGCTGTCTTCAATGAACAGAAAGAACTCGGGTTTGGACAATGCCAAGTATGTGAATGTGACACCGACATAGGACAAAAGTCTTTGCCACTCCCTGCCGTGACCAAAGCACAGAAAGACAGGAGCACAAGGGCACGGCCACCCTCCAACCATGCTGTCAGTAACACTTCCCGAGAGATGGCGCTCTGGGGGCATTGTCATGCAAACCCCTCTGTTACTGACCACCCTCCCCCAGTGTAGACTGGGGCACAGGGACGCTGCCACCCCTAGCCCATGTCACTGACTCTCCCAGCACAGACAGGGGCACTGCCACCGCCACCCCTGTGTCACTGACCCTCCCAGCACAGACAGGGGCTCTGCCACCCCCATCCCGTGTCACTGACACCCCCCCGCCTCCCCACAGACTGGGGCACAGGAGGCACTGACACCGCCACTCCCTGTATCACTAACCCCCACATCACAGAGTGGGGCACAGGGGGCAGCTGCCACCCCCACCCCCCATGTCACTGACATGCACACCCCAGCACAGACAGGAGTACAGGGGGCAGCTGCTACCCCACCCCCCGTATCACTGACCCCTTCTAGCACAGACAGGGGAACTGCCACCCCACCCCCCATGTCACTGACCCTCCCCCGCCCAGCACAGGCTGGGCTCATTCATTGTGTACTAGCTGTCTGGTGGTGGGGCACATCAGTGACCCCAGCACTTCCACTCCCTGTTATGGGAATGGCGAGCACCCACACACAGCAATGTGGGAGGCCCTCAGGAGTCCGCTGTGACACAACACACACGGCACATGACATTGCTGTATGTTAGGTGAGGTTAGCCCCTGCACAGCCCTTGTGCTGCCAGCATCCAGGGGCAGAGCATGCTCACTGATTTAGTAGGACACTGGTGGGCTTTAGTTGATGTGACTGCATGCTACACACAAGATGCTGCAGGGCTGCTTGCCTTGGAGTAAAGGTTGGTCTTCAGAACTCCCCCCTGGCCGTAGCCGAGGGGAGGGCCCCCCAGACAGGCCTTGCCTGCTGCCTTCCCCCTTCGATTAGCCACCACAAAGGGGTTCTCACTGAAGAGGATTGGTTGAGAGTCGACCATACTCTCTTGATCTGGCTCCTGAGGCTTTGGCAGCTGGTCCTGGGTCAGGGGGCAGCCCACAGGCTCCTGCATGTGCAGCAGGACCAGGGCTGCCCTTTCTGTGTGCTTGCCAGGTGATGCCGGGTCCTGGGGCGGGCTAGTTACAGTGCTGCTCAGGCCTGCGATTGGGTCAGGGTCTGAATTCTGGCTGTCCAGAGCCACTGGCCGAGGCAGCACAGCGCAGTCACTCTCCATTCCAGAGCTGGCTCGATCACACTGAACGAGCTGAGAGGGAAACAAAAGGGTCAGAAACAGGAAGAAAGAACAGCCAGAGTAAGGGAGAGGAGGCAGCAAACATGGTGCCAGTCACTGCCACCATCGCTCCTAGACACTGGGGACAGAAGAGCTCCCACACACAACGCCCATCACCACAGCTCCCTGGCTCTGCACTAGGGGAATCACAACACTGAACAGCCTCATGTGCAATGGAGGTGCGCAAAATTCTCATGCCTCCTGGCAAGGCCTTACCTATGGGATCCCATGAGATGGGACCAAGAGGAGAGGTTCCTGCTCTGCCTGCTTATAAGGGAGAACACACAACAAGCACATCCAGCCAGAGGCACACGCTGAGCCTGCATCCACCCAAATACACCTCCAGCTCACGCTCCACACGTGCTCCAGGGTGTTAAACGGGAACGGCTCCCGGGAAGAACATGTAAGGAAATAGCCAGGGCACCATCCACTCGCTCATTGTCACTGCCCAGGCACAGGCTAAAGCCTTCCCCTTCACTACAGTGCACACGAAAGCAGCTCACTGCCCCTGAAGGGGATAACACCACCCACCTCACTACAGCACAATAGGAGAGCAGCTCACTGTCCCTGCATTCACTATCATGCACACGAAAGCAGCTCACCATCATCACATTGCCTAATGCCACTCACCTCACTACAGTGCACATGAAAGCAGCTCACCACCGTCACACAGGCTAACCACCCACCTCACTACAGTGCACACAAAAGCATCTCACCGTCACCACACAAATTCTTCCCCAACGAAAGGCAGCACAAACATCTCTGGACCCACCATAGTCACGGCTGTAATGGGGCATTAACAGGTTGAGGGAAGTCTTGCTCCATCAAGGCCCCAGCTTTCCACTAGGCTCCATTCACCCCCTCCACGGTGGTTTTATTGGAAGAAGCACTGACCTTCCCTCCTCTAACACTGCAGAGACCAGACTCTCGGTGGCAGTCTTCTGGTGCGCAGCCAGAGCCCTCTCCAGGGAAGCAGAGAGAGTCAGAGCCCAGCACTCCAACCTCCTCCATCCAGAAGTAGGCTAAAGAGCTGTGAGACCCTTTCTGCTCCGATCACGTTCTGCAGCCGGAGTCAGGGTGACACTTACAAAAATAGCTCTTCAGGGCGGGGTAGGTGGGTGACTATATTGGCAGCTGGGAGGCTGACGACACGCAGAAATTCCTGGCGCTCTCCTCCTCCCACCCCCAGCCTACCCCATCCCATGCTAAGGCAGCAAGGGGGAGAGTGAAGGCTCGTATCAGGTTTCCACAGACACTGACGTCTGGGTGACACTTATAGAGAGAGAAAATCATACCCCTAACTGTCATAGTGATGCCAGAAAAAACTCTGTGCAGATGAAGTTATAACAGCAAAGCAGCCCTTTTGCTGGGATAGCTTATTTCGTTTGGGAAGCTGGTATAAGCTACACTGGCAAAAGAACGCTGTTGCCTGTCTGAGCTGTATCTCTATTAGGAGGTTTGCCAGTCTAGCTATAGGCAAACCCTTCCTAGTGTAGCCAACGCCTGCCACACCATGCTCCTCCCTGCTTTTTTCTCTAACACCAAGGAGGAACCCAGAAACGGTACCTGGGCTGAAACCCTGGGGTGTGGGGAGCATAGATCCCACTAGTCCCACACCAGCCTGTCTTGCCCACATAGGAGGAAGGAGAGCACTGTCTTTGTCGGGCACTGTGGGGGAGGGAAGGCGAATGCAGCTCTTCTGAGTTTGGAAAGTGAGAAGTGCACTGACTGGTAGGATGCCTCAGAAACCCCCCTGCTTTGGCTCATCCACATCGCTAGCTCCCGAGCCGCTCCAGCTCTCAGTCCGATCTCCAGGGCTGCTGCAGTGCATTCTGGGGATGGACTCCCAGCTTCCACCCCTTCTCCCTCTCACTGGATTATTTTTACTGGCCAAGCACAGCTCCTATTTTGGGAAACTGAGGGTCTGTTAGCACTGTGCCACTGACCCAATCTTGTCCCCCAAGAGCTGGGCTCCTGTTCTAGCATAGGGAGATAGGGAAAACATGCCCCCCAGAGCAGATACAGGGCTAATGCAGTCACAGTCTGTCCTGGTCCATCACTTTGCCCCAGAACAGGAACCCTAATCCTCTTCTGCCAGCACAGTCAGGCTCTGGAATCTAACAGGCAGAACAAGATCCAGTGGCTGGAGGCAGAAGCCAGATAAATTTACACTAGAAATAAAATGCAGATTTTTAACAATGAGGGTATTTAACCATTGGAATAATTTACCGAGGACTATGGTCGATTCGCCATTCCTTGGAGTCTGTAAATCAAGATCTTTCTAAAAGATCTGCTCTGCCTCAACCTGGAGTTATGGGCTTGACGCAGGTGTGACTGGGTGAGGCCAATCTGGATTAACACTGGAGCTTTAGAGGCTGCAGCCTGGGGCCTCAGATTTTGAGGGTCCCCTGTGACAAAGAGGGAATGTTCTTAATGTTTTCTCTGAACACGGTGTGTGCCTCAGTTTCCCCAATGTATTGCTTAAGTAACTGGGTGGCGGAATAAGTGTGTGTTATCATTGCAGAGACCCCTAGAGGACAGGTGTGAGTACCATCGGCACAGAGCGTAACCTAGCAACTGATGGCCGCCGCCGCCCCCCCCTCCTCTGCAAGGTGCTGGGAGCAAAGAGATCAGGTGACCTTTTGCAGGGAAAGGGACAAAGGACAGAGGAAGGGCTACAGGGGGTCAGAGGATGGGCTGGTGGAAACCGGTCAGTTTCCTGTTTTGATACTCGGAAGGGGAAGTCCAAGGCACCAGGACCTGGATCCCCCCAAGATGGACTTTGCTGTTCTCAATTTCTGTGCTAACAAGCTCTGTTCTACGCTGTGTTCCTGTTGACTAATAAACCTTCTGTGTTACATGTGGGCTGAGTCACTGCTGCCTGTGGAGTGGGGGGCAGGGCCCTCTGGGGGTGTACAAGGCTTCCCCAGGTATCCCATCCAGGGGAACTCACTGTGGGGACTCACAAGGTGAACAGGGGGCTGAACGCTCCGAGGTCAGACCCAGGAAGTGCAGAAGCCAAAGAAGCTTCTCCCTGGCATAAGGGAGCCCTGCGGGGAGTCACACTGCACCAGAGTCCTGCCTGGCTTCACTCAGAGCAGTTCTAGAGCACCCAGCCTCGGACCCCCATGACACCCCTCCAAAATATATCTAATTTGAATAGGTGATTAGATAATTAAAGCCATAGCATCATGATGTGTATTACTACCAGTTATGTGCCAAAATCCAAATGGTTTTGTTTAACTGTCACTCAGCTCTATAACGGGTCCATCATGTTTGAAAACAGGAACTGAAATAACCAAGGGAATTTAACAAAAGAGTGTTTAGCCCTGGGCATGGGTAGTGGTAAAGCACGAAAGATCGTGAATATGCAAAAAGGGGCTCCCAAAACAATAACAGCCCTGGGCCCCTTTCACCTTTAATCTGGCCCTGGGTGAGAGGGTCACTCGGTGTTACGCAAGAAGTCTCAGTACATGATCATATTGGTCCCTTCTAGTCTTAAAAATCTCAGAATCTATGAAAAAGCCAAGCTCATCGCCCATGAACTCCACTGCACTGGGTACTGCACAGACGCAACTCAGACAGAGGGACCACAAATAGGTCTAGCAAACAGTGGACCAGAAACAACTCTGCACCATTTGGAGTTGACTCATTCAAGGCTGGCTTTTAAAGGTATAACATACAAATACAAAACATGTTACTCGCAGTAAACCCCGGATATCAACCCACACAGAGGGGCCTATACACAGCAAAATAGACTGACACACCCTGGGCTTAAATTCTTGCCCCTTCTCTGGGGTGCTCCCAAGAGAAATCCCATTCAGGACCCAGAGCAGAGCCCTTTAGCAGCTCCAGGCCTTCCATCACTTCCACCTCTGCTCAGGAGTGTGAGAAACAATGAGCTTCCAAGGGGAGCTGGACCTTCCTTCTTCATTGCCCCTCCAGAAGGACCGCATCACTCAGAAATGTGTTTAGCTAGACAGGCACAGACACTCCAGATGGCATTGGCTTTCTCTCAGTCACGCTCCTGCAGTAAAATCCACCCTTCTCAAATTGGCTAAAAGGCTCTCTTAGACCCAGCTGGAATTAATATGAATGAAACTAACACAGCCAGGAGTAAATGAGGCTGTATAGGCTGAACCAGGGCTCATGCTGCATCTAAAACAAGACAGACCAGAGGACAGTCACGGCTTGATTAGACAGAAAGGCAACCAGCTGGAAGAATCAGACATACAGCAAGAACTGGGAGCTAATGCTGCTGTGGGAACAAGGAAACAGAAATAGTCACCTTCATTAAACTTGATTGTCAGGCTGCAAAAAACCTGATAAATTACCAATTCACTTCCTTGCCAGCTGCCCTGATCCTGAGCTCAGCCTTCCGGCCAGAGGCCAAGTGGACTAACTGCGCCTCCAGAGGGAAAACCCAGCACCCTTGTCACCCCTGCAGCCCCCAACTCCATGCTTTCTGTGTCAGGGGTATGTACAGGGTCGGTCACCCCTGCAGCCCCCAACTCCATGCTTTCTGTGTCAGGGGTATGTACAGGGTCGGGCACAGAACAGCTGGAGGGAGATGAACATGGACATCAGCTGCCACTCCATCTGAAATGAGACATTTATAGATGCTGCTGCTGCTGTCCCCTCACATTCCAAAATAGCAGCTTGTGCAGCCCTGCATTCCACAGCCCCCAGAAACTCCCAGTCTGAGGCAGGGACCCAGTAGGCAGCAGTTCCCAAGCAGTCCTTCACAGGGCACCTCATGGCGGGCTGAAGAGAGACAGCTGCTTACAGGGGGCCGGCTCTCCCCTTGATTCCAGCTGCTAAGTCACATTAAAAGATGCTAAAAATACATTACATTCTTTCCTGGTGGGACTTTTCTGTGTGAGTAACAACCAGTAGGCAAGGAGGCAGGGCCAGGGGAATGGCAAGGGAGGGAATGTGGAGCCAAGCAATGGTGGGCATGGAAGGAAAGGGGAGGTGGAGTCTCGGGATGATATTGGGAAATGGAATGGGACAGGACAGGAGGGGAAGCAATGGAGGAATGAGCAGGGAGGTGGAAAACAGGCACTATGAGAAAGGGAACAGGAAGGGAGGCAGGGCCTAAAAGTGATGGGGTGACTGGGGCGGGAGGTAGGGCCCAGGTGATGGGGGAACAGGGGAGGAGGAGAGGCAAGACAGGGCCCAGGGCAATGGGAGGAGAGGAGAGGTGAAGTGGGGCTCGCTGGCGATGGGATTGGGATGGGAGAGGAAGAGATGTGGAGTGTGGGTGATGGAAGAGACAGGAGGGGGTCGTGGCCTCCCTACCTTCAAGGCAGCATTAACCAAGCTGTGAAATCCAGTTAGCCTTCCATGGAACTAAGAACCCCCACCCCTCCATCCTGAGATTGACACATGGAAGGTCACATAAGCTATAGTGTCAAGTTTGTGTCCTAGACGTAGTGTGCCATGTCCTTTTGTTTGGCCTCCTGCCATTCCAATTGGACCTGGGATTCTCCTCACTGTCCTATGTTGGTGGGTAGTGCTGTGCACCTTGTTTGCCACTAGCTGCTCCCCACCCCACCTCGGAGCCTACACCGAGCTCTGCCTGTGGTACTATCTGCTTCTCAGAGGGCACAGGCCAGGTCCTCCTCAGGACACACTCTCCTTTTCTTCCCCCGGGACCTCTGTTATTGGCTGTCTCCATCCCTGGTCAGCCTCCTGCACAAGCCCATCCACAGTCTCAGCGAGGACCCCATCACTTACAGCACGGGTGACTCTTGGTAAGTTATTGCTGGGCAAAGCTGCCAGGGTCCGATAGTCCAGTCGCAAAGGCTCATTGCTGATATTCTGGAGAGGAATAAAAAACAGGGAGAGGTCAGGCCAGGAGTGGGATAAGGGAGGAAGGAGGGATCAGGCCAAAGAAAGAGGGGCAGCTCCTCCGTGGGCCAATGGGCCTATTTATCTCCAGGGAAAACTTTCATTGCCTGGGAAAAAGTCCAGCCTGTGACCCAACCACTGTCACCTAAGAAACACTTCAGGCCTCAGCTTGGAAAAAAAGCAACACACAGCACACGCCAACCCACTATCTCCCAGGAAATGCCCCTGCCAGTATTCCAAATCCCCATAATTTCTCCTGCCTCTCCTGTGCGTGCCTGACTTGAGGATTTCCCATTCATCCCTGAATGCCCCAGTCCCTGGTGCAGGGCTTCTCACAGACTGATATATTTTAAGGTCAGAAGGGACAATTAGATCATCTAGTCTCATCTCCAGAATGACACAGGCCATAAAATTTCACCTAGTTACGCCTGTATTGAGCCAATTTGTTTTTGACTACATCATCTTCCAGAAAGGCATCTAGTCTTCATTTGAAGACATCAGGAGATGGAGAATCCATTACTCCCTTAGGTAGTTTGTTCCAATAGTTAGTCTCGCTCATAGTTGAAAATTTTGCCTTATTTCTAGTTTGACTTAGTCTGATTTCAGCAAGCGGCCATTAGTAATTGTTATGTCTTTCTACACTAGATTTTAGAGCTTTTTAATATCCAGTATTTTCTTCCCATGAAGGTTCTTATTCATTGTAATCAAGTCACCTCTCAATCTTCTTTTAGATAAGCTAACCAGATAGAGCTATTTAAGTCTCTCACAGTGATGTTGTAGCCTTGTTTGTCCCAGGATATTAGAGAAACAAGGTGGGTGAGGGAATAACTTTCATTGGACCAATTTCTGTTGGTGAGAGAGACAAGCTTCTCTGTGGACGCTCGAAAGCTTGATTCTCTCTCACCAACAGAAGTTTGTCCAATAAAAGACATTCCCTCCCCCACCTTCCCTCTCTCACAGTAAGGCATTTTCTACACCCCTTGAATAATTTTTGTGGCTCTCTTCTGCACCCCTACAATCCTCCCACCAAGCTCCTCACCTCTGCCTCCTCCTCAAGGAGCTGCGTGGCTGCCTCCCGCTCCCTACGCATCCTCTCCTTCCATAAGAACAGGACAGAGTCAGAACAGCATCCAAGCAGCACAAGCAAAGAGAGAGGGAAAGGGGTCAGCACCACATGGGACAGTCCCTCCATCAAGGGGAGGAGAGAGAGGTAGCAACCCCACACAGCACAAGTTGGGCAGTTACCAGGGGAGGAAAGGGGAGCAGAGACCCCACACAGCACAAGCTGGACAGTTATCAGGGAAGGGGAACAGAGATCTCACACAGCACAAGCCTGGAAGTTATCTGGCAGGAGGGAGAAAAGACCCCACATGGCATAAGCTGGCAATCATCAGGGGAAGGGAGACATTACAAGGCACTAGCCCCTTAGTGTCACCATCCCTCCAGGGGCCAGGAAAGGCAGGAACTATGACAGAATAAGGACAGGCTTGAACTGCGCTGCTCAGTTCTCTTCACTCAGCATAAGGAGATCATGACTGAGTCTCACCTGGGTGGCAATGACTCAGCTCAAGGGGATCCCTCCCCCAACTCTGGGCCTGCATATGAAAAAGAGCGGTTACTTACCAGTAACTGTTGTTCTTTGAGAGTCACCTCTGTCCATTCATACTGGTGGGACTTGGCGCCCCGGGCTTCGAGCTGTGAAACTGCCATGAAAATCCATGTCCATTGGGAGAATCACAAGAGATCTCTCATGAGGGTGACCTCATCGCCCTGCTCCAGACAAGGGAGTGCACCCCCAACCACCTTTGGCCCTTCTCCCCAACAGCAGAGCCCTGAAGTTCTATAGAACTCAAGGTAGAGGGGAAGGTGGACAGGTAGTGTAAATGCACAAAGGCAACTCTTTAAGAACAGCAGCTACTGGTAAGTAACCTCTCTTTCCTCTTCTAGGGCCTCTGTGCTTTCCCACTTGCAGGCAATTAGCAAGCATTCTAAGGCATATAAGCACTCAAGCCCCCATCTCCCAAATAGAGAGTTGGAGCATGATGGTAAGTTCAAAGAGTGGTGCCTGGTGAACCGATATACTGCTGCTTTGCACCCCTCCACCAAGGTAACCCGACTAAGGCAGACCAAGGATGCTGCAGTGGGTCTCATGGAGCAGGTCTTTAAACCAGGAAGTACTGGTTTCCTAGCTAAGATGAGACAATATTTCATACACCTCCTTATTCAGTATGAAAGTGTCTGTTTGGTAATGGATTTCTCCTGGCATTGCTGCCCATGCGCTATGAATATTAGCTGTTAGATTTTCTAAAAGACTTGGTCTTTTCCAGGCAAAAACAAAGCTCTCTCCTGTACATCTAGGACCTAGAAATAAGTTTCCATGAATCGATGCTTGTGCCCAGCTCACCAAGTGAGCCATCACCTGTCCTCTTCATTATTTACCACTCCGCCAAGCTTTGTCTTGTCTGCAAACTTTATCAGTGATGATATTATGGTTTCTTCCAGGTCACTGATAACAATTTTAAATAGTGAGTGGCCAAGAACCAATTCCTGCAGGACCCCACTAGAAATACACCCATCTGATGATGATTCCCCATTTACAATTACATTTTTATGTCCATCAGCTAGCCAGTTTTTAATCCATTTAATATATGCTATGTTAATTCTGTAGTGTTCTAGGTTTTTAATCAATATATCCTGAATTAACAAGTAAAATGCCTTACATAAGTCTAAATATATTACATCAGTACTACAGTGGAGTCGCATCATAGGCGCATTTAACTTACGTGATTTTAACTATATGCGCTCGGAAAAACAAAACAAAAAAAGAGAAAAATAACAATTTAAATATTGTACCTGTAGTGCAAGCGATTCTGCCCGCCATTCCACTCAATGAGCGTTTGACTATACACGATTTTCGCCTTACGCGCTGACTTCAGAACCTAACCCCCGCGTAAGATGCGACTCCCCTGTATTACTTTTATGAACCAAACCTGGAATCTCATAAAAAAAAAAGCTAACAAATTAGTTTGACAAGATCTGTTTTCCACAAACCCATGCTGATTGGCATTAATTATATTACCCTCCTTTAATTCTTTATTAATCGAGTCCCATAACAGCTGTTCCATTATTTTGCCTGGGATCGATGTCAGACTGACCGCCAATAGGTACCCAAATCATCCTGTTAATACTTTCTAAATATCGGTACAGACTTCTGGAACTTCCCCAGTGTTCCAAGAATTATTGAAAATCAACATTAATGGTCCAGCAAGTTCCTCAGCCAGTTCTTTGAAAACTCTTGGATGAATTTAAAATTTTAACTTTAGAAGCTGCTGTATAACATTCTCCTAAATTACTACTGGAATGGATAATTTCATCATCATTACATAATATAATATCCTGTTTTTTTCCAAATACAAACAAAAAATATTTATTGAAGACTTCTGCCTTTTTTGCATTATTGACAATTCTATAATTTCCTTCTACCAATGGATCAATACCATTGTCAGGATTCTTTTTTGTTTCTAATATACTTTAAAAACTCCTTATTGTCCTTAACTCTGCTGGCCACAGATTTTTCCTTTTGTTCTCTTATACATTTCCTACAATTTATACTTCTGATTTATATTCCTAAGTATCACGGGATTGCAATAGAAAGGCTTGGGGCCCTCTGAGAGCCAAAGTAGTCCACATTAGCCAGCAGGTTATCTCCATATTGTGAGATGGTGTGTCTCTGGGTCGGGATGCAAAATCCTCCCTTGCTGTTGCAAGAGGCATCTGGAGAGAGAGGCAGCAGACACAATGCAGAAGATCTGGGTACCAGTCCTGACAAGACAACATTGGGCCTATTAGTATAATGTTGGCTTTGTCCAACTAGATCTTCCTTATGACCCTGAGTCTGAGGGGAATGGGAGAGAAGGCATATAGAAGTTGGCTCCAGTCCAGGAGAACCACATCCAAGTTAAGACTTTTCTCTGTGCGCTCCTGTGCAGAACACATGGAATCTGGTGTTTTGTTCAGCTGTGAAGAGGTCCATTACAGGGTTGCCTCCTCTCTGAAATACTGCTTTATCCATCACTGGTTTAGGACCACTGGTGCTCATTCTGAGACCTCCTGCTGAGCAAGTCTCCCTCCATGTTCTCCTCCCATGAAGTGCAGAACAACAGGAAAGATTTTGGATGCACCACAGCCATAATGTTCTTGCCTTGACTGATGGCAGACAGGAATGCGCGCCTCCCTGCTTGCTGATGTAGTACATGGCTGTGGTGCTGTTGGTAAGCACCTATACTACACGATGTTGCAGGGACAGGCAAAGGCCCTGAGAGACCATCGTACTGTCTTGAATGGCAGTACATTGATATGGATTCTGGACACCCAGCGCTTCCACAGGCCAAATACTCTGAGGTCTTGTAATGAAAACCTCAGCCCAGACTAGAGGCATTGGTGGAGCATGCGAGGGTAGGGAAGAGCAAGTAAAGGGTATTTGCCTGAGGACGTTGTCCCTGTTCTCTCACCACTGAAGCTGCTGGTACACTCAAAGCGGGATGGGCTGTGCCTATTCTGTGTGGTTTCTCGTCATCCAGAGCAGCAAGGGTCTCACATTCGGACAAGCAAAGGGTGCGATGTCGATCAATGAAGCCTCAGGCCTAGTAGTTGCAGGAAAAGTGTTGTGGTCTATATAAGTTGCTCATTGAGAGTTGTTAAGGAGTCTCATATTTTGCAAAATCTCTCCTCTGGAAGAAAGGCTCTGCCTGAGTGCAGTCTAGGATGCTCCAGGTAAGGTGATACGCTGTGCAGATTGAAGCAAGGATTTCTCCCAGTTGATTAACAGTCCTAGTGACTGGAAGAAGTTGCTCACATATTGGATTGCTGAGGTGAGACAGTCATCAAGGCATGAGTAGACGAGTGACAAGGTTTGAAGGGAGGGGATTGGGGGGATGGATTAGCGATGTGGTGCCCATCAGTATGCAACTCTCAAACAGACTTTCAAAATCACTGTTGAGAGACTGATGCTGAGGGTTGTGAGGAAATGCGGCATGGGATCCTGCTCCTATACTGTTGAGGGTATTTGCCAACAGACAATTTAGGAGGTGGCCTATATCATCTATGAGACTGCATTCCTTGGTGTTGTGAGGAAAACAGAATGACGAGTAGGAAAACCTCACAGAATCACAGAATATTAGGGTTGGAAGAGACCTCAGGAAGTCATCTAGTCCAACCCCCTGCTCATAGCAGGACTAACACCAACTAAATCAACCCAGCCAGGGCTTTGTCAAGCTGGACCTTAAAAACCTGTAAGGATGGAGATTCCACCAACTCCCTAGATAAAGACAAGTTCTGTTTGCTCTCTGTGGCAGTGGTGAAGGCTCTGAGGTGACACCGAGTCCCACAGGTGTGATTGCACAGGCTCTTAAAGAAGGACTGGAGTTTAACATGCCCCACTCTTCCAGCTCAGCACAACAGAGCATTAAAATTACCAGAGCACACCTGTGTGAGCTGCTGGGAGAACAGGGCTTCCTCCTGGCCCTGCACCCTGCTGGTGAGCAGAGCCCCTGGGGGGCTGGAATGTGTGGAAGATCACTGCAGCTGCAAAGGTGTGATTTCTAGTTTAAATTAAGTGTGCATTTGGCAATTGCAGATTCTACATGCCTATGATCTCAATTTATGTTCCTAAGTTTGTGACACTTTTACTGCTTTGTCTCCAAAGAGTAATAAAGGGAACACTTCAGAAGAAAGATGTAGCTCTGCCAGGGAGGAAATGCCATCACCTGAAGGTAAATGACACTTAAACAAACTCACAAGGGGTACAAGCATCATGCATAGCCGAACAACAAACCCTCTATGGTTGATGAGTCAAGGGCGTGGACTCTATGACACTGGGAAACTATGTGAATGTCCTGACACCATGTGGCTGCCCTGCAGGTCTCAGGATAGGGACAGGTCAAGAGCTGGCTCTAGAAGTTGACATGGTCTGACTAAGCTGTAGGCCTGACAAGAAGCAGTAAGGAAATGCTAGGGAACCCCCATCCTCCTTTTTATTCAAGTCTTCTTTGAAACTTTGCTTCTGTGCAGTCAATCATAGTCATAGACTTTAAGGCCAAAAGGGACCATCGTGATTGTGACACTCTATACCTCGGGGGAGCTCCCTGTAACCCCCATATTCATCATTTCATATAAAGCATGCCATGTGAAGTATCGTAGAAAAGATTATGATCTGCTGAAACCCCTGTTCCACCTAATATGTGTATCATTAATGCATAGAAAATTATAAGAATTGTGTTGTATGGTTTTCACTAAAATATGCTGTAGTTTTGGGAAGCACCCAGCTACTAGCTCTCCAGAGACAATGACAAGGGAGGTAACCAACACCCAGGTGGGTGCTGAACAAACATCACCAGCCATTGCCCAGCAAGGGAGTTACAATTCAATGACTCACTTGCACAAGGCCACGCCAGGGGAATTGCTCAGCCTTGCCTGGTGACTCAGCAATGCCCATCAGACAGGCCTGGACTTGTGTTCTCCAAGCACATGGACTAAGGGTATAAAACAGAACAGAAGGGCCCATGCTTGGCCTTTCTCCTGCCCCTGCCTATGCTGCAAGCAACAAAGACACTCAGAAGACTGAAGGCTCCAGCAGAGGAGATTGGCCCAGGTTTCAAGGGTGAAACGTGTGTACTATGAACTGCAATATCCAGTGGGGAGAGAAAAACTGCTTAATCTAGATGTTGCCCAGTCTAATAGGGTTGAGAGTTTAGACTGCGTGCTTATATTTTATTTTGTTAACTAACTCTGACTTTTTGCCTATCACTTATAATCACTTAAAATCTATCTTTTGTAGTCAATGAACTTGTTTTCCTGTTTATCTTTACCAGTGAGTTTGCTTGAAGTGTTTGGTAAATCTGCTCAGATTTACAAAGGCTGGTGTATATCCACTTTCCACTGATGAAGTGGTGAACCAATTAAAAAACTTGCACTGCTCATCTTGAGTGGTACAAGATGGTAGATTCCTGAGGTACAAGGCTGGGAGCCGGGGGAATTGGGCTGATGCCTTTTTCTGTGTGATTCATGAGTGGCTTTGGGAGCATTCATGCAATCTAGCTGGATGTGGGGCTCCATGTGCGGTTGTGCTGAGTAATTACAGCACCTGGAGGGGTTTGATGCTTGTCATTAGAAAACCATTGTGAGAGACAGCCCAGGCTGGAGAGTTAAGGGGGAACAGCGATCCCACACTCCCAGGCTACACCCCAGGGATCCTGTCACAGTGATTATCAAGTCTGACCTCCTGCACATCGCAGGCCACAGAACCCCACTCCTGTAACAGACCCTTAACCTCTGGCTGGCAAACTGCCAAGATTGATATTTTTTCCCACCATAACCAGACTGATATTCACAGCATCCTCCATTCCTTTTCCCCCCATCCCTAAAAATAAAAAAGACCTACCCCATGCAGAGCTTTGTATCATTTCAAAAGGCAGGAGTGTCAGGGAGTACACAAAGTCCATAAGAACCTTGATTTTTGCCAATCTATTTTATATGGCAGATGGTCAGATATGGTGATGAGAAGTAATACAAATATGGATAAATAAGACGATAATGGCCATATTGGGTCACACCCAATGGTCCATCTAGCCCAGAATCCTGTCTTCTGACAGTGGCCAATGCCAGATACTTCAGAGGGAACAAACAGAACAGGGCAATTATCAAGTGATCCATCCCCTGTGACCCAGTCCCAGCTTCTGACAGTCAGAGGTTTAGGGACACCCAGACCATGGGGTTGCATCCCTGACCACTTTGGCTAATAGCCACTGATGGACCTGGCTAATAGCCACTGATGGACCTGTCCTTTATGAACTTATCTAGTTCTTCTTTGAACCCAGTTATACTTTTGGCTTTCACAACATCCCACAGCAATGAATTCCACGGGTTGACTGTGCGTTGTGTGAAGAAGTACTTCCTTATGTTTGTTTTAAACCTGCTGCCTATTAATTTAATTGCTGACCCCTTGTAAGGCCCCATGGGTCTAGAATCCTAGGCCTGCAGGTCTGCCAGGCAGATGGCATCTTCATGCTGCCACCTAGCAGGAGCTGTAACCAGCCTGTGCTCCAATGCCCATGACCTGTTGTGGACCCAGACCATGGGAAGTCCCTTCTTAAGGGGTCTGACAGACAGCAGCCCGTGGCTTCTGACTGGCTCCCTGCCCTATATAATCCTAAAGTGAGTTCCAAGAAGTGTTCAGGCATCAGTGTGGGATTACTGTAGCTGTCATAATCATTTCTTGCTCCTGAACTCCTGGTTTCAACCACAGATTGATTTGGACTTTGCCTTCTGACTTGGACACTGAAATCAGACCCTTGGTATCGATCCTGGCCAGGAACCTGACTACGCACTCCTACACTACTCCCTGCCTCAGGTTTGCCCCTGCTCTGACCATTGGTCCTGATTGCCTGTGGTGGGATCCTTACGTCCTGGTTCTTGTGTTATGTGACGGTGTAAATAACACTTTCTTATTCACTTTCTCTACTCCATTCATGATTTTATGGACCGATTCTATGATTCTCTCTCTTCTAAGATGAACAGTCCCAGTCTTTTTAATTGCTCTTCAGATGGAAGCGGATCCCTCTCCCTAATCATTAAGGCTAAGATTATTTTTAGTAAAAGTCACTGACAGGTCATGGATAACAAACAAAAATTCATGGAAGCCGTGAGCTGTTCGTGACTTTTGCTGCTGCTGTGGCTCCATGGTTTCTCCTGCCACCATGGTGCCTGGGAGCTGTGGGGTTCCCCTCCCCCCACGCACATGGGAACCCTGAGGAGGCCCTTGCCCGTCGCTGGACCTGCTGGGGTCCCTCTTGCTGCCAGCTCGAGTGCTGCAGCCCCAGGGGCCAAAACAGAAAATGTTACGGAGTTCTCTGCAAGTCTTGGATTCCGTGATCTCCATGACATAAATATAGCCTTACTAATCTTTTTTGTTGCCCTTCTCTGTACCTTTTTCCAATTCTAATGTATCATTTTTGATGTGTGGTGACCAGAACTGCATACAGGATTTGAGGTGTGAGCATACCATGGATTTATATAGTGGCATTATGGAATTTTCTCTCTTATTATCTATCCCTTTCCTAATTGTTCCTGACTGCTGCTGCACACTGAGCCGATGTTTTCAGACATCTATCCACAATGACTCCAAGATCTCTTTCTTGAGCAAGAATAGCCATCATTTGGTATGTATAGTTGGGATTATTGTTTCCAGTGTGCATTACTTTGCACTTAGATAGGTAAAGGACTGTTTGGATTGAGATGCAGCATTTTGAACCAGGACCTGCAGTTGTGTGTCCTTAAAATATGGGCAGATATGAGTTGTGTGTTCCCACCTTTGACTTTACCAGCTGTGTGCAGTTAATGGTGCTGTTTGGAGAGAACTGATCATCTTGGGGCTCCCATCTAATCCAAAGAACAGAGGCTTCTGCTCCTACAGCGGGGGCCTGCCTTGTGATTGAGGCACAAGTATAGTAAAGTACAGCATGAAACGATGTTACAGATGCTGCAATAGTCCCAATGAAGCAAGGGAAAAGAGGTATGGGAAGACAAAAAAAGAGGGTCTGGAGAGATGGGGATATTGGTGATCAGAGAGACTTGATACACCCGAGGTGAGGAGAGGACCCAGAGCTTCCTGTGGGAAGTAGTGCTCTGGTTAGGGCAATTCTGTGGCATTTTCCTCAGAACTCACCACCTTGGCCAAGACACTGTCAAGGTCAGAATGTCAGTGTGAAAATGCTCTCACCACTTTCTCCATTTCTTCTCTCTCCCACTGAGTCGCCTCCCTCACCATCTCCATCTCCTGGAAACAAAGGGGAAGATCAGAGGGCCAGATCCTCAAATGACCCCTACCCTAGGGGCAGCACCATCACCCCCATAGGAGATGATATGAGAGTCACATCCCTGAGCACTTCTGGGAGAAGCATTACCACTTTTCCAATCCTATGGAAACAGCAGGTGCACAGGAGCTATGGGGATGAGTGAAATCTTCTACCAGGGACCCATCCACCATGGCACAAGCTCCATAGGCCAAGGCAAAACACTGCAGAGCTTCAGAGACCATTCTGCCCCATCCCACTCTCCTGAAGGTAGTTATAGCACCCACCTTTTGTAGGATCTCCAGCTCCTCTGGGGTCAAGTCTCGGTCAATGGAGGAGATGCTCTCCAGGCTGTTCTTGCGGCCAATGCCAGCTGCAAAGGGGTTGGCAATGATTCCTGGGGACATCTGCAAAAAAGAAGGTAACATCACATGTCAGGAACACCCAGTGCCTTAGACCACAGAGACCCCCGCCTGTCCCCCGGGTACTCAGAGCACAGAGATGATCTCGCCCCACAGACCACAGTCATGTACCTCTTAAGACCCTCCCCATCCCCTAGGGCGCCCAGACCACAGAGACCAGCTCACCCATGTGCACAAGGGCACTCCGAATATGGAGACAAACATCACAACTCCAGGTGTCACACACGGACATTTTGGGCTCTGACTTGCCCAGGCACCCACAGCGGGCGGGCGCCCAGAGGGATTCTGAGCAACCTTGGCCCCTCACAAAGCAGGAGGATGTCAGATGGGAGGCCTGACACAGCCAGGCCCAAATAGGTATGTCACCCATAGCCTACCATCTTCTCAAGATTTCACAGAGGAGGGTCATGTGTGACCTCCGCCAAAAGCTAAGAACTAGCTGACTGTCATGGTTATTTTGAGATCTTTGTATGGGAAACAATTGTAGAGCTATGTCACATGTCGAGCTGGGGAGTCAATAGGCAGACTGCAGGCCAAATCTGGACTGCCAGCCGCTTTTGAATGGACCCCGAAATCTTTTTATTTACTTATTGTTATCAATATTGGGTTTTTTTCAATTTCCTCTGGAGTCTGGACCTTGACTATATCTTGACCAAGAAATTTGGACCTTGACAAAACATAATTGACTACCTGTGCTGTAAAGTATTACGTTTCAGATCTGTTGGGAATGAAATCTATCACTTGAAGCAGGTGAGACCCTTGGCCCCTCATGGCAGTGGTAGGAGGCTCTGACTGACCCTGGCCTCTCATGGGGTGAGAGGAGGGGGCTCTGACTGGCCCTGGCCCTTCGTTAAGCAGGGGGAAGAGGCTCTGATTAGTCCTGACCCCTCGTGGCAGGGGAGGGGACTCTGGCGAGCTTGGGGGAGAGGGGCTCTGACCGTCCCTGGCCCCTCATGGCGGGGGGAACACACCCAGAGACAGCTCCTCAGCTGTCAGCAGTGACAACGGAACTGAGTGACAGGGGAGCAGCAACACTGTTGCACCAGCAGTTGGGCCGTACCACTCAGCTGGCAGCGTTGGAATGTTCCACCTGTTGACGTTGGGCAGGGGAAGGGGGAGTCCTCCTAAACTCTCTAGCAGTGTGATTTGCAGCCCATCTGGCACTGTGTGTCTGCTGTGGCGATGTCTGTCTAGGCCCTGCACGCCCAGAGGTCTGTGATGGGGATGTGTGTACTAGGGAGAGTCAGGCGTGGGGGAGCAAGAGCCATTCAGTAACTCTGCAGGGTGCAGGCCCATGGCTGTGTAAGGATGACTGTGAGTGACTCACTGCAGACCTCCCCTGCACCTGCCAAGGGCATTGTGCCACCTGGGCAGCGCTGGGAGAATGTGCACTCTGCGGCCAGATTTCCTCACACAGCACGTTTGCCCGTTCTGCCCATGAAGTTACCTGCCCTGACTTATACCTTCCATCTTCGTCACTGATAGCTTTCCCCCCGGACTGCTGAGGAGTGAAACACCAAGCTGGGCACTGACTTCTTGCAGGTCTCTGTCCTGTGCAGGTATATTTTGATTACTCTTCCAACAGTTATGCCGTGCCACGTGATTTCAGTATTGGGACAGGATGGCGGCAATAGAAATGGTTACTTCCTGTAACTGTGGTTCTTCAAGATGTGATGCAGACATGTATTTCCACTTAGGTGTGTGCACACCCAGTGCTGGAGCTGGAGAAGTTTGCTTGCGTCTCATGGCCGTAGCCCCTCCCCTAACCATATGAGGCAGTGGCCTGACCCTCCTCAGTTCCTTTGCATCAAACACCAAAATGAGACTCTGATGCAGAGGGGCCGGAGGGGAGCCGGAGGTGACGCGCAAGTAGTACACCCCCAGGAGGTGGAGCTCGGAGTCTAGGTAAGCAAGAATCGCAGGACCATCCTATCAAAGCTTGTATCTGCCCTGGATGATGCAGTGATGGCATAATGGTTCATGAATGTAGGTATGGATGACCACGTAGCAGCCCTGCAAATATCCAATACGGAAAAGTCACTGCGGAAAGCTATGGACATTGCTTCTGCTCTTGTTGAATGAGCTCACACCCACTGAGGAGGCGTAGCCAAAGCTATTTCATATGCCGTCTTGATGCAGGATGTCTTCTGTTTTGAGATTGTCTGTGAAGAAACTGCCTGACCTTTCATGTGATCTGCATATGACACAAACAGGCAAAGTGAAGCACAAAACGGTTTAGTCCTGTCCAGATAGAAGGCTAGATGTGGCCTGACATCTAATGGATGGAGACACTGCTCCTCCAGAGATGGACGTGGTTCAGGGAAGAACACCGGTAAATATACCGCCTGGTTCAAATGAAAGTGAGAAACCACTTTAAACAACAATTTTGGGTGTGGTCGTAAAGTCACTTTGTCTCTGGAGAACTGTGTATTCACCGCTGGGGAACTCAAGATGGGTTCACATCAGAGCCTGCAACTCACAGACTCTTCTTGTGGATGTTATCTGTACCAGGAATGCAATTTTTGACACAAAAGTGGAAAGGAACAAGATATGGGCTTGAACAGAGGTCCCATCAAAGCTGCTCCACCCGTGTTAAAGTCTCACAGAGGAACTGACTCTCGGATCAGAAGATGTAGACAAAGGAGCCCTTTTAAGAATCTTGTTATCATGGCATTGGAGAAGACTGATCTTCCCTGAACCGGGGGATGAAAGCCAAATATACTTTCAATGAACTAAGTGCAAGCCCCAACGACTGAAGAAGCAGCAGGTACTCTCAGATGTCCTGCATAAAAGTCAGTGTCAGTTGAATTCCGCAGGCTAAAGACCACACTGAAAACTGCTTCCATTTCGCTGAATAGGCCATGCTGGTAGTGGGCTTTCTATTGTTGAGCAGGACTGCCTGGACAGCCACCGAACACTGCTCTTCCTCCTCATTCAGCCATGCAGCAGCCACGCCAGAAGATGCAGGGAGCTGAGCACGGGCCGCAAGGTACAGCGTGATTCTGAGTGAGTAGGTTGGGATGGGGAGGAAGTGGTATTGGAGGCTGAATAGATAGTGTGAAAAGGCCGAGAACCAGCACTGCCTCAGCCACGCTGGGGCAATGAGAATGAGCTTGGCCCAATCTGCCTTCAGCTGAGGATTACTTCTGGGATGATTGGGATTGGGGGAAAAGCGTACAAGAGAGCCGACTGCCAGTTGAGGTGGAAAGCGTCAGACAGCAAGCCTGGAGTGAGGCCCCCTCGATAGCAGAACAGACGACATTTCCTGTTGTCCCTTGTAGCAAATAGGTCGATTGTCAGGATGCCCCAAGCTGCAAAGATAAGCCAGAGGAGACTTGTCTTCAGGGACAACTTGTGACTCAAGGAAAAATTCCTGCTGCGATGATTCTGGATTGTGGGCAAGTGAACAGCTCTCAGAGTAATGTTCTCCTCAAGGCAGAATTCCCATAATCTGCCTCTCGGCAGAGTAGCCTCGAGTGCACTACTCCTTGATTGTTCACATAATACTGACAATACAACCGCAATGTATTATGTGAACCACTAGGCCTCTGATATGGTCCCAAAAAGTATGACATGCATTGTAGAGGGCATGAAATGCCATTCTTTTTAGGTGACAAATCTGAGGAACTGTCCCAGATTGAGGTGTCATTAGAGGAGGTTTTGGAATAAATTGATAAACTAAACAGTAATAAGTCACCAGGACCAGATGGGATTCACCCAAGAGTTCTGAAGGAACTCAAATGTGAAATTGCAGAACTACTAACTGTAGTCTGTAACCTATCATTTAAATCAGTTTCTGTACCAAGTGACTGGAGGATAGCTAATGTGACACCAATTTTTAAAAAGGGCTCCAGAGGTGATCCCAGCAATTACAGGCCAGTAAATTTGATTTTCCTGGGCAAACTGGTTGAAACTATCGTAAAGAACAAAATTGTCAGACACATTGATGAATATAATTTGTTGGGGAAGTATCAACTCAGTTTTTTGTAAAGGGAAATCATGCCTCACCAATCTACTAGAATTCTTTAAGGGGATTAACAAGCATGTGGACAAGATGGATCCAGTGGATATAGTGTACTTAGATTTTCAGAAAGCCTTTGACAAGGTCCCTCATCAAAGGCTCTAAAGCAAAGTAAGCTGTCATGGGATAAGAAGGAAAGTCCTCTCATGGATTGGTAACTGGTTAAAAGATAGGAAACGAAGGGTAGGAATAAATGGTCAGTTTTCAGAATGGAGAGAGGTATATAATGGTGTCCCCCAGAGGTCTGTACTGGGCCCAGTCCTATTCAACATATTCATAAATGATCTGGAAAAAGGGATAAACAGTGAGGTGGCAAAATTTGCATGATACAAAACTACTCAAGATAGATAAGTCCCAGGCAGACTGCGAAGAGCTACAAAAGGATCTCTCAAAACTAGGTGACTAGGCAACAAAATGGCAGATGAAATTCAATGTTGATAAATGCAAAGTAATGCACATTGGAAAACATAATCCCAAGTCTACGTACAAAATGATGGGTCTAAATTAGCTGTTATCACTCAAGAAAGAGATCTTGGAGTCATTGTGGATAGTTCTCTGAAAACATCCACTCCATGTGCAGCGGCAGTCAAAAAAGCAAACAGAATGTTGGGAATCATTAAGAAAGGGATAGATAATAAGACAGAAAATATCATATTGCCTCTATATAAATCCATGGTATGCCCACATCTTGAATACTGCGTGCAGATGTGGTCACCCCATCTCAAAAAAGATATATTGGAATTGGAAAAGGTTCAGAAAAGGGCAACAAAAATGATTAGGGGTATGAAACGGTTGCCATATGAGGAGAGATTAATAAGACTGGGACTTTTCAACTTGGAAAAGAGACGACTAAGGTAGGAAGTAGCCCAGGGAAACCAGACTTCAGTTGGGTGGTATTGTGGTTTAACAGCCAGTCAGCGTGTTGTGGGAGGATCCCCGCTGACCCAGAGGCGGGACATCCTGCCATTGTTAGGACCCTGGGCTGGGATGTAGTGGAGTCTGGTGGGCCTGCATCCCCCTACCTGACACCTCACCCTTGGGGTGGCAGCCTCCCCACCATAGGCCACGAAGCCTGCGTTTGTCTGTCGCCCGCCAGAGCCAGGACCACAGCCTGCTTGTTAGCTCTCCCCTGCCTAAGGGTTGGAGCCCCTAGACTGCTTTATTGTGCTGCCCGATTACAGGCCTGAGCCTAAAGACTGCTCATTAGCTCAGCCCTGCCTGAGGGCTAAAGCCAATAGACTGCCTGAGGGCCTATTGACTGTTTGGGGTTCCACCCTGTTATGAAAGCGAAGACACTAACGCCTATTCTGCTAATTCCCCTGACATTAGGCTGCGATCCCAGCAATGTAGTGAGGCAGTGTGGCCTCCCTCCAAACCAGACGGGGTAGGGACGACTGCGACACCACTACAGGCCCCAATGAACTCAATTTTCTGAGTGGGAGCCAACATTGACTTTGCAGTGTTTAGCATGAGACCAAGACAGTCAAGCAAGTGCAGTGTGATGCCAACATGAGCAAGAAGTTCCTCTCTGGATCTGCCCTTCAGTAACCAGTCATCCATATGCAGGACCGTGTGAATTCCTTTCTTCCTGAGATATGCCATGACAACAGCCATGCATTTGGTAAAAACCCAGGGGGCAGAAGAAAGGCTGAATGGGAGCCCTTTGTACTGAAAATGGCGCTCCGCCGCGACACATTGAAGGAACTGTCTGTGGTGAAAGCGGGCATCCTGAATGACCAGAGCAGAAAACCAGTCACTCTGAGACAACGCAGCAAGGACAGTCGATAGAGTGACCACGCGGAATCTCATGCACCCGATATATTTGCTGAGGCCACAAAGGTTGAGCATGGGTCTTACCCCTCCTGTGGCGTGGGCACAAGAAAGTACTGGCAGTAGAAGCCATGACCCTGGTGTTCTGGCGGAAGCTTCTCCGCCGCTCCCAAAGCCAGCAGAGAGCAGACTTGCTCAAAGAGCAGTATCTCATGAGGGGAGTCCCTGAAGAGAGACAGGGTGGGAGGGTGGGGAGGAGCTGTGGAGAGTGATGTCATAGCCTGATTTGATGGTGCTTAGGAATCAGCTGTTGGTGGTGATCGAGCCTCAAGCATTGTGAAAGCAGTCAGCCTGTCCCCAAAGAGGGGAACTAGGGAGAGAGGAGCCATGATTGGAACAGTGCTCTGGACCAAGGAGTCAAAATGGGCGATTGGAGGGCACCAGGAGAGGGCATGAGGACTGGCCAAACCCCAAGCCTGACTGCTTCATCCTGTGGGATCTCTGCCCCTTTTTGGGGTAGCCCCGTTGTCTCGGAAGAGGGGAGAGCTGGCCAAACAGGTGCTGCGGACAATACTGCTGCAGGTGTTGCTCTTGAATACCATAGTGGGGCACCTGCACCACTGACGTATACACTCCAAGGACTGCAGGATAGCCCTGGAGTCCTGAAGGAGTGCAGCCTCTCAACTGTCTTGTCTGAGAACAGCACTGGGCTGAAGGGCAAATCCTCAATGGCTTGCTGGATAGTGGGGCCAATACCTGAATTCTGCAGCCAGGAAGCCCTCCTCATTGTGACCGTGTAGGCCATCACCCTGGCCAAGGTGTCCACAACGTCTGGGATGGACTGCAAGGATGCCTTAACCACCAAGCATCCTTGGGTGACAAATGCCCGAAATTACTCTCGCAAGGCCTCAGGCAGCTGGTCTGTGAATTTCGACACAGATGTCCAGTTCATAAAATCATACTTGGACAGCAAGTCTTGCTAATTAGCATCTGTAAGGTAGATGAGGTATAAATCTTCCTGCCCAGGACGTCCGATCATTTAGAGTCCCTATCCTTGGGGATGGACGTAACCCAGCCCTGCCGGGCTCTGTTCACCGTGGTTACAACCAGAGAATTTGGGGCTGAATGGGAGTAAAAACCCTCAAATCCCTGCACAGGAAGGAAGTAGTGCTTTTCCATGCACTTAGCCACAGGTGGTACTGAAGCCAGTATGCTTCGGAGGGCCTTACCAGGTCCAAGGAGCACAACATTAATAGGGAGGGCGACTCTCCCAGGGGCAGACAGCTGCAGGATATCCACTAATTTGTGGGTGTCCTGCAAGAACTCCTCTTGGATACCTAGGGAAGCAGCAAAGCCTTGCAAAAGAACTTGGTACACTTTGAAACCCCATGGTACTGAAGGGGAGGAAAAGCCCGGCAGCATGGGAATCATTCAGAAACAAAGACGAGGCCATCAACTTGAGCCGGAGCAAGATCCTTTTCCAGGGCTGACGGGCCGAGACAGGGTGACTCTGTAGGCTCTGCAGAGAGAAGGCAAGTGTGGTAAGAAAGAACTGAGGGGCGTAGGGATGGCACCACCTCATATAGTCAGGGGAGGGGACATGGCCATGAGGCGTCCTGGAGAGCAAAACTGTCTGGCTGCGGTGCGCTGGGTGTGCCCACACCTGAGTGGAATGCACGGCTGCGTTACTCGAAGAAGCCGCCTCTCTTGTGCTCTGTCAGAGAGGGTTACCTTAAGCATAAATGCTGGGGTGGTTTTGAGGACCACCTCATCCCAATGGAAAGTGCGGTTCTGAGGCTCCGTGGGTAAAACTCCTTTTTCCAGCCTCAGACCTTGACCATGAAAAAATACAGCAGTGCTCACTTTAGCAGCTGGAACATAGCTCTTGTCTGTGCCTGGGAAACACAGTTCAGGCTCCAGGTAGCGATCACATGGCTGAAAGGGGGCTTTATCAATGATGCTATCCTCAGAATCTCATCATGTGTCAGTGGCTAGCAACTGGCTGAGGCCTTTTGCAGATAATCTCACTTATACTAGCCACAAGGAAGGATGGCCTAATGGCTAAGGCCTTGTGTTGGGAAGCAGAAACCCTGGGTTCAATCTCCAGGTCTGCCACACTTTGCATGAGCTTGAGCAGGTCACTCCCCGCATTTCATGTCTCAGCTCTCCATCTCTAAGGGTATCAGGATAGATTTGTGAGATGCAGATCTACTATGGCAATGGAGCCAATCAAAGTGCCTAGATAGAGGGAAATGTGCTTTTCCAAGGTCCATGGATAAGCTGTTTTGTAGTAACTGCTGAATGTGCTTGCAGGACATGTAGAACTGATTGATTTCTTCCTGGAAAGCAGAAGCATGTCAGAGACAGGATTCTAGGAACCTCAGTTCCAGCGGGCTGAGGTTTGGGTGGCTACTGGCATGTATATCAGAAGATCTCTGACTTAGGCAGCATTCCTTGGGATATAGTCTGCGTCGGGATTGGGTCAAACACTCACAGACTCAGTGGCCAGTGAGGGCAGCCATTGTTAGCATGCTCTGTTCTGCATCTTCTCCATTGTCCTGGCCAGACATGGTCTGGGAGAGAGACCAACAGCAGCTCTGGGAACATGTCTGGGACAGTTCTTATTGCTGATTCCAGATGGTGCTGCCTGGCCAAAAGCTTTTGTCTCTTACTGTTTGACAAACACATGGAGGGTTGAAACTGTAAGGCACCGCTTCCCTGGTGCTAACCCTAGCTTTGCTGAGCCATCTCGACACCAAGTTCACCCTCCCCTGATACACCAGACCCAAATTGATTGCAAGCAGGGCAATGATCTAGCTTCCTGGCGCGGTGCTGGTGTCTTTGTGGCCCTGTCTGCTCACGTATGCCATTGCCATGGAATTGTCAGTGCAGCTCCCCCCTCTCCTCCATCCCAATCAATTCATGCCCCTTTTTCACTCTTGGCCCATTCCCCATTGCCTGTGTCACTCAGTCACTTGGGAGGAATGGTCCCATCTGTGGAGACCAGTGCAGGTTGTTACAACTGTTCTGACTCCAAGATTAGGTGAGAAGTGATGATTCATAAATCTGCCTCTCCACCGGGCTCCCTCCATCTGCTTTCAGCCCGTCTCATATCTCCTCCTGGATATCTCAACAGGCGCTCCCGATCTTCCCTCCCAGATCTTCCCTCTCCACACCCACTGTCACTGTGCAGTGCCACCAGCCTCCCTGACATTCAGGCCTCCAAAGTGGGGGTAGCTTTGGTTCTGCCCTCTCTCTAGCTCCCCATGGTCAGGCCAAGATCAAATCTTTCCTTTTTGTCCATCTCTGAGATCCAACCTTCTCTTCATGAAGCTAATACTCCCATCTTCATCACTGCAGCCTCCTTCACATCCACCACCCCTCTCCGGTCCTTACAAAACTTGGCTGCTAAGATCATCATCTTTGCCTGTTGCTCTGACCACCTCACCCCCTTGATGAAACCCTCCCCTGGCTCCCATATATCACCTTCACCACTGTCCCTCCATACTTGTCTACTCTTGTCTTGACTCATATTGTCCCTGACTCCTCAACTTCACCAACAATGCAGTTCCCAGCTTCTCTCACAGACCTGGACCTTCATTCATGCTGCCTGTGGGCACAAAACACCTTCCCCAAACTGGTGTGTAAGGTCCCTACCCTGTCCTGCTTCAAATCCCCCCTAGCCCTGCCTGTTTTGCACCACCTCAGGAGAAATGGGCTAAGATGGGTTAAGGGTTGCTGCTGCAGAGCAGGGCTTTCTGCTCTCCGTGCCTGTCTGGAAGGTGGGATTTCAAAAATTCGACAATAAAGTGTAGAAACACAAGAATCATAGACTATCAGGGTTGGAAGGGACCTCAGGAGGTCATCTAGTCCAACCCCCTGTTCAAAGCAGGATCAATCCCAAACGAAATCATCCCAGCCAGGGCTTTGTCAAGCCTGACCTTAAAAACCTCTAAGGAAGGAGATTCCACCACCTCCCTAGATAACCCATTCCAGTGCTTCACCACCCACCTAGTGAAAAAGTTTTTCCTAATATCCAACCTAAACCTCCCCAACTGCAACTTGAGACCATTACTCCTTGTTCTGTCATCTGCTACCACTGAGAACAGTGTAGATCCATCCTCTTTGGAACCCCCTTTCAGGTAGTTGAAAGCAGCTATCAAATCCCCCCTCATTCTTCTCTTCTGCAGACTAAACAATCCCAGTTCCCTCAGCCTCTCCTCAAAAGTCATGTGCTCCAGATCCCTGATCATTTTTGTTGCTCACTTCAGGCAACATTCCTCACACATCACCCCAGACACCTTATCTCTGCCCTCTGGGGGTGCCAATGTCAAGCCTCACTGCACTGTAGGTGTCAGCCCGGGGTGGGGTTTCACTTTGTCGCAGTTGCGAGGGTCACTACATACATACATGAAGACAGTGTTTTTATGGAGCTCCTCCTGGCGCTGGCCTTACCCCCCCCCCCCAGGCTCTCACCTCAATGGCAGCCGCGGCCTTGGGGTCAAAGCCATCACACACAAGCACAAGGAGCTTGTCCCCCACACTGCGTAGGATCTGCACTGCCTCTGTGTGCGTCATTCCCAGCAGGCTCTGGTGATTCACCTCCAGGATCCGCAGCCCCACCTTCAGCCGGCCGTCCCTGGCAGCAGCCCCAGAGGAGCTCACCTGGAAGGGACAAGAGGGCTGAGAATGGGGAAGGGGAGAAGAAGAATGCGCAGAGAGTCGGGGGAGGGAAGGGAGTGGAAGAGAGGACACTGCATGCAGGCAGGAGGGAAAGCAGGTGCCCATGGGTTTATGCAGGGGGGAAGGGAAGGAGAATGAGCACAAGAGAGAGATGTCGGGATTGGGAAAGGAGAGCACTTATGCAATTCCTTGGGGAGAGTGGGAAAGGGGAGTGATTGCATGCCATTCCTGGGGCGGGGAGTGGGCAGGGAGAGGGATCACATGTGATTTCTCTGAGAGCACATACACGCCTGACTCCTCAGTATGGCGGGGGGAGGGGCTTGTGTGTGACAGCACAACGACAGGCATAGGGGGAGTGCCTGCCCATGATGCCGGGAAGAGCGCCTGCCCACAACTCCTCAGCGCACAGGGGGTGGGGAGCACTCACCCATAACTCCTTGGCATGGTGGGGAAAGTGTGTGAAAAGAAGACGACTCACACGCCATTTCTCATGGCGGGAGCAGGAAAATCCTTGCACAATTCCTCGGGGGGCCGGGGAAGAGCACTCACACGCCATCCCTCAGAGCAGGGAGAGCGACTGGTAAGGAAAGCGAATGAGCACCCGGACATTCCATGGGAGGTGGAGGCTTGGGGGGAACGTAAGCACACTGTGTGGGGTCTAGCGGGAAGGAACCTGCATGCATGTTTACATGGGGAGAAGTGGGATCAAACAGGGAGACCACATGGGAACTAGGAGGGCGGCTGATTTCCCACAGGAACTCCTTTCTGCGTCCTGTCTAGCAGTCCCTGCTCTGTGGAGGGCACCCTGAGTCTGTTACCTTGGAGATGAAGATGCCCTCATCGGTGGGGTCAAAGGGGTTCCCAGCGTGGCCTTTCGCTCCCCCCCGAATGCTGATGCCCAGCTTTTCTCCAGGAGCCTTCTCAATGCAGATTTCCTGTGGACACAAAAAGGTCTCTGTCTCCAATTTGATTTAGTTTGGGCTGAAAATGTGGCTGACAGACGCTGATCGGGGGTCGGAGGGGGGGATTGTTGGTCCTGGTAGCAGACCATACACAGAATAGCCAGGAAAGGGCCAGCTCTCTGGTTTCCACCTTCTTTGGCCTGATGGGTTTGTTATGGTTCTCCTTTCCTGTATTCCTCTCCCAGTTCTGGGTCTAAGAGGGCTGAACCCCATCCAGCCTCCAGCCATAGTGACTGTTGGGTGTAACAATGAACTCTTGCCAGTCTCAGGCTGGGTACCTGCCTGCTCATCTGAGACTGGCTCCTGCCACCAGGAGAGAGGGGAAACTTCATCCGGCTGTAGAACTGCACCTCTGATCCAGCCTTCCATCTAAGCTCAGATGGAGCAGGGACTGCCTGCCTGAGGACAGAGCCCCCTGGGGAGCAAGGGCACAGCCCCACTCAAACCGTCTCCCCCCAGGAGCAGGGCCATTTAATACTAGTAAAGACCTGAATACAAGGGAGCTCTGCTCCTGCTCCGGTTTCCCCACCTCCACTTACTGCATTTCCTAATGGGGAGTTCCAAGGGCAGTATCCGTGAATTTTCCTACATGCGCTTTTGTCAGTAGAGTTGCCAGGATGTACCCAGACCAGGGCTGCTGCTCCCACTTGGGTTCCTCTCTCCTCTCAGAACCTACCTGCATGCCAGGTGGCGGAGGATCTCGTCTCACCAACATGCTCAGCTCCTGCGTACTGGACAGCAGGGCGTTCACAGCCTCCTGGTGGGTAGCATGGCGCAGGTCAATAGTATTGACCTCCAGGATCCTGTCCCCTACTCGCAGGCCACTGCGGGATGCCAGCCCATGCGGAATGACCTGCAGAGAGCCACTGGTCTTAAGGCTGGAAAGGGACTCTGGTGGGAGCAGATATCCACCTCCTAGCAGAGCTGCTGATGTAGCTATACACACCCTCAGCAGACCCTACCCAGCAGGGAGATGAATGGCAGAGCTTCCCTAGGAAACCCCAATGGACTCCTCCCACTGCCCCCCTGAACTGCCAACCCCCCTGTGATACCCTCCCCACACACTCCTCCCACTGCCCCCCCAGCTGCCAACCCTCGATACGCTCTCCACAGACTCCTCCCACTGCCCCCTCAGCTGCCAACCTCCCTGTGACACCCTCCCCACAGACTCCTCCCACTGCCCCCCCTCAGCTGCCACTCTGTGACACCCTCCCCAGACTCCTCCCACTGCCCCCCTGAGCTGCCAAACACCCTGTGACACCCTCCCCACAGACTCCTCCCACTGCCCCCCTGAGCTGCCAAACACCCTGTGACACCCTCCCCACAGACTCCTCCCACTGCCCCCTGAATTGCCAAACTCCCCCTTGTGATACCCTCCCCACAGACTCCTCCCACTGCCCAGCTGATCCAAGTCATGGAGAAGCAGCTCAGGGAAACAAAAGTTTCCACATGCAAACTCTCATGCCTCAAAGCAAGACGGTTCCACCCACTACCTTCTCCTCCACCCCTCAGCTTCCTTGAGTCATTTCCAACCTCCAGTCTCCATGTTCTAGAGACTCCATCCCCAATGGCCACATTCCCTCAGACATGCCCAGACTGGGCTGCCCACATGGGTCCCTACCTTTGAGATAAAGACACCTGGTTCATGAATCCCAAACGGGTGGCTCGAATGGTCACTGCCTCCAACAATGCTGAGCCCCAGGGGCCCCCCAGCTTTGACCAGACAGATCTCCTGCAGGGAACAAAGAGCATACAGCCAGGGAGAGGGCAAGGAGTACCAAGCAGCAACTGTGCCTAGAAATCTCCCCCCAGACACAGAGACCCTGCTTGGGAATGAGCGTCAAAGAGGCTCCCGCAACATATGGGAGACCCAGCCACTTCCCAACAGCCCGACCACATGGTGGCCAGTCCTTTGAGGGACAGCTCGGAACCCCAATCCTGCCCTATTAACAGAGCACCAGGCCAATCAAAGCCCCAAATCCCAACAGCCAACCTTACCTCAATTGGGTACTGGTCCTCCAGGGCTTTGGGCAGATGGTTCCTTTGCAGCAGAGGCGTCTCCTCGGGCGGGCTCTCTCCATGGCTGGGAGGTGGTGGTGGGGAGTGCGTGCGCACTCGCTGCACCACTGGTGAGTCTCCCTCGCTGAGCTGCTGTGCACCCTCTCTCTCTACCAGCAGCGCGATGGTGGGGGAGGATGCGGTAAGCAGCGCTACTGCCTGATCATGCCTGGCTTCTGTCATGTCTACCCCATTGATCTAGAACAACCCGCAAACCCAGTGTCAGCACATCACCCCAGTACACCCTGCCCTGCCAGGCACCTTGCTGAGCGTCACATGGGACCCCATCCCACTGGGAGATCTGCCCAGCACCCTGTCCTGAGCCAAACCACCATGTGCCTCACCAACACTGCCCTTCCCTATATGGCGGAGCCCTGAGTAGCTGCCGATACCCCACTTGTCCATAATCCCTCTTCTAGCCAGCCATCTAGCTGCCCATCAATGCCCCTCCCACCACCTTACATGGCAGAGCCCAGAGTAGCGGCCAGTGCCTCAGCAATGTATCAGGGGAGCACAGCAGCTAAGCACCAAGGCCCAGTTTCCTGGAGTCCCATCACACAAGCGAGCCATCCCCACAACTCTGCTCCTGTTTAATAAGTACCCAGGAAACTGCGCCTCACCCTGCACTGGCTCTGCACAGACTCCCACACCCCAACTCTCCTGCAAGATCACAAATGCCAGGTCCAAGGGGCCACACTACAGGAATGAGGGACAGGAAGATCCCAGCGTGGGAAGAGGCTAGAGAGACGCTTCCTGGCAGGAAGGAAGGAAAATTATTGCTCAAGCAATAAACTCTTCAGTTATTATTCTTGTGGACACAATAGTTCTGAAGCACTTCCTGGTCCTGCCATTCCCCCAGGGCAGAGCCCAAACATGCCAGGCCACCCTGGGTGTAGTAATGAGCCTCTGCCTCTCACAGCGAGCAGAGTGGGAGATGAGTTGGTCCTCATGGGATGCCTCATTTCCCACCCTTCAGGATAGCTCATGGTGGCCCTTCATCACCACTGGGTACAGCCCTCCTAGGTGTAATAAACCCATGTTTCCTCCAATCTGTCAGAGCAAACCTGCCAAGGGACCCTGGGGAACCAAAAGGGCTACAACTTTGCTCTGAAATGAGCCAGAGCCTTGTAATGCCCTGGACAAGCAGGGTCTGTGCTCCAAAGGGCTGGCTGGAAATGTTACTGGGCCTGAAGCATCCTTCCAGCAGGCCTCAGTGGGATATGTGGATCCCGGTGACACTGCCCACAACCAGCCTCATCCTCACCAGACCTGGCACTACCCACTCCAGAGAGCAAACTTCACACCCCACCTGAGCCACAGGAGCTTGTACCAAAGAAGCCTGAGGTGAGGCACCTCCTGACATCCCTGGCTCCCATCTTCATTACCTACCCCATCACCTCCTCCCCGGAGCCATTTTCCAGCCTAATCAAGAGGAATTCTGGAAGTGCAGGGCTCTCCTTCTGACCACACCACAGACATGGATGGGAGGGACTCTCCCTCTGCCCTCACAGCGAGCAGTCCAGGAGGGCCCTCTCGGTGCAGACTCTTCTGATCACACTGAGTACCAGGGATGGGGAGAGAGCCCACCCCAAACACATACAAAGCAAGAGGCTCGGGGGGGAGTGGGGGGGGGGGGAGAATAAACCCAGCCACTAGCTCCCGGGGGTCACCATCTGCACCGGACACACCTGCGGCAGCTGCACAGGCTCCCTGGACTGAGGTCTGGCTTTGCGAACTACCCTTGGCCTGCTGAGCACTGTTCTTCATCCTGGACCCAGGCTGCAGCCCAGGGTGCTGTGCTCACGCGCAGAGCAAGTTTTCCTCTGTAACCTCAGCCCAGTCCTGACATGGCCAGACAGAGCAGAGCCGGTAAGAGCAGGCGAGGCTGCCCAATGCCCAGGGAAAGGGAGAGCTACGAGCTGCTCTCTGTGCAAGCAGCTCCCTACGTGGTGCCATGCCACAGGGAGGCTATGGCCCCTGCTATAGCTCCCAGTGACCGGAGCCCAATCTCCATCTCTGTGTAAGCACAGAGCTGCCACTGCCCTCTCACTTCCGTCTCGTTCGCTACCATCTGCTCCATCCCCGATTCCATTGCTGCCAACTGACTGCCCTCTGCCTCCCCCAAAATCCCGGGCCCCCTCTCTGCCCGAGGCCCTGCCCTGTGTCCCCAGTCCAGTACCTTCCCCTCCTGGGCTCCCTGCCCTCCATCCTCAATCCTGTACCTCCTCAGTCCCCCCCACCCCAACTCCCTACCCTGTGTCCCCAATCCTGTACCACCCACTACAACCTGGGGTCCCTGCCCTCTGTTCCCACTCCTATATGCCTTCTGCCCTTCATTCTATCTCCTCTGGCCTGTCCCCTCCAGCTTCAAGAGAGTTCTGGTTACTTTCTAACACACACAGCCATTGATCAGGGATATAATTCACAACGAAGGAGAAAGACTGGTCAGAACAGGGGTGAGGACTGGAGAGTTAGTAGCCAACCACAGGCATGTTTTGGGGGTGTTAAGTTTGGAAAAAGACCTTGATTTGGGTCCCTCAATCCACATGCTCAAAGCCCCCCTAGCAGAGGGCAGGCCTCCCGCAGAAGAAGGGTGCAGAGGAGGTTTTGAGGACAGGGATGAGAGTAGGAAGCTGCGCTGTATTTCTTTTCTCAGGAAAATATAGGCCCCTTAGGACTGGTGGGCGCTAAGGCCTAAGAACTGATACCCCCAGCTGGCACCATGGGCACTGGGTGCTTGCTCTTTCTCACAGAGCCGTGTACTGGCATCTGCCTGCCTGCAGCACTCAGAGGCAGCCTGCCTGTCTCCTGCCCGCAGCATGCCAAGGTCTGCCTGACTGCCTCATTCAGACCCTGGAGGTGGTCACAAACTCACACTTGTGCATTCCAGGACTGTCACCTACTGAAAACCTGCCCAGTAAGGACAGGCAGGTGCTGCCCAGATGAAATCTTTGTAAGAAACAGATTAATATGCAGTCTCTCGCTAGCCAAGGTGCTGCGTTTTGACCTGGATTCTCATATTTTGGAGGCTGAGAGCAAGTCATCAAACCTTCAAGGAAGAACTAGAAACATCCACTCAAACAGTCACAGCAGTCCCACAGGGCCAATCTAGGCGAACCACGGGGCACTGGCTCCTGGGCATTCTGCACAGGCTCCAATTCACAGAGCTCCACAGAACAGTCAGGAAGTAGGAACGCCATGGGTCTACAGACACTTAGCAGGTGGGGATGGAATTCCAGCCCACAGGGCCATTGGATGTTCCCGTGGGGAGATGCCATCCTAGCAGCAACATAGCCACCCTGCACTGCAGGAGGGTAAAAGGCAGTGGCAGTATTTAGAATCATAGAATATCAGGGTTGGAAGGGACCTCAGGAGGTCATCTAGTCCAACCCCCTGCTCAAAGCAGGACCAATCCCCAGACTGATTTTTGCCCCAGATGGCTCCCTCAAGGATAGAGCTAATAACCCTAGGTTTAGCAGGCCAATGCTCGAACCACTGAGCTATCCATCCCCCCAAACAGCTGCTGGAGAGGCCATGGCCTGCAAAAGCCATTGCTAAAATGCAGAGAGATCTGTGCAACGCCCGGACCAGGAAAGCAGCAGTCAGGCTGGAGGAGGAAAGGATCTCTATGGACTGATACTGCACTCATCCCCATGGTCCCAAGTGCTAGACTCTGACGCTCAGCACTGCAGTCTCTTGTTACTGTGCATACTCAAGCATGGGCAATAGGCTCACGCGAGCAGGAATGGGCCAGTGGAGGAAGAGGAGGCTACTTTTTCTATACAAGCAATGACACCACATGCATCATGTCACCAAGAACAGTGGCTCTCAACCTTTCCAGACTACTGTAACCCTTTCAGGAGTCTAATTTGTCTTGCATACCCCACGTTTCACCTCACTTAAAATCTACTTGCTTACAGAATCAAACATAAATATACAGAAGTGTAGTCTATAGAGCAGTATAAACAAGTCATTGTCTGTATGAAATTTGAGTTTGGTACTGACTTCGCTAGTGCTTTTTATGTCACCTGTTGTAAAACTAGGCAAATATCTAGATGAGCTGATGTACCCCCTTGAAGACCTCTGCATACCTGCAGGCGTACACATTTCCCTGGTTGAGAACCACTGACCAAGATGATAGATGACAGCAAGGCCTATGTATGCACTGAAACCAAATACCCTTCCTACAAGCCCTGATCCATGCAGAGAAGGGTCTGAGGGGGCAGCCTACCCACACTGCTGACACTGAGGAATGCTGAAATGGCCTCATCTTCCCACCCTGAGAAGACAGACTGCAGTCTGACAAACAGCTCGAGAGTCTTGCTGACCCCAATGCAGGGGGTGCCACCTGGTACCATGTGGCTACAGCTACACACTCCTCACAGCATGGCATGCAGAGACACCCCACAGGGCTCTAGCTAATCTAGGCAGCTCCCAGGGATCAGCTGCTGTCCAGGCCATGGCTCAATTTTGGAAGGCCTAGAAGAAGAGGAGCAGGGAGGGAGGGACGGAGGGAGGAACAGAGGGAGAGATGCTGGGCCACCCGAGCCCCATGTGAGGAAAAATGGTGCCAGGTCCAGCCCAGTGCTCCAAAGGGTTTTCATGAGAAAGGGAAAACAGCGCAACCCCAGGCCCAGGGATAGAGCAGACAGAAGCCAGCACTGACAAGGCTGTATCAGTGCTTACCCGCACCAGCTCTGCGGTAACTCTTGCTCTTACCGCAGCAGCCGGAGTAGAAACCCACCACCAGCACCAGGATGCAGGAGCTTCCATTCACCCAGAGGCAGCATGCGAGCTCGGGGAAAGGGGGCGGGAAGGAGCGCAAGTGACACAGATTAGCAGAGAGGTACAAGGTTAGAGGCAGAGGTGGGATCCGTGTCACTGGCACAAGCAGCAGCGGGAACTGGGGACCAAAGCTTCAAATCAAAGACCAGGAAAAAGGGTTGCACCAAGTCCCCCTGGGCCCCACGCTCGGCTTGACAACCCTCCCCTCTCCGTCTACAGCCTACACTGACCCTGGAGGGAACAACTGCCACCAATGCTGGCGAGAGTCCCTGGTCCCCGGGGCAGCACACACAGAGTCCTAAGGGGAAGACGTGTCCAACCCCATGTAGTGCTGCTTCACAGAGCCCAATGGGGGATCAGACCCCACCTACCCAGTAAAGCATCAGTGGGCCGCAACTCCCCAGTGCAGCCAGCGCTGCTGGAGGGACTCACCAAGGTATTGTGGTTCAAACATTCACTGTGTAAGGGTGGGCACCAGCCTTACCACGAGCCAGGCAAAGCTGGTGACAGGCTGGGACAGCAGGAGCAGGAGCTGCTGCTCTCCCTTGGGCCCTGGGAGCTGGGAAAGGAGCCCAGAGGTCAAGCAACAAGGAGACAGACCCCTGGAGGAGGGGCCGAGGAGGGACAGTGGGATCTACTTTCCTAACTCCTATGAACAGAAACAGTAAACAACAGGCTTCTGGCGAGACTCACCAGCACTGCGCCTCCCTCCCATGGCTGCCCCAAGGCCCCACGCACTCACCGAGATGACCCGGTCTCCAACGTGCAGCGTCCCGTCCCGATGGGCTGCACCACCCTCTGCGATCCGCGAGATAAAGATCCCCTGAAATAGAGCCACGGGGGTCAGAGCAGCCCCGACCCCATCACCGGAGCGCCTCCACATCCAGACTCCTTCCCAGCAGCTGGCAGAGCCCCCTTCCCACTGGGACCAAAGCCCCCTGCCCCTCTATCACACCACACCACTCCCTCACTCCCCATCCCCCTTCTGACCCTCACCACTCCACACCTCGCCCTCGGACTCCTCAGTCCCCCAAACCCTGCGTGGAGCCTCTGGCTCCAGGAAAGCCTGACTCAGCGGGAGCTCAGAATACACAAGCCGAGAGGAGAGGGAGCCAGGACTGAATGTCACTGGCAACCCCTGCCAGCCCCACCCCCACCCCTGCTCGCCTGAGCTCCTCTGCTTTGCACAGAGCTAACGACACCTCCATAGGAGTGCAGGGAAACGCCACCTGTCCCCTGGCCTGCAGAGATCTGGGGCTGAGCTCCCCTCCCGCCGTGCCCACCTGCCCTGCGACATGGGGGCTGAGCTCCCCTCCCCCGGGGGCTCAGGGAGACCCCCCGCCCCCAGCTGCCCTGCACACAGATGGGGCAGAGCTCCCCTCCCCCAGGGGTTCAGGGAGACCCTCCTCCCCCCGCTGCCCTGCACACAGATGGGGCAGAGCTCCCCTCCCCCAGGGGTTCAGGGAGACACTCCTCCCCTCGCCCCCAGCTGCCCTGCACACAGATGGGGCAGAGCTCCCCTCCCCCGGGGGCTCAGGGAGACCCCCACCTGCCCTGCACACAGACGGGGCAGAGCTCCCCACCCCCGGGGGCTCAGGGAGACCCCCCTCCCCCCGCCCGCCTGCCCTGCACACAGACGGGGCAGAGCTCCCCACCCCTGGGGGCTCAGGGAGACCCCAGCCTGCAGAGACATCAGGCAGTGCTCTTCCGAAGCCCCCCTGCTGGCTCACCGTGTCACCTGCCCTGTAGGGCGTGGAGCCCTTGCCCCCGGCAATGCTGAAGCCCAGCCCCTTCTCATTGCGCATGAGGCAGGTGGAGAATCTGTCTGTGGGCGGCGCCCCCTCAGGCCGCTCTGGAAAGCACAGGCCACCCCGTGGCTCTCGTGGGCTGTAATCATCCTCGGGCCGCAGCGGTGTAACCGTGATGGCATTCTCGGGCTCCACCATCCGCTCCCGAAGCACCGTCATGGAGACGGAGCTGCCTGAGCCACGCAGCGCCTCCACTGCCACGTGGTGCTCCGCACAGTGCAGGCCCACTCCGTTCACCTGGGCAGGGGCAGGGACAGGGGTCAAGGTGGGAGACTGGCCCATGGGGAGTCCCCAACACCCCCCAAAACTCACAAGGAGCCCCCACACACATCGACCCCTCAGTGACCCCCCCAACCCCACAGGGAGACCCCCACACACACACCCCGACCCCATAGGGAGCCCCCCTACACACACCGACCCCACAGGGAACACCCCCCCCACACACAGGGAGCCCCCCTACACACACACACACAAACGCCGACCCCATAGGGAGTTCCCCTACACACACACACACACACACACACACATCAACCCCACAGGGAATCGCCACACACACCAACCCCGCAGGGAACGTCCCCCACTGACCCCATAGAGAGCCCCCCTACACACACCAACCCCACAGGGAGCCCGCCTACACACACACCGACCACACACAGAATCTCTCACACACATCAACCCCGCAGGGAACACCCTCCCCCCCCCCCCCCCCACCCAACCAGGGCTGACTCTAGGTTTTTTGCTGCCCCAAGCAAAACAATTTTTGGCTGCCCCCCACCCCAGCTCTGGGCTCTCCCACTCCCCCCACCCCCAACTGCACTCTCCTGCTGCCCCAGCCCTGGGTCACTGGTAACTCGCTCCCAGGGCGGGTCATTCAGCAGGAATTTTGGATGTGCACAGAACACAGACAGGATTGGTTCCCATATGGTTACAGAACTGCAGTAAAGTGGAACAGTTTTCAGCTTGTGTGACTAGAGGATATCTGGATGCATATTATAAGACTGTCCTACATAAATGAGGAAAAGTTGAGGTGCCTTTATTATTCTTTTGTTCCATTCTTTGTTTCTATGGGGAATGCACTATCACTGTCTTCCTTTTAAACAAATAAAACTTAAAAAAAAAAAAAAAAAAAAAAGCAATGGCTGTTGAAAATAGCAATTTCAGTCCTAATAACCACTGGGAAGCATTTCTTGCTCAATTTATTCTACTTTTTCTACAGCAGGTTACAGTGGATCAGTATATTTGATTTGAGGGGAATGAAGTAACAGCTGCCCAAATTGATCTTGAGCACTCCTGAATTTTGAGGGTGTTCAAATCTGGAAGGCAGGTGCTGGATTCCCTTTCTGAATATTAGCTATATCTGGAAAGGAAAAGTCAATTTCTGCTTCCATAGCTCAGAAATGGAAATCCTCCTAAGTGCCTGGTACTGTATCTAAAGCTGCCCAGGTCCAGAGCCTCCCCTCCCTTACTTTTCATTTTAAATTCTAGTGGGATCCACATACCTCCCTTGCTAGGCTTCAGATAGAGAGGTGCACCATCTATTTAGTCCCCCCAGTTCTTCTTTGGGGGAGAGCCCAGGGCTGGGCTGGGAGGAGGTGGGGGGGGGGAAGAGTCCAGGGCTGGGGCTGCAGGGGATGTGGGTGGGGGCCAGAGCTGGGGCGGCAGGAGGTGTGTGTGTGGGGGGGAAGAGCCCAGGACTGGGGCAGCAGGGGGTGCGGGTGGGGGCCAGAGCTGGGGCGGCAGGGGGTGTGTGTGGGGGGGAAGAGCCCAGGACTGGGGCAGCAGGGGGTGGGGAAGAGCCCAGGGCTGGGGCAACAGGGGGTGCGGGTGGGGGCCAGAGCTGGGGCGGCAGGGGGTGTGTGTGGGGGGGAAGAGCCCAGGACTGGGGCAGCAGGGGGTGGGGAAGAGCCCAGGGCTGGGGCAGCAGGAGGGTGCAGGTAGGGGCCAGAGCTGGGGCAGCAGGGGGTGTGGGCCGGGGAGAGTCCAGGGCTGGGGCAATACAAGGGTGCAGGGGGTAGGGAGGGAAACTTAGAGCTGGCTCTGTTCCTACCATTCACAGCAAGCTGCAGATTTCAGTTCCATACTCCTTCCCCCTCCCTTTCCTGTTAATTGCAGCCAAGGGAATGCTGGGAAATGTAGTTCTTTCCCTGCTCCAGGGCTGGCTCTATAGGCAGGGAGCTAACCAAGGAACTACAGCTCCCAGGGACCCCTGTTGGTTCTCAGCTCCCATGCTGGATTCTTGCGCCCCTTGCAAATCTGCCGCCTCAAGCAACTGCTTGCTTTGCTGGTGCCTAGAGCCGGCCCTGCCCCCCACCGACCCCATAGAGAGCCCCCCCACACATACACCGACCCCACAGGGAGCCCCCCACACACCCCAACCCCGCAGGGAACGCCCCCCACTGACCCCATAGAGAGCCCCCCTACACACACCAACTCCACAGGGAGCCGCCCACACACACACTGCCCCACATGGAGCCCCCCACACACAGATTGACCCACAGGGAGCCCCCCACACACACACACCAACCCCGCAGGGAACGCCCCCCACTGACCCCATAGAGAGCCCCCCTACACACACCGACCCCACAGGGAGCCCCCCACAGACACCGAATCTCTCACACACACCAACCCCACAGGGAACCCCACATACACACTGACCCCAGAGGGAACCCCCACACATACACCTCAACCCCACAGGGAGCGCCCCCACACACTCCAACTCCCCTAGGAAGCTCCCCCGAGAGAGCCGCCCCACACACACTCTGCACCATCCCCTCTCCCTCCCACGGTGCATGGCACAGCTTGTTGCCATTCACTGGAGAGCATGCCAGGCTGCCAACCCCAAAGCTGAGCCCCAGAAGGAGACACCTGTGTCCTCTCACCACCTCCCGCCTCTCTCACACACCCAGCATGTCACTCTGCGGGTCACAGATCTTGCTATCCTCCCTTCAGGGAGTGGCCACTGAATTCTAGTGCAACGCACAGCTTCCTCCTCCCGTCTCCCTGACTTCAGAGAGATGGCCCCTATTGCGTTGGGGGATTCGGGAACAGCTGTAGGGGAAGAGTGGCTAGTCCGGTGCGGGGGACACTAGTTGGTCTGGGGAGAAGGGAGGGAGCTGGAGCGTCTTCCTGTTGCTGCTGCTGCTTCATTTCACATCAAAATGCTCTTTGGCCTAGGGAAAGGGGCCCTGGGCTGGCAGCCAGGCGAGAGCAAGTCTCACATCTTCCACTGACGGACCTTAATACATCTCTTCCCACCACAGCCTACCCTTGTGCACAGGCACGTATCGTTCCCCACCTTTCAGAGCGCAACTAAGGGGCTGAGCTGGGAGCAGAACCCAGGTTTCTGATAGGGCAGATCCAAGTCCCACCTGCCTTTCAGAAAGAATATGCTAATCCTATGGGCTTGTATAGCCGGGGTGAACACCCGCCCCAGCCCTGAAGGGGTGGGAAAAGCCCTGCCGAGGGCTGGGGCTGTGGCTGTGGAAAGGGGCAAACCCCGGCTGATTGGCGAAGTGGCTGCAGCTGGGGCCATGCCCCAACCGGAGCCACTCAGCCTGATAAGAAGGCCAGGGCAGCCAGAAGCTGAGGAGTCTCCCTCTGACAGGAGAGGGGCTGGCCTGGCCTGGCTTGGCTGCAGGGATGCACACCTGGGGACCTAGAGTGAGGCAGGGCTGGGAAGCCCTAGGTCAGCAAGTCCCCAGGCTGCAGGGCCTGGTCCTAGGCCCATATAGGTATTGGGGTTGCAGAGGGGCAACCTGAGGGTGGGTAAAGGCAACCAGTCCAAACCCCTTGTTGCCTGTGATGATTGGCTGATAGACTGCACTCTGCCCCAGGGCGCGGGGGCTAGATGGTGACTGGCAGTAGCCATAACTGAGTGGGATAGGGGGTGGGGGTTCCCCTGGGTGGGGAGACCCAGAGAGAGAGTGGGGTACTGCCAGGGGGGCAGTACCCAAGCCAAGGGTGGGACATGGGGGGCCAATGATAGGTGGGACACCTGGCCTGCAGAGGGTGCTCCAGATGCTGGGTGAGATAATTCCTGAGACGACCAGCAGGAGGCGCTGCAGGGGTGAGTCTATGCCAGATTACAAGTGGTGGAGGATGTGGGCAGGAACGGCCCACCCCGACACAAGGGGCTAGGGCAAGGACTGGGACTATTGCCTGAGACGGTGGAGAGACCGAAAAAGGGGACAATGGATCCCGGGTATGCTGTGGTGTGTTATGTGGAGATGCCAGATGCCATCCCTGGCTGGGCCCTGGGGTCAGTGCCCCCAAAGGAAGGGGACTGTCTCCCTCCAGGGAATCCAGGAGGGACTTTGGGAGGTGCAGGAGGCCCTCCGTGGCCCAGCTGGTGAGGGAGCAGAGGGCCCTGGTGAAACTCCTCCGCCAGGAGGGTCGGAAGAGCAACCGACAACAGGGAGCAGGGCGTGAGGAGCTGGGGCCAGGAAGCCAGTGGCAGAGGGTCAGGCTTGCTATGCCTGCGGTAGAGCAGGACACTTAAGATGGGACTGTCCCTATGGGGCTGGAGGCAGGGGACCTCACCCTGAACTGGGATGGTGCCCAATCCCTCCAGCAATCCACTGGGTAAGGGAACCCAGGTGGCTGAGGACATGTTGGGCCTGTGGGTGACAAGGGCACCTGCAGAGGGCGTGCCCAGGCCTGAGGCAGTGGGTCCAGGTCAGCCCCGGTGAGGGGGCAGGACCCCAGAAGGACCCCGAAAGGTCCAAGGTAGCCAAGAGGTGCGGAGCCTGCTGGGGCTGCCGTGAACTGGGATACCTAAAAAGGCACTGCCCCCTCAAGGGAGCTGAGGTGCAGCCGCTGGAGGTGCCTGGAGACCCGGAAGGGTTGAAGCATGAGGAACTGGTGAAGGCAACACCCAGGACAGAGGGGACCCCGTGGGAGGTCGGGACCCAGACCGCTGCTGGGCAGGTCTTCAGCCGGGGAGTAGGAACAGAGGGGACCCAGCAAGAGGCCGGGACCCAGGCTGGTGTGGAGAAGGTCGCCATGGGGACCCAGACCCAGAAGGAAGAGGGCCTGGGGGACTTGGGTCTATGGGCGCGGCTGGAGACTGCGGAAGAGGTCCGCCAGATGGCAGAGGTGGAGCTCCGAAAGGCCCGCCAGGAAAGAGAAGGTCTGGCCCAGAAATTAAAGGAGTCCAAGGAGAAGCAAGTGCAGCTGTCTGGATGCCTCCAGGCTGCACAAGCTAGGGGACCCCCCCACTTCTCCCGGGTGTGGGATTGTGGGGGGTGGGGGGGTGTAGCAGGGTGAACACCCGCTCCAGCCCTGACGGGGTTGGAAAAGCCCTGCCGAGGGCTGGGGCTGTGTAAAGGAGCAAAACGCCGGCTGACTGGGGAAGTGGCTGCAGCTGGGGCCATGCCCCAAGTTGAGCCACTCAGCCTGATAAGAAGGCCAGGGCAGCCGGAAGCTGAGGAGTCTCCCTCTGACTGGAGAGAGAGACCGGCCTGGCTGCAGGGAGCTCACCGGGGACCTAGAGTGAGGCAGGGCTGGGGAAAGGCCTTGGGTGGGCTGGGAAGCCCTAGGCCAGCAACTCCCCAGGCTGCAGGGCCTGGCCCTAGGCCCATAAATGTATTGGGGTTGCAGAGGGCAGCCTGAGGGTGGGTAAAGGCAGCCAGTCCAAACCCCATGTTGCCTGTGATGATTGGCTGATAGACTGCAGTCTGCCCCAGGACGCGGGGGCTAGATGGTGACTGGCAGTAGCCATGACTGAGGTGACATTGGGATAGGGGGTGGGGGTTCCCCTGGGTGGGGAGACCCAGAGAGAGTGGGGTACTGCCATGGGGGCAGCACCCAAGCTGAGGGCACCAGGGTCCGAGAGGAACACGGGGGGCCAACGACAGGCAGGACACCTGGCCTGCAGAGGGCGCTCTGGATGCTGGGTGAGCTAATTCCCGAGATGACCAGCAGGAGGTGCCGCAGGGGTGAGTCCACACCTGATTACAGCTTGGCTATGCTACCTCTAAAATGGAGCTACACATACATAACCACCTTTGCTTTGAGATACACAGGTGAATGAGCACTATGTAAATATAAAAAAACAGTAACAAATAGCATTGAGGAGTCAATAACCCTCAGTCTTCTGCTCTAACAAATAGACTACACTCCCCTTCCAGCACCAGAAACAGAACTCAGGAGTCCTAAGCCTATGGGTATGTCTACACTGTACTCTTAGTCGGTGGTCCTACAGGTTTGTACCCAAATCCCCTTACCATCCACACAATAAACTCTCAAACGTGCTTCTTTGAACCAGTGCTTGCTTGAATGGCTGAGCGTCTGGGTTAAAGTCCAAACCGGAACTCATGCACTTTGCAGTGAGGCTGCGGGCAAGTTCACTTGAGTGCTGATAGGCCTCCAATGCCCTTCCCACAAGTTCTCCCAAGGAACAGACAAGTTCTTCCCCAATAGACTGGGAAAGAATCCTAGAGCATCTCAGCACAAAACCCCATGGGCATGTTCCCCAACACACACAGGTGAGTGCAGAAACAGTGAAGATACAGTAATGTGGGTAGGGCTTTGCTGTGGGAGTACTCATCCGTGGGCCAGGCTAACCCGAGAGCTCAAACCTGTGTGTCAACACCCAGGCTGACTGTGCAGAGTAGACATGCCCTGTGTGGCGTTCTGTCTATCAAAGAGTTAAATATGATGGAATTTCCCTGCCAAGGTGGCTCTCCATCTCTGGATGTCTCCAGACCTAGACCCAATGCCATTCTCAAAGATACTTTAGCCAAACAAAAGTAATTAGCTCAATACAGGAACAACTGGGTGAAATTTAATGGGCTTGTGTCATGTAGGAGGTCAGACTAGTCCGGTCTTCAAATCTATGGAACGATTAATTTAAATAATGCTATTAAGGTGGAAACACCAGGCACTGATAAGTTAGGAAATGCCAGAATTAAGCTTGCCCCTGTGACAGCAGCATGATCCAGTCTTTAATTCCATGATCACACAGTATTTTTTCTACATGATCCCTGCTTCATTCAGTGCCCATGGTGGGTAGTGAGCAAGACTGGACTGTAAGCAGAATGATGCCCATTCCCATAAATGCTACCAAGTTGCTGGCTGCACTCAGGACAGGGAAAGGACAGTTACCTGTTCTGTAACTGGCGTTCTTCGAGATGTGTTGGTCCTGTCTATTCCACAGTAAGTGTGCGTGCTCGCCCGGTGCACCGGTGCCGGAAGTTTTTCCCTTAGCAGCATCTGTAGTGGGGGAGCACCGCTGCGACCCCTGGAGTGGCGCCGACATATCATGCCATAAAGGGGGCTGTGTGCTCCCCCCACCCTCAGTTCCTTCTTGCCAGACAACTCCGACAGAGGGGAAGGAGGGCAGGGTGTGGAATAGACAGGAGCAACACATCTCGAAGAACGCCAGTTATGGAACAGTTCACTCCCTGTTGGGGGGAGGGATAGCTCAGTGGTTTGAGCATTGGCCTGCTAAACCCAGGGCTGTGAGTTCAATCCTTGAGGGGACCACTTGGAGATCTGGGGCAAAATCAGTACTTGGTCCTGCTAGTGAAGGCAGGGGACTGGACTCAATGACCTTTCAAGGTCCCTTCCAGTTCTGGGAGATGGGATATCTCCATTGATTTCTTTGGGTGATTGCTCCTGTGTATTCCACAGTAGGTGACTCCAAGCTATCCCTGACAGAGGTGGGTAGGAGTTCTGAATGATAAGGTTACGGGTTAGCCGGGCGGAGCACCGCCCTACCAAACCTGGCAGCGTCCCTTGCTTGGGAGACGATCGCATAGTGCGATCCAAAGGTATGGACAGAGGACCATGTAGCAGCCCTGCAGATGTCCTGAATAGGGACCTGAGCTACATAGGCCGCAGACGAGGCCTGGGCTCTTGTCGAATGCGCCTTAACAATAGCAGGCAGGGGAACCCCAGCCAGGTCATAACACGTGCGTATGCACGAGGTGATCCAGCGGGAGATCCGCTGGGTGGAAACGGTTCCCCTCTCATGCGCTCGGCTTTACTGACGGCAAGAGGGGGGAGGGATAGCTCAGTGGTTTGAGCGTTGGCCTGCTAAACCCAGGGTTGTGAGTTCAATCCTTGAGGGGGCCATTTGGGGATTTAGTTGGGGATTGATCCTGCTTTGAGCAGGGGGTTGGACTAGATGATCTCCTGAGGTCCCTTCCAACCCTAATAATCTATGAATCTATGAACTGAGGGTGGGGGGAGCACGCAGCCCCCTTTATGGTGCGATATGTCGGCGCCACTCCAGGGGTCGCAGCGGTGCTCCCCCACTACGGCTGCTGCGAAGGGAAAAAGTTCCGGCACCGGTGCACGTGGCGAGCACGCACACCTACTGTGGAATACACAGGAGCAACCACTCGAAGAACAACATGTCGGGACCACACGAAGTGCTATGAATAGGGAGCAGAGCTCTGGTTACCGACCCCTTGTGTTATTTCTCAGGCCTGAATGCTGATTGCTATTCCTCCCAATTCAGTGATGTGCCATTTGCTCCCTGCACTGGCCCATCCACGCTTCAGAAGCTGGCTACTCATGGGAGTTGAATCCTGCAGGACTCAGCAGTTTTTAAAGATTTTTTGAGGAGGAAGGGGTAGTGGGTCTTATTATTATTTACTATCAGAGCCCCTCGGAGTCCCCGTGATGGACCAGGACCCCACTGCGCTAGGTACAAACACAGAACAAAAAGACAGTCCCTGCCCCAGAGAGCTTCCAGTGTAAGGATACGTTTGCACGCATTCATGGGGTATGACTGCAGCCCCTGTAAACACACCTGAGTTAGGGTTCATCGAGCTAGCGTGGACACTAGAGCAGCAAAGCTGTGGCCTGTGCACTTGAGCATGGGCTAGCCCCACGAGTAATTACCCAGAGGTCCGGATGGGCTTGTACAACCCACACTGCCATGTACACTGCCGCATCGTCATTGCTCCAGTACCCAAGCAAGCTACATTAAATTCAGCTTGGATATGTTTCCATAAGCTGTAATCGCTTCCTGAATCGTGACTTCAGTGTAGTCACACCCTCAGCCTAAAACAACAGAGGGATACAGACCAAATGTGGAATACAAGAAAAAATGAGTCACTTTTTGTCAGCATGCTAGGCAGTGGTCGCAAGGTCTCTAGGGATGAGCTAGTCTTGTGCTGGACCCCTCTTCCCACATTCAGGGAAGAGGGCAAGGAAGCAGAAAGTGACTCCATGCTCAAAGGCCAACTGATCAGCCAATGGGGCAGCAAGGCAGACAGGGAGCAGGGGCTCTCTGCCCACTTGGGGCGTGGGGTTGTCTCAGTGCTGGAGAGATCAGTGCAGCAGCAGTCCAGTCGTTAAGGTACAACTAAAGGTTAACAATATTAGTTCAACTGCAAGCTCACTGGAGCAGGGAAGTTTTGTTCTGTGTTTGTACAGCTCCTAGCACAATGGGGCCCTAATCCCTGACTAGGAGCCCTAGGCATGACAGCAATACAAATAAATAATCATCTTCATAATCAGATAGCGGAGCCACACCTGCAGCCCAAAGTCAGCACCCCCCAGCACTATACTTTGCCATTTCACAGAAGCTGGCTCTTACCTCCAGGAGCTTGTCCCCAACACGGACTCCTGCTCGGGCTGCAGGGCCCTCCTCCGACACACGGGAAATAAAGATGCCCTGGAATCAAAGCATCATGTTAGCAAGAGGAGAGCAGGCCCTTCGCCCCAGGAGCTGATGTTACTGGGGAAGCAGAGAGGGAGGAATTCCCCCTCCTGGGGGTGTATGTTATTGGGAGGGGAATGCCCAGGCCCAGAAGGAGTGGTGCTGTCTCTGGTTACTACATTGTGACCACAGGGAAGTGCTGGTGGTTCAGCCCAGAACTCACATTCCAGAGGTGACACCTTCCCCCTTGCTCAGCCCTGCCATATTCCTGCTTTCAAGAGGGGCTAAGGCTAGCCCTGCCTTGCCCTATGTACCCCCAACACATCCACAGACCAGGCCCAGCACATGCAAGGGTCAGGCACTGCCATGATGGGGCCCACCTCACTTCTAGATAGACAGATCCTGCCCTAGAGCAGGCAGGCTTGGGCAGCCCAGCTCCTTACCTCGTCATCACCCTTGTAGGGAGTGGAGCCTTTGCCCCCTGCAATGCTGATGCCCAGCCCCCCTGTCTGCCGCAGGATAGTCAGGGTCAGCTGCAAGCAAAATGGAAAAAGATCACAACTCAGTGCAGAGAGGATGCCATAAAAACAGCTTGGGGAGTAAGGAGGGTGGCGTGTACAAGAACACATGCAAGCTGGCACGCATACCAACACACATGAATACGACTGCGAGTTTCGTTTAAGTGTGGGCACGGCTGCTCATGTATTTGTGCAAAGCTGATGGAGGATGGGGTGGTGGCCACATCTGGTTGTTAGTGCCCAAAGCCATGGCACCAATCAGCCCCTTCTCCATGGATCTGTCCCTAACCTTTAGCCCAAGCCCCAACCTGTCAGCAACAAACATATCAGACCCTGAGGCCAACACCACAGCAAACTGAAAAGCAGTGGGTGTGGGCAGGAGACTCGGGGTGGGATGGGGGGACTGAGCAGAAGTTGGGGGGACTTGGGGAAGTCAGGGGTGACTGAACAGGAGCTGGGGGATTGGCAAGGGGTGGAATTGAGCCAAATGGCGAGTGATAGGAGCCAGGGACGGTGCCTGTGCTACCTCCCAATCATATATCTTGGTCTCCTTTCCTTTGGGGTCCAATTCTATGCAGGTGCTGCAAAATTAAGGGCCCCTCCTGACTCTAACATGGCCTGCACTTGGCTCCCACACACAGAGCGACACCAGTGCATAGCCCTGATCAAATTACCCCCTGTGCCCTACTGGCTGCAAACAGGATGGGGCAGCTGCCTCCTCTTCTCTCCTCAGGGACAGACAGATTCAGGACTCTGACTGGGGCATTCAACAGCTTCCTTCCTTCTCAGCAATCCCACTCCCCCGTCCCACCTGCTTAGAGCTCTCCCCAGCCCCGAGAGCAGTCTGTACTGTGTCTGGAACTCAGCTGGCTATGCCTAAATCCAGGGCCAGCAGAAAGTGGTGTGTGAGGAGGTGCTCAGCTCGCGCTCCCTCAGTGACAGGGAAAGAAGGAGGTGTTACTGGGGCTCACTGAGTGCCATAGGTCCAAGGAGCCAGGTGAGGAGAGCCCACTGGGCACTGGTGATGGAAATGCACAGAAAGCCCCTGGGGAGAGAAGGGTGGCTGGTGCAGGAGGAAGGAAATGGGAAGAAATTCGCTGCCCTCCAGATGTCACTTCTCTGGAAACAAAATCTAGAGCAGAGAAAGGCTGCTGCAGAGGCATCAAGCTCTAAGAGCACACACAGCTGGGGCCATCCCCAGAGACCGCACCGAGGTGGGAGGCCAGAGCAGATTTGGGCCATCTTCTCTGGTAGCCTGTTTCTGGCATGGTCCCAGCTAGGTGCTTCTCAGAGATAGGTCATGGCAAGGGAACCACTGAATCTTGCCTGCCTATGACTGGGGTAGCCAAGGTGCAAGGCGTAGGGACCCTGGAGTTCTTGGAAAAGTCCACTTCACACAGCTCCAGCTGCAGCTCAATGCATGATGTGAGCAGTGTGTGCAGAACTGGAATTTATGAATTGAAGTTGCTTCGTGGCTGCCATATGTTTAAGTTCCATGGTGCTTTGAGAGATGTGGCCTCTGGAAAGCTGCCTGATCAGTCACGGAAGGCTTACAGCCCAGTAAGCCACTAGGCAAATGGGGTCTCTGTCTCTGCTCTCTCTGTTTCCTCTGCCCTTTTCTCGCTTTCCTGTATTTCTGCTCCCAGTTCTGGTTCTAACAGGAATGAACCCTGTGCAGCCTCCGGCCACGGTGTCTTGCTATACTAATCTCAAGAGCAGAGGTCAAATGGGTTAAAAACCGGCTGACAGATCAATGGGGTGTTTCTAGTGGCGTTCCCCAGGGATCAATACTTGGTCTGACACTATTCACCATGTTTATCAACGATGTGCAAGTAAATATGAACTCACTACTGCTATAATAGGTGGATAAGTCAAAGATTAGAGGAGTGGCAAATAATGCTTTAGCCAAACACAAGTTATTGGGCTCCATATAGTGATAACCGAGTGAACTTTAAGACCTTGTGATATACAGATTAGACTACATGATCTAATAGTCCCTTCTGGCCTTAAATTCTGCTAATCTATGAGGACAGAGCAGCAATACAAACTGATCTGGCTGCCTTGGTAACCTGGGCCCACTCGAACAAAATGTTTTGTAATATAGCCAAATGCAAAGTTATACAGTACAAACCAGGAATGCAGGCCATACCTACAGAGTAGGGAATTACAGCCTAGAAAGCAGTGACTCCAAAGGACTATGGGGTCATAGATTTCAGAGTAGCAGCCGTGTTAGTCTGTATCCGCAAAAAGAAGAACAGGAGGACTTGTGGCACCTTAGAGACTAACAAATTTATTAGAGCATAAGCTTTCGTGGACTATAGCCCACTTCTATGGGGTCATAGTAGACAAGCAATAGAGCATGAGCCCCCAGTGGGATGCTGGAGTAAAAAGGGCTAATGTGATCCTGTATAAACAGGGAGTAGAGAGATGATTTTACCCTCTGTATGGCTCTGGTGAGACTGATACGAGAATACTTGGTACAGTTCTGGTATCCAGGTTTGCAAAAATGTTTTTAAAAAATTGAAGAGGCTGCAGAATAGAGCCACAACAATGATTCAAGGGCTGGAGAAAATGCCTGACATGGAGACTTTTTACAAAAGGGACTGAGAGCAAGAGTTGATTACCATGTATACCTACCGTCATGGGGAGAAAATACCAGATACTAAAGGGCACTTTAATCTAGCAGAGAAAGGTAGAAAATCAACCAATGACCAGCAGCTGAAGTCAGACAAATTCAACTTAGACATTAGGCGCAAATGTTTAAAAGTTAAGTGTGATTAATTACTAGAATAAACTATGAAAGGACATGGTGGATTCGCTGTCTCTTGCTGTGTCCCAATCCTGGATGACTTTCTGGAACAGATGCTTCAGTCAAACACAAGTCACAGGGCTCGATAAAGGGATAACTGGGTGAAATTCAGTGGCCTGTGGTATACAGACAGTTACACTAAAAGTTCTAAAGGGCCCTCGGGCCTTAAACTCTGTAAGTCTTAAGCTATCATCATTAATACTCTAAGTAGGGGGGAAAACCCTCCCTCCCCTGCAACTAATTCTACAGCAAGTGAAAGCGACGCGGGGCCGAGAGGGGCTAGAGATCATGGCAGGAAATAACTGAGATTCAACCTAGATACAGGCAGCACATACACCCAGGAGGGAGAAAGCAACCCCCCGATTCCCAATGGAAAGAAGATCCTTGGACCACAGAGGCAGCCACCAGACCAAGATGGGGCGGCAGCAGTGAGTTAGACCAGAGTTTGCAGTGGGGTAAAGCAGCTAAAAAAGCCCAATGGGAGTGTGGGAGCAGGGAGGGGCCAGTCTCGTTCTCTCTCTAGCTCTGGAGAGACACTACCCCGCATCCCCACAGGGATCCTGTGCTCAGCTTCAGGTCCCTCAGTCCCACACCTCCTGCTCTGGGACAGGGAGGGGAGAGTCCTTCTCTGTCTGCTCTGGGGAGGCCTCTCCTGCATACCCCATTTAGCTCTGGATACCAGGTGAGATCCTGAAGGAGTGGAGGGTGCTCAGAGAAGAGGCAGGAAACTGCTCAGGGGCCAGAAAGATTGACTCACCAGGAGAGATTAGAAGAGCTAAATCTGTCTGGCTTCGCTAACAACAACTAAAGGGGACATGACGACAGGCTGGAAATATCAGAAGTGTGCGATCAGTGGAGAGGTGGGAGCTTATCGCTTGGGCTGTTTAGAACTAGACTAAAGCAAACAATCGAAAAGCTAAACAGGAGTGAATGATCCTGCTCTGACCCCAGAGTTGGGATGCGGTGGGGAATTTCCAACTCTAGCCATACTGGATCAGACCAATGGTGCATCTAGCCCAGTATCCTGTCTCTGACAGTGGCCAGTGCCAGATGTTTCAGAGGGAATGAACAGAGCAGGGCAATTATCAAGTGATCCATTCCCCCGCACGCCTCTCCCCCCCACCCCCCGCTTCTGGCATTAGGAGGTTGAGGGACATCCAAAGCTGGGGTTGTGTCCCTGACCATCCTGGCTAATAGCTATTGATAAACCCATCCTCCATGAAATTAGCTAATTCTTTTTGGAACCCAGTTATACTTTGGGCCTTCACAACATCCCATGACAATGAGTTCCACAGGTTGACTGTGTGATGTGTGAAGAAATATTTCCTTTTGTTTGTATTAAACCTTCTACCTATTAATTTCATTGGGTGACCCCTAGTTCTTGTGTTACGTGAAGGGATAAATGACAAGTCCCTATTCACTTTCTCTGCAAGTTTTAGATTTTATAGACTTCTATCATTTCCACCCTTAGGCTTCTCTTTTCCAACAGTCCCAGTCTTTTTATTCTCCCTTCCTATGGATGCTGTTCCATACCACTAATCATTTTTGTTGCCCTTCTCTGTACTTTTCCCAATTCTAACTTTTTTGAGATGGGGCAACCAGAACAGCACGCAGTATTCAAGGTGTGGGCGCACCATTGATATAGTGGCATTGTATTTTCTGTCTTATCTAGCCCTTTCCTAATGGTTCCTAACATTCTCTTAGCTTTTTTGACTGCTGCTGCACATTGAACAGATGTTTTCAGAGAACTATCCCACTTGAACAGCTGAGTATATACTTGGGTAGCTGGCCTGAGCCAACGTCCGTGCCGCCATGGCCACACTATTTTAGGCAATAGCTCAGTGGTTCTCCACTGGGGATACTCAGTGGTCTTCCAGGGGGTACAGCAGCTCATCTAGATAGTTGCCTAGTTTTACAACAGGCTGCATAAAAAGCACTAGCAAAGTCAGAACAAACTAAAATTTCATTCAGTCAGTGACTTGTTTATACTGCTCCATATACTATACACTGCAATGTAAGTACAATATTTATATTCCAATTGATTTATTTTATGATGATATGGTAAAAATAAGAAAGTCAGCATTTTTTCAGTAATAGTGTGCTGAGACACTTCTGTAAGCAAGTTGTTTTTAAGTGAGGTGAAACCTGAGGGTACACAAGACAAATCAGACTCCTGAAAGGGGTGCAGTAGTCTGGAAGAACTGAGAGCCACTGCAGTAGCTCAAGTAACACCCCCATATGTATGTCTATCCACACTTTGAATCACACCTCCCACCTGCTGTGCAGCCGTATCCTATATTCTTTATTCCTTTTAGAGGTTGCTTTGTGTTATCACTCTTGTTCTTGGTTTGTAGGGAACAAACATTCACAATAAAGGGCTGGTGAGCAGGGAGTGGAAGAGCCAAACGATCTGCTGGCACTAAGGGGAGGGAGAGCAGCCCAGCAGCCTGCATGAGCCAGTAATGGAGAGCAGCATCTGAGGAGGACAGGATCTGGGTTCAATAATGCTAGGTGCCCAGGGGCATCCCTGCAGATCTCCTCAAAGCTGCTCCAGGGGCAGGGACAACTTTTTTTTGTTATTGGGGAGGGGCTACAGTGAAAAGATAAATACAATTATAGCTGTTGTGTACACTTTAAAGAGTAGTTTTGTTCCACAACTAAATTTATTTACACTTTTCTGTTCCAAACTCAGTGCAATCCTTGTGTTACTAAAAGCCTCCAGGTGCCTGAGCTCCTGGGCTCTGTTGCTCCTGCCCATGACAGCACTGTGGATCTATTGTTATATGCTAACCCGTAGGGTTGAGAAATCCCAATCATCATGATCTGCCGGTTTTCGATATTCTGAGGTCTTGTTTACAATCTCCCTAAAGAACAAGTGGGGAGCCCCCTGCCCCCCGCTGTTTGCTAGAGCCCTTTGGAATTCAGTGCAGGGGAATGGGGGCAAAGCAGGAGGAGGAAAAAGTCTGAGTTCCCCCTAGATAGAAATATCAGAGCTGTTCTCAGGGTCACTTTGAGCAGCAAGGGAAGCAGGGAACAGTGCTAATTAGAGAGGACATCAAGCTCATGATGCCTGCAAGCAGAGGCTGCCCCACAAGGAAGGCTGCTCAGATGGTAAGATGACACAGTGGGGGGGGGAGAGGGGGCAGGCTCACCAGACAATAGCAAGTGTCCAACTCTGTATGGGAGACCAGTCTAGATCTCTCAGTCACATGGCAAGTTCAAGAAATATGGACAAGAGAAGCTAGCGCTTCCTGCATCACGATCCTCAGAGCTCCTAGTGGTGACACTTGGGTAGACCCACATACTGGTAAAGTCTGTTTTTGACAGGAATCTAGAGGAAAACTAAACTGGGAGGCGTGGTAGATACGCTGGAGGGTAGGGACAGGATACAGAGGGACCTAGACAAATTAGAGGATTGGGCCAACAGAAACCTGATGAGGTTCAACAAGGACAAGTGCAGAGTCCTGCACTTAGGACGGAAGAATCCAATTCACTGTTACAGACTAGGGACCGAATGGCTAGGAAGCAGTTCTGCAGAAAAGGACCTAGGGGTCACAGTGGATGAGAAGCTGGATATGAGTCAACAGGGTGCCCTTGTTGCCAAGAAGGCTAACGGCATTCTGGGCTGTATAAGTAGGGGTATTGCCAGCAGATCTAGGGACGTGATTGTTCCCCTCTATTCGACATTGGTGAGGCCTCATCTGGAGTAGTGTGTCCAGTTTTGGGCCCCACACGACAAGAAGGATGTGGAAAAATTGGAAAGAGTCCATCAGAGGGCAACAAAAATGATTAGGGGTCTGGAGCACATGACTTATGAGGAGAGGCTGAGGGAACTGGGATTGTTTAGTCTCCAGAAGAGAAGAATGAGGGGGGATTTGATAGCTGCTTTCAACTACCTGAAAGGGGGTTCCAAAGAGGATGGATCTAGACTGTTCTCAGTGGTACCTGATGACAGAACAAGGAGTAATGGTCTCAAGTTGCAGTTGGGGAGGTTTAGGTTGGATATTAGGAAAAACTTTTTCACTAGGAGGGTGGTGAAGCACTAGAATGGGTTACCTAGGGAGGTGGTGGAATTTCCTTCCTTAGAGGTTTTTAAGGTCAGGCTTGACAAAGCCCTGGCTGGGATGATTTAGTTGGGAATTGGTCCTGCTTTGAGCAGGGGGTTGGACTAGATGACCTCCTGAGGTCCCTTCCAACCCTGATATTCTATGATTCTAAAACTGCAGGGAGGTGGGCTGGGCAGCTGTGATGGCTGATAGGACAGTCATTCGTGAATGAGCTTCTCCAGTCTGAATGGGGAACGTCCAACCTCTCAAAGTGGCGACAATTCAGGAATTGGACCCAGACTGTAGTGCCTTTGTCCTTCCTTAGCAGGGGAAGTGGGACAACAACCCTATTTCCAGGAGTTTCTACTAATTTATTTATTGGCTTTTTCTTGATTCCCATGAGCCACCCAGACGACAGACAACTTATCCTCACGCGGCCCCTTGCAGGAAGGCAGTACAGGTCCAGATTCTCAAAGGAAGTTAAGGCTCCTCACTTCCCTTTAAATCAATGGGAGTTGGGCACCTAAATACCTTTGAGGATCTGGGCCATACTCCCTGCTTTACAAATTCATAGAATTTAGGGCCAGAAAGGAGCAATGTGTTCCCAGAGGCTGACCTCCTGTATAGCACACACCAGAGAACTTTACCCAGAGACTCCCACAGCCAGCCCAGTAACTTGTAGTTGAACTAGAGTTTCTTTTAGAACAACATTCAATCTTGATTTAAAGAATTCACTACGGCACTTGATGTTCCACTGGTTCTTGTTGATGAACTGAGGAATAGTTGGGGAAGTGACTTGCCCAAGCTCACGATTAGCAGTATGGAAAAAATTTTATAAGAAAGGAGATTGAGAAGAATGGGACTGATTATTTTAGAAAGGAGACATATCACAGTGGACATGATAAAAGTATGTAAAATAATGGCCTAGAGAAGGTAGAGGAGCTTCTATTTCCCTGTCTCACAACAACAAAGAAACATACAATGAAATTGGAAGGTGGCTAATTCAGTTATAAAAGAAAATATTCTCTCACCACATGTAATTTAACTGAGGAACTCACTGCTACAGGATGTCTCTGAGACGAAGAACTTATAAGATTCAAAGAGCAATTAGACATGTATATGGTAACAATATCCGTTGATGTAAAGAAAAAGGTTTGGGAAGGGAAATAAAACCTATTTCAGGGCTACAGTCCTAGTATTGACTGCTGTGAGATGGGAGACTGGACTAGTTGAATCCTGAGTCTGATCCGCTGTGGCAAGTCCTGTGCTCCATGGCTGGGGCAGGCGATTTTTGTTTCAGTGCCTGGTTCTCGGACACAGGCCAGCGTCTTAGGCCCAAGCTTTTGACACTATTCTATTTTATGCAGATTCTTAGGCCTGGTCTACACTAGGAAATTACACTGGCATAGCTACATCTCTCAGTCTGTGAAAAATCCACACGCCTGAGAGATGTAGCTATATCGACCTAGCCCTCAGTGTAGACAACACTAATTCTTCCATCGACCTACCAACCGCCTCATGGGGAGGTGAATTACCTATTCCAACAGGAGACTCCTTCCCATCGGCATAGGTAGCGTCTACACTGAAGTGCTATGGCAACAGTGGTGCAGCTGTGTTGCATATTCTTGTACTACCCTCAGCACCATAGTACCTGAGCACCTACCACTTGGAGCATTAAGTGACATGACTAACATTGGTCATGTGTGGCTCGTGTTCTCTCACTCTCTCCCCCGGGTAGAACTGTGCGTACAGTGGAGTGTTTTGACACAGTTTGGAGTTTTAAAAAATGCTGCTCTCTGTTTAGGTTAGAGAAAGCTAATTGGCCAAGTGTAGCTAAGACACAGAGCAGAAGGTGGGGAGATTTGTAATAATCCTTAGTTCCTTGGAAGTTTTTTCCAGCCTGGGGCCAGATGCTGAGAAAGCTTGGTTTCCTGCAGACACTTACCCCATTCACTACCTAAACTGGAAGCCACCAGAGCCCTCACCATACTAGATCTCGTCCTGTGCAGGTGTGGGTTGGGGGAGGGAAGCGAAGGAATGATATACTCTTGTTACATGAGGATGATAAAGTTCATTCCAGTCCATTAGTAACTAAGTAGAATGTTAAACAGCATCTACTAGGGATAAACAATTTTAAATCAGCATGTCTGCAAAACTTGCACCCAAGAGTATTACAAAAGTTGGCTGAGGAGAAGTCTGGCCCACTGATGTTAATAAATCTTGGAATACTGAGGAAATGCTAGTAGATTGGAAGAGTGCAAATGTCATGCCAATATTCAAAGAAGGCAAGCAAGATGACACAGGTAATTACAGGCCAGTTAGCCCAACACCACTACTGAGCAACAAAGCTAATATGGGATTTTTTCAATAAAGAATTAAAGGACAGGAATATAGAATAGAAGTTGACATGGTTTTACAGAAAACTGGTCTTGTCAAACAAACCAGATTTCATTCTTTGATATGCTTAAGAGTTTGGCTGATAAAAGTTACTGCATAGGGGCCTCCTGTGTCAAATTCAGTCCTTTGCTCTTCAAACCCATCATAGAAATGTAGGGCTGGGAGGGACCTTGAGAGATCAAGTCCAGCCCTCTTTGCTAAGTCAGGACCTAGTAAACCTAGACCCACCCTGACAGGTATTTGTTGAACCTGTTCTTAAATACCTCCAATTCCTCAACCTCCACTGAAAGCCTATTCCACAGTTTAACTATGCTTATAGCAAAAGTTTTTCCTAATATCTAACTTTGCTGCAGATTAAGCCCAATACTTCCTGTCCTACCTTCAGTAGATGTGGAGAACTATTGATCACCATCCTCTTTATAACAGTCCTTAACATACTGGAAGACTTATTAGGTCCCCCCTCACTCTTCTTTTCTCATGACTAAACCTGGCCAGTTTTTTTATCCTTTCTTCAGAGGTGAGATTTTCTAACCCTTGTATCATTTTTGTTGCTCTCATCTGAACTCTCTCCAGTTGGTTCACATCTTGCCTAAAATGTGTTACCCAGAATTGGACTCAGTACTTTAGCTAAGGCCTCATCAGTATCAAGTAATGCAGGACAATAAACTGCTGTTTCTTACATATGACACTCCTGTTAATATACCCAAAAATGTAGCCTTTTTCACAACTGCATCACATTGTTGACTAATATTTAATTGTTCTTTCCTTCGGTTGGCTTGTATTTCTTCCCTTGTTAATAGTAATTGTGTTGAGTATCTGGTATTAGCCTTCTTAGTGAAGACTGAAGCAAAATAGGCATTACACATCTTGGCCTTCTTGATGTCATCAGTTATTAGGAGGGCTGTCGATTAATCACAGTAAACTCGTGATTAACTCAAAAAAATTAATGGCGATTAATCACAGTTTTAATTGCACTGTTAATAGAATACCAATTGAAATGTATTAAATGTTTTTGGATGTTTTTCTACATTTTCAAATATATTGGTTTCAATTACAACACAAGTATCAGAGGGGTGGCCGTGTTAGTCTGGATCTGTAAAAAGCAACAGAGTCCTGGGGCACCTTTAAGACTAACAGATGTAGTGAAGCATAAGCTTTCGTGGGTGAATGCCCACTTCATCGGCATTACAACACAGAATACAAAGTGTACGCTGCTCACTTTATATTATTTTTTTATTACAAATATTTGCACTGTAAAAATTATAAAAGAAATAGTATTTTTCAATTCATCTCATACAAGTACTGTGGAGCAATCTCTTTGTCATGAAAGTGCAACTTACAAATGTAGTTTTTTTGTTGCATTGTTTTATTTGAGTGCAGTTATGTAAAACTTTAGAGTCTACAAGTCCACTCAGTCCTACTTCTTGTTCAGCCAATCGCTAAGACAAACAAGTTTGTTTACATTTGTGGGAGATAATGCTGCCCACTTCTTATTTACAATGTCACCAGAAAGTGAGAACAGGCATCTGCATGGCACTTTTGTAGCGGGCATTGCAAGGTATTTACATGCCAGATATGCTAAACATTCATATACCCCTTCATGCTTCGGCCACCATTCCAGAGGACATGCTTCCATGCTGATGACACTTGTTAAAAAAATAATGCATTAATTAAATTTCTGACTGAACTCCTTGGGGGAGAATTAGGTCTCCTGCTCTGTTTAACCCGCATTCTGCCATATATTTCATGTTATAGCAGTTTCAGATGAGGACTCAGCACATGTTGTTCATTTTAAGAAGACTTTCGCTGTAGATTTGACAAAATGCAAAGAAGTTATCAATGTGAGACTTCTAAAGATAGCTACAGCATTTGACCCAAGATTCAAGAATCTGAAGTGCCTTCCAAAATCTGAGAGGGATGAGGTGTGGAGCATGCTTTCAGAAGTCTTAAAAGAGCAACACTCCGATGCAGAAACTACAGAACCCAAACCACCAAAAAAGAAAATCAACCTTCTGCTGGTGGCATCTGACTCAGATGATGAAAATGAACATGCATCGGTCCGCACTGCTTTGGATTATTATCAAGCAGAACCCGTCATCAGCATGGACGCATGTCCCCGGGAATGGTGGTTGAAGCATGAAGGGATATATGAATTTTTAGCGCACCTGGCACGTAAATATCTTGCAACGCCGGCTATAACAGTGCCACACAAACACCTATTCTCACTTTCAGGTAACATTGTCAACAAGAAGCGGGCAGCATTATGTCCTGCAAATGTGAACAAACTTGTTTGTCTGAGCAATTGGCTGAACAAGAAATAGGACTGAGTGGCCTTGTAGTCTCTAAAGTTTTACATTGTTTTATTTTTGAATGCAGTTTTTTTGGTACATAATTCTACATTTGTAAGTTCAACTTTCCTGATAAAGAGATTGCACTACAGTACTTGTATTAGGCGAATTGAAAAATACTATCTCTTTTTTTTACAGTGCAAATATTTGTAATCAAAAATAAATATAAAGCAAGCACTGTACACTTTGTATTCTGTTGACTGAAATCAATATATTTGAAAATGTAGAAAACATCCAAAAATATTTAAATAAATGGTATTCTATTAGTGTTTAACAGTGAGATTAATTTTTTTAATCGCTTGACAGCCCTAGTTATTAGCTCTCCTCCTCCTCCCCCTTTTTCTTTCTCTTGTTCCTAATGTATTTAAAGAACCTCTTCTTATCGCCTTTTATGTCCCTGGCCAGGTGTAACTCATTTTGTGCTTTAGCATTTCTGATTTTGTCCCTACCTGCTTATGCTATTCTTTTGTGTTCCTCCTTAGCAATTCATCCATGTTTCCACTCTTGTAGGACTCCTTTTTGATTTTCAGGTAATTAAAAAGCCCCTGAGGGAGTTATATTGGCCTCTTACCTATCTTTCCTTTGGATCAGAATAGTGGGCAGTTGTGCATTTAATATTGTCTCTTTGAGAAACTGCCAGCTCTTCTGAACTCCTTTATCCCTTAAATTTTCTTCCCACAAGACCTTACCTCCCAGTTCTCTCAGCTTGTTAAAGTGTTTTGGTTGTGGGTTTGTGGTTTTTTGGGGTTTTTTTTGTTTGTTTAAGTCCATTGTCTTTATTCTGCAGCTCTCACTCTGTCCTTTCCCTTGAATCGTGAAATTGATCATTTCATGGTTCCATTCACCCAAATTGCCTTCCACCTTCCTATAATCCCATACATAGAGTTAACAAGCTTGATCTTCAAACTAGTTAGAGTGTTTGCCCCACTACTCCTCTTGGTAGGGCGTTCCAGAATCTCTCTCCTCTGAACCTTCTTCTAATTTCCAGCCTCAATTTATTCATGACCAGTTTATCCCCATTTGTTCTTGCACCAACATTGTGCTCTGGCTTAGGTAGCTCTTCTCCCTCCCTGGTGATTAGCCCCCCCTGTTGTATTTATAGAGAGCAATCAGATCCCCTCTCAACCTTCACTTTGCTAAGCTAAACAAGCCAAGCTCTCAGACTACTCTTGTGAGACAGGTTTTCCATTGCCCCGAGCATCCTAGCAGCCCTTCTGAATTAACCTTTCTTGAGAACAGGCTCCAGAACGGCACACAGTATTCTAAATGCCAAGTTAAGTTATACACCTAGGAACACTGAGTGCATACCAGACCTATGGACTGCATCATGGAAGGCAGTGATTGAAAAGGATTTAGGGGTCGTAGTAGACAAGCACTGAACATGAGCTCCTAGTGAGATGCTGTGGCAAAACAGGCTAATATGATCCTTGGGTATACAAAGAAACGACAGGGAGAAGGAAGGTGATTTTACCTGTTTTGTATGGATGGTATTGGTAAGACCAATGCTGGAATACTGCATCCAGTTCTGGTGTCCACATTTATAGGAGGATGTTGAAAAATTGAAAAGGCCACAAAAATTATCTGAGGACTGGAGAAAATGCCTTACAGTGAGAGATGTAAAGAGCTCAATCTGTTTATCTTATCAAAAATAAGAGTGAGAGGTGACTTGATTACAGTCTATAAACACCTATATGGGGAGATTGGCCTCTGGAAATTTCTACTACATGTATCTGACAAAGTGAGTATTCACCCACGAAAGCTTATGCTCCAAAATGTCTGTTAGTCTATAAGATGCCACAGAACTCTTTGTCACTTATATGGGGAGAAAATATCTGGTACTAAATGGCTCTTTAAGCTAGCACAAGATGACACAACAAGACCCTGGCTGAAATGGCTAGACACTGAAGGCAGACAAATTCGAATTGGAAGTTAGGCTTTTTTTTAAAACAGCGAGAGAGATTAACCACTGGAACAGACTCCCAAGGGAAGTGGTGGGTTCTCCATCTCTTGAAGTCTTCAAATCCAGACTGGATGCTTCTCTGGAAGCTGCTTTAGTCAAACACAAATTATTAGGCTCAATACAGAAGTAACTGAGTGAAATTCTCTGTCCTGTATTATACAAGAGATGAGACCATTAGGAAATCTAATGGTCCTTAAAAAAAAAAAAAAAAAAAATCTATGAATTAACCCTCCACCCCTGATTTAGGGTGGACTGAAGATTTGTATTCCCAAGTTCCCAAAAACTGGCAGCATCCTCCACAGGCCTGTAGGTCCTACTGGGCAGACACCAGAGGTACAACTCCACCCTAGGGATCCAGACAAAGGGGGCATGGGAGGGAATTTATAATTGTGATGCCCAGCATGGGGCTTGCACTTGGGCACAAGGAGATTATTTGTACCCAGGGTGACATTTCTGAGCTATCCTTGCAGGAAGACGGACAAGGTTATTTTTAAAGGGGAGAATGATTATTGGCTTTTTCCTTTTCCTGATTCCAAAACACCAGATGGGATTTTGCTCCAGTTCACTGTCACTCAAAGGCTGAAAGTGGAGACTCTCAGTCCTTAGGTGCGTGTGTCAGGGAGCTCTGAGCCTGCGAGAACAGAGTTTGAACGGCAATTGTCTAGCAGCTTTAGCTACAGCAGGAGATTCCCAGCACATCCTCTGCAGCTCACCTTGTGCTATTGGGAAAGCCCCCTACAGAAATAAGGAAGCTTGCCAGGCCCCTCCCACTCGCACAGCGAACACTGCTCGTTCTCAGCTCTGTCCTTAGTGGGGAGAGGGCTATGGGGCAGTTCCAGATGGGTGACCAGGAGCCCCCCACGCACCTGGCCTGGACAGCAAACATTCTCTCATACCCCTCTCTCCTCTGATTCTGATCTCCAGATTAAGAAGCCGGAGTCAGTTACACAGGTTCTGGTGGAACACCCAGCTGACATTCTCAGTCCAGACGCACTCTGTGGACCATTTCTATTTCTGAGATGACATCTCTGAAACAGAGCAGCCTCACCACTTAGAAAAGCAATATCTTGCCCTTCAGTTCCTCACAAACAGCCTCTTGCAGAGCAGGGCAGCATCAGCTCTAAGAAACAGCTGTGGAAACGGAAGCACAGAGAGGGGAAGGGACTTGCCTAAGGTCTTGGAACTCGGTCAAAGCCAGAAGAAGAATCCAAATCTGACATGTAGTCTTGTGCTTCAACCACACCACCATCCTTCCCGTAGCAGCAGAGTTCTATGAAACCGGGTTCCAGCTCCATAAGACACAGAAGTCTGGGCTAGATGGGGCCCCTAGCAGTTCTTCTGTTTCTTTTTGGTCTCACATGCCTGCCTAGACCCAACAGTTGTCTCCATGGGGGCGGGGGTAGATATCCATAGACATGGACTCCTTTGGCCTGGATTAAAAGGAACCTCCAGCAAGTCATTCCTGACCTGCAAGTACTGGATGAAGTCAAGGGGCAGGTGAGGCAGCAGCACAGTCTTCTATCTTTGCTCATAACTTTCCTTCCTAGGCTGGAATTACGTTTTGTTGGAGAGCTTGTGCAGACATGGGTTTGGCATTTCTAGAGCACAAGACTGAGAACAAACCTCACACAACTGCAGCACTGCTCAATGTGGGTCAGGGGAGAACGGGCTGGGACTGGCCTGCACATGCTCTGCAGGAAGAGGGAGAAGCCATGCTGGGACCTTCTGTTCAGGGGGGGGAACGGGACAGCTGCCTCTCTCCAGGATGTTCTGCGGCTTCGCACTCCCCTGGCCCTGTTCCTGCATTTCCCATTTCCTGCCACAGCTCTCTGGTGAAGGCCTCAGTGCTCAGCCAGGCCTGTTACCTAATGCAATAGGCTGTGACCGAGGTTGTCCTCACACCCACCTGCGAGCACCAGTTGGGGCAGAACACAGCTGTTCATCCCCTGAGATCACTTCCCAGGGTGGCTACCTGCTCAGATGCTAGACAGGATCCTTAAGGCCCTGGCTGCTCTGGGAGCTGCTGTCATCCATCCACTGAGAGGCTCCTACTCCTGGGGCTGAACATGCCAAGAGAGGTGGCTGAAGGCCTTCCTCTCTGGGATTCACTCCCACTGACAGTTCCAGTAGAGCCAAGGCTGGTGCCCCAAAAGGCATCGGGCCAGACACATGGGGCTCATGTCCAAATTTGGTTTTGCTTTCTCTGGCCTTTCCAGGTGGAGGTGCTAGAGCTGTGACCAATGGCTGCAGTCCTCCAGTGCATGAGTGAGTCCTGGCCTGGTCCTGCAGATACGAAACCACTGTTTCCTTTTGGACACCAAGGGCCCCCCATGAGCCCAGGCACAGTCAGTGTCTCTGTTCACATAGAAGTTTCCCTAGGGAACACAATTTTTGGCTGAAGGCAAGTCCCATCCAGACCAGCTACAGCCATCAACCACCTGCTCTGGACTTAAGGATTCCCATCCTCTGGAAGTTACACTGCCCCTCCCCCAGCCTGGTGCTGCTCCCTATTGCACACTGGGCCAAGAGAACATGGGACCCCACAAGCAGGGGAAACATCTCAAGACAGCTATTCCCAGAAGGGGGAAGGGAGCCGCTCAGGACCCCAACCCGCTACTTCCCCCGGCCACTATCTACCCTGCACAGTACCCCCTAGTGACTTTCACAAGCTCCGGGGAGTCAGCCCAGCCCCACACTACATCCCGCTGGGACCCAGGCACTCTCATCAGTTATGCATGTTCAGTGTGAGCACAAGCCTCAGATGGAAAACATGAGGGCAGAGGAAGAGCCAAAGAGGGGGGGGGGCGAGAGCTCCCCTGGAGGCAGCAGCAAGGGACTGCCCTGTACACAGCCGCACAGATGGGGAAAGGAAGCCCTAAGCCTGGGACAAGCCGGCATAAAACAGGAGGGACGAGAAGAGCAGAGCAAAGGGATAGTCAGGCTCAATAGCATGGAAAGCCTCCTGGGCTGGCAGCGAGATGGATCACAAAAGGGATTCATCTCCCTTGATGGAGGGGAAAGCTCCCCCCTCCCCCCCCAATCACCAGGGGAAGCATCTCACCCAGGCGGAACACGTTGCTAGTGGACTCTCACCTGCAAGTAGCAGAGTAAGAGCACCTTTACACAAGCCATTTAAACTGGACTGGGCACAGCGCTGTAGAATACAATGCAAGGACCAGTCCTGCCCTGGGCCCAAGACAGGGAGGATTTGGGGAGACAACAAACCAAATGGGACTGAAGAATCCGTCTGGAACAAAGTGGGTTATGTCCTGAACAACCGAGCACAGACCCAACAGCTGGCTGTGGGGGTTTCCTGGATTCTGTGCCAGCCAGAGAAAAAGGTAACCCCTGGGGTAATACACAGAAATCCTTGCCCCTCCCATTAGGAGTCACACCTATATATGGGGCTTCTTCCTTGCACAGGAGCTCACTTCAGCCCCACAGGCAGAGGCCCTGAGCCAGGGGAACATCCCTGCACACAGCATCCTTCAGGTCAGAGCACATGCCCATTACTGGTGCCAAGAGAAAACCTGGCCCAAGAACACCTCCTGAACAACGTGTTCACACCCTGCTCCACAGCCTCACCCTGAGACACAGGCAATCCCTAGTGGGGATGTCCTGGCATTCAGTGCCTCCTGCCGCTCTCAAAGCATACGAACTGCCTCAAGCACTCCGTGCTCATTTATTTAGCGATCCCAGCATCCTGGGCTCCATTCGCTAGTAAGAAGGTTGGATTTTCTAGCTGACAGTACTGCCAACTTCATGGGGCCCGAGCACCACACCGGGTCCAGGATGGGTGTGCTACACCCCCTCAGGCAGAGGGAGAGCGCGCAGAGCTGGGATTTCCTGGGCTCCTACATCTTCAGCAGCAGCAGACTCTCTGCACCTGGAGCTCAGGTCAATCAGCAGGAAGGAAGGGCATTGAACCCAATAAGAGAGGAGGCCAACACCCAAGCCACACTCAACAGTGGGGGTCTGTCTACATTGCAATAAGAGACTCGCAGCTGGCCTGGGCCAGCTGCGACTCGGACTCAGGGCTCAGGCTGCGGGGCTACAAAACTGCAATGTACACATGCAGTCGAGTTCTAGGACTCTCCCGTCCACTGTGGGGTCCCAGAGGCCAGGCTCCAGCCCAAGCCCTAGCATCTACACTGCAATTTTATAGCCCCGCAGCCCAAGCCCCATGAGTCTGAGTCAGCTGACCCAAGCCAGTCACAGCTGTGCTGCAGTCTTTTAGCACAGTGTAAACGTACCCTGAGTGACAGGGAGGGATGTGTTGTCAGAGCTTCCTCATCGGATGTGAATGTCCTTCAACACTCCAGAGCCATGGAGACATCCTTGGGATACACTGAGGGAGGAGAACTGCTCAGAATCAGAGGACATCGAGCCTGCATCCTGCCCAAGGCCAACATCTCTCCAACATTTCCACAGAAAGAGCAGATTTCCCTTCACTCCGCTCCAAGAAACTCCTGCTCCTGTACCAGACAGAGGCCTGGCTATCAAGCACAAGGGAGAGAGCAGATAGGGAAGTTCAAGGAGACACTTGCACCAGCAGCAATGCCAGGACTCTGATACAGCACCCAGCTCCTGGGGGCTTGGCAGGGCACACGCTATACAATATGTAGATATTATCATTACAGCTGAAGCATTCAGTACCGACAACAGGGTCTGGCTGTCAGTAGTTCAGGTGGCATCCATCTCATTTCTGTACTCTGCCAGCTGCCAGCAGACCAAAGTGCCCCCTGAGTGGGAACGGAGCAATAGGGCTGATGGCAGGAGACATTCCAACAGCAGGGGCTACGTATGTTACCTGGAAAATCAGGGAGAAATCTCCTCCTTCCCAGCCGTGGAGCTGGCTCCACTGCAGAGTGGTAGTGGGAGGGTGACACTCCCCGGGGCTCAAGGAACAGGAGAAGCCCACTCAGAACGTGGCAACTGTCAGAAAGTTCACAGACAGAGTGAGCCCTGGTAGCGAGAGGCAGAAGCTTGATCTGTGACACAGATGGGGCTCTGGAAAATTCCAGTGAGCTTGGAAGGCAGAGAAAATATCCGTCTGCTGTCACCTGCTGCAAAAGTAACTCTTACAGCTGCTTTCAGAATCTCCCTTGAAACATCATGAAGTCCTGAAGGGGGGCGGGAGTAGAGAGGACATTTCTGTAGTGCTTTCAGGAGCTTCCCTTAAACTGCCCTGAAGAACGAGTCACTGGACCACACGGTCACTTGGGCTGGGAGACACTTGCTCCAACCCCCATTCCTACTGCACAGCACAGGCTCCTGAGTTACAGCCTCACCCTAGGTTACAAGCAGTCATTCCAAGCCCTTGTGCTCAGATACCACCTCCAACAGATTTCTCTGCAGCCTTAAAGCCCCCTTCACAAAAGGGGGGTTTCTTGCTTTCCTGCTCCCCACGCATCTGACTGGCTCCCCTCTTCCTTAGTTCAATGCAAGCATGGATTGAACTCTCAACCCTCACAGGTTTCCTAAATTTCTCCCACCTCACCCCAGATCTGCAGCAGCCATTCTCACCTCAGTTATGGAAAGGCAGGGAAGGAGGGGAAAGATGGGGAAGAAACAATCATTGTGCATTTGTTATTTGTCAGGTCCAGAAGCCACTTGTCCCAGACAGAGTAGAATTCCCCCTGCAACAATGACTCAGACTGGGAAGCAAATCAAGCAGGTGGGATGATTTCTGGCAGAGAGAGAACAGCAGGAGTGGTACAGACCTCTTCCTCCTCAATGCGAGCAGGCTCAATCAGCAGATTATTGGCTTGATCAAACGACACCCCCTGTTAGGACAGGAACCAGCAAAGAGGCATGCGGATTAGTGGAGCAAAAACCAAACCCACCACCATTACCACCACCACCACCCGACTGCACACCGCTCAGAGACAGGCCCTGCCACACAGCACAGGGAGAGATCTCCTCTCCCACACCACTCACAACATTCACCTACCACACAGAGCACCAGACAGGGCCACCTCCCCTGTGGTCAGAGCATGGAGAATGCCAACTCTGCTAGGCCAGACTCCTAGAACTCCATGCCCTGGGACCACATTGTTTGGCTTGGCACTCAGGATCTGAACTCCAGCCTCACGAGCTGAACGTTACTCGCCGTGGTTAGCCCTGTTGTGCCCCGTCAAGGAAGAATGAAGGATTGAATGATACAGGAGAGAGAAGAGAAGGGCCCTGGAGCACCACCCAGCTGCTGCACACAGGGGACAGAGGCTACCCCACAATCTCACCATGCCACCCTCCTGGAGAAAAGGCTCCAGTGCAACAGCCCATCCTGCCAGAGGCCACAAGTTTCCTGCTCCCAAGTCCATCACAAGTACACAGGAGACCTCTAGTACAAGACCCCTCAGGATTTCCCTACGGCACCAGTTTTCATGCCAGCAACTCTAGGTCATGATTCACTCCCACCTGCACACTGGCCTGCTACCTCTCTGCCTGCCCAACACACACACACATCCCTACCTCACCTGCGGTTCCCCAAGACAACACTCACATCTCCACTCCAGGAGAGAAGCTCAAGGAGGTCAGGCCTGCAAATAGGCCTTGCTGGAAAAGGTATCTGACCCAACCCCTTGAGAAGGGCAGCTCCTAGTAGAGGCCTTGCAACCATCAGCAGCACAGACTTGACTATGGGGAGATGCAGAAGTTGTGGCACCAATGCCTGCATGATCTTCATTAGGCTTTGCCTACAGGAGTGGGCCCTAAGCCCACGGTGCCAGGCTGGAAGAAGCCTTCTTGGTCCAGGCCATTTTCCAGGTAACAGCTGAACTCTGAGGCAGGGAGGGCCAGAGTCAGCCTTGCGCACTCCTGACACACAGCTCTCAGAGCCTCATATGGCAAGGGGCCTGTGTGCTGGGGACCACAGCAGCCCCAGGGGAGCAGGTATCAGTGCAGGCAAAAAGGGAGGCCCCAACATCAACAAAAGATGCTGAGTGCATGAAAACCTCCCTCATTTTGGTCAGGGAGCCACAGGGGACAGAGGGCCCCCTAGCCTGAATAGGACCATAAGCGTCAACCCAGCACCTTATACCAGCTCCAAGGCACAGATCCAGGAGCTGGGAACTGGGCAGGGGCAATTCCACAATGGAGACTACACCACATCATAACCCTAATTCTCTCCCAGCTTGATATGCCCCACAACATAGCCACCAACTCCAAACCCACTTCCAGCTGACCCCACAGATCATCCCCGTTACCTCCTGACCCCCATACCAGCACATCTCCATGAAAACCCATGAACACCATTCTCTAGACAAATGTTCCCGTAAGTGCCTGCCCAAGGGTGTGAGCTCCACTCAGAGCTGGGCAGATACCCTCCCACCTCTCCAACCGCTGGTGGGGCAAACGTGAGCGGGATGGTGCTCCCTGGCCCCAGTTCCCATGGCACGTGGAAGGTCAGTGCCCTCAGGGCAGCACCGGGCCTGCTGTGTGGAGTGAGTGCAGAGTCCAATTCTCCCAGTGCACCCAGCCACTGCAAAGCATCCCAATCCTGAAGACTCGTGAGCAGGCACAGCTCCTCAGGACAAGGGAGAGCAGCGTGCCACTCTGCAGCCACTACCCATTCCTCCCACAGGGGGGCGCTTCTGTGCAACAGGCTGGGAGCAGGCACCCAGAGCAAGCACGACAGATCTACCCAGAGAAAGAGCTCACCCCGGTACAGAAGAGAAGCAGCACCCACAGAGCTGGGAGGAGAAAACCTGTCTCAGGCTGGGGGACGAGGAGGACTCTCACAGCATGGAACACAGCCTACAGCAATGGGTGAGACAGACAGTCTGGGCGGAACACAGGGAGGAGAGTCTGGGAAGCCAGCAAGGCTACACACCAGCAGCACTGACCCCAAGACAAGCCCAGCTCTTCCACCCACAGCACAGTGTCGCCTGAAGTCTCTCTTCTCCTGTTTTCTCTTCAGCACCATGTGGGCCTGGAAGCTCAAAGAACAGCCATCTAGGGGCTCTGGATACCCATCCTCTGCCTCCCAGCAGCTGGATAGGCAGAAAGGCAGCCCAGAGAGCAGCAGGGAGTTCCCAGCCTGTGTAGCACCCTCCCAAGGCCCTACCTTGACTGACGGCTGTGTGGACAAGGCTCCGTTCTTCACATCATCCTTGTCCCAGGCCTCCTCCTGCTCCTCGGGCTCTGCATTGTTATTGCAGCCCCCCAGCTCCTCCTCCTCCTCAGGGACCCTGTCACTGTTCAGCCCCTGCAGGAGCGCCACCACTGCCTCTGGCTTGGGCAGCTTGGTGATCTTAAAGTGTTTCTTATAGTGCGGTGTGTCCTTGCGGATCAGCCGCTGCTTCTCCACTGGGAACGGACGGTCTTCATCCTCATCCTCATCCTCGCTCCGGATCAGAGTGTCCTCGGCAAAATGCACTGTGGGCTACAATGACAAAGACCCATGAATGGGGCTGTGAGCCTCAGACAACAGCTGGACCTGGCGGCAAAGCATTGACAGCTGCTGGTCTGCAATGCCAACCTAGTCAGGGCTGGGCCCCGGACACAGGCAGGAGGGACAGACTGAGGGCTGCTCCTCTGACACTATTCAGGGCAAGTCCAGGAGCAATATCCAGAGCCCATTCAGCCTGTCTCCCCCTCCCTTCCACCACACCCAGCTCCAGGGCCCTGCCAGCACCCTTGTGCCCCCGACCTTCCACCCACACCTGACTTCCATGGCCCCCCTTGGTCTCTGCCTGTGCCCAGCTCCCACCTGCCCTCACCCCCTCTGCAAACATTCAGGTTCTATCCCACCTCCCATTCCCATTCACGCCTCGAGCCATCTCCCTGCTGCTCTGCCTCTGGGAGATCTCCAGCCAGGCCCCATCAGGATCCTCCACAAAACAACCCAGTGCAGCTCCTACCTCATTGTACTCCATTTCCAGCTCCTCCTCTTGACCAGTCACCGTCTCCACCTCCTGCTCTTCTTTAGCTCCAGGCTTTGCCTCATTCTCCAGCTCCTGTGTTTCGGGCACTTGCCCATTCAGCCTGTCTCCCCCTCCCCACTCCTCCTCCTCTTCCTCCCTGAAGTTGGCAGAGACAGTGCTGTTGGAGACATGCGAGTCCTCGCTGCGATTGGACATGGCACTCAGCCTCTTCACCTGTGGGAGTGGGACAGGCAGCGAGAACTGAGGCAGAAGCCAAAGGGGCACACAGAAAGGGGGAATGGGACCAGCATGGAATGCTGCAGACCCTGGCCCAGCAGGATCCCAACTGCTTCAGTGGACTGCCTGGCCTCATCCATGCCACTCCCCAGCTCACTCCATCCCAGCCCCTGTGGCACAGCCAGCCTGGTACCTATCAGCACAGAGTGCTGTCAAAGTGTTACACCTGGAAGACAAGACTTCAGTAGGGAACTCAGCTGCCAGCAGCTGCAGAACAGTGCATTGTGACTCATTTGGGGATGCCCTGGGAACCCTCTGTATGGGGCAAAGGGAAAGCCGTTACAAGCGCATTACTACAGCTCCTTCCTTGCTGAGGGGGCCGCATTATCCCAGGACAAAGGCACACGGACAGAATGACTCAGAAGGGCAGAGATTCACAAAGCAATCAAGTCAGGGTCAGAGCCAGAGCCAGGGCAACCCCCGAGTTGCTTGATGCCAAGTCCTGTGCCCAAAACTGCCCTAAGAACTTTGCACACAGGCCGTCAAGGTCCTGCTCTGCCTCAGCCCAGCCCACATGCAAGCTGACCTCCTTTTGCCTTCCCCATACTATGCCAATGGTGCCAGTTTTCATGGCCACTTTTTTCCTTGTCCCTCTCTTGCTGCCCCCTCTGCATGGGACTCCCACACGACGTCAGCGCACCAGGACTCCACATGCTCTTCATTCCAGTGCCTCCTAACAATTCACTTCTTTGGCCAAGCCTACAGACATGGCTGCCCCACCTCAGAAAAATGCTGCACCAGCCCCTGCACTGTCAATCCAATAAAGCCCCAATTCCAGAGCTCCCATGGTACTGGCTCTGATCTCTGCAAGGGTGGCTTAGTGCTCAGCTGGTGCAATTAAAGGTGCATGCCAGAGAGCTCTGCAACTTTCTGGCCTGGTCCCGCTCTCTGTGCGGGGAGCACTCACCTCCGAGTTTGGAGAATCCAGGTCCACATCGGGCTTCGCAGAATATATCTCATTGCGACGAACTTCGATCACTTTCTTCATAACCTTCAGCTCACTAGGGTGAGGAGTTGCTCTGCGCTGCAGGCCCTGCCAGGGAAAGAGAGCATCAGAGCAGATGAGCCAGTGCACAGAGCCCAGAGACTCCAGACTTTTAGACTGAGCATCAGCTCATCCTCACACTTTGCCAACAGAGAATGCCAAACCTGGAGCTGGCCCCAACCCAGGGGGAGATGCAGCCCCAACCCAGGGGGAGATGCAGCCCCAACTGGGCCCCACCTCACTGCCACTGGGCTGAATTCTCCCCACACCTGCAATCTGTGCTATGGTGAGCAGGAGCCCTGAGGGGAGAATGCAGGTAGATTCCCCTCAATCTCTCTGGTATTCCTTTAGTGCATGCTACAGTCTCTTGCATCTCAGCAGTGCCAATGGCATTTGTTGAGTGGCTCTGTCCCAAAGCAACAGGCAAGAGAACAGCATTTCAAACAACAGAACATGGTGGTAGAAAACCACAAACATTCATGCGGCTGAAGGCCCTAGGGACTCCCAGAGCAGGCCCAGCGCCTGGACTTGCTTTAACTCCTTTTATTACAAGGGGCTAGATTCCAGTCCAATGACTCTCCATCTCCTAAAGTCAGAAGTCCTGCTGGATGCTCTAGCATCACAGACAGGTCACCATGCCCCACCACTCTAGAGTTTGGAGTGAAATAACCGGCCATGTTTCTCTGGCTCTGACACTTCACCTAGGGCTGTAAAATCTGAGTGACTGATATATAGTCATGGGATACAGGGTTTTCCCCTCCAGTGCATTAGTTCCCATCGGGTCCCAAGTCGGGGGACTGTCTGTCCAGATCAAGAGGCTGAGGACTGGGGCAATGCACTGGGATGCAGTGACTGAAAGCCACCACCATGGGATGACTATTTGGTGAACCTTTTGCAAAGTGAGTTAGTGGCCACAGTTCTATTCTTAATAGGACAGGGGTCCAGAATGCAAACCTGTGTAGGCCCCTTATTGGCAGCTGCTGCTCTTATGCCTGCCAGCCCTCAGCTGTACATGTCTCTGGGCTGGATGACTTGGCACAGAGACTAGTTCCCCTTGGCCTGGGATGGTGTCCCCCCTCTGGGAGGCAAGGGCTGGGGGAGATGCAGCTCATACCATACCCCTTGGGGAGGGAGAGGCAGCTCTGGGCAGACACATTGCTCCTTGCCCTGCAGAAGTCTCCAGAGCACATTTCCTTGGGAAGCTGGCAAGGCCCTGGACAACCCACCATGCCTGTTTCTCTTACTCTCTTCTCAGCTCCAGCCTCCTCATCATCATCAGCTTTGGGCTCGTCCAAAAACTGGATCACACTGACCCGGTTCAAGTTGGTGTCTGTCCAACTTTCATCCACGCTGTTCTGCAGGAGATTCTCTGCAGAGAAAGATGATAAAGAGAGAGCTGGCTCCTGGGCGACAAGGAGTTGGGGCCTGGGTGAGACGCACTTCCCACCGACGAGGCCATCTCTATCAGAGAGCCCCCCCATAGCCACTAAGCGGCAGGGGCTTTAGGGGGAGAGACGGTGTTGCCACATTCCTGTCACCCCCTCAGTGGTCCCTGAGAGGGTTGCATGACACTTGGCAACCTCTACACGGGGGCCATGAAGGATCCAGCTCCAGCGCTGGGTAGGAAGAGGGGAAGAAACAGATGCTGTGATGCTCGTACAGCAGTTCAGCAGCAAAAGGAAATAGTTAGCTAAAGGGACCTGATGACACCTGCTGGAGAAGCAGTTTCACAGCTTTAACATTCTCCAACTTGGGGAGATCCCCCATGTCAACAGCTGGGAGCCCAGGCCTGTTACATCAATCACGATAACCATATGAACAGAGACTAGTCCAAGGGTGGTGAAGAGGAGACATCTGGGAACAGCAACCAAAAGAGACACCCCAGGGGAGAGGGCAACAATGGGATCTTGGCCTCACATCTCAGAGAGAAGAGAGAGAACAGCCCTTCTCCACAGGACTGTCTCCCTATTCTCCAGTGGAGGCAAGTCACCATGGAGAAGCACTCAATGGGACCTCTTACCTAGACTGGGAGATGGCTGCTGGGGCAGCAGGTAACAGGTAAGAACCTTTTCGCCCGTCTTCTCATCATCTTCTGTCTGGAATTTCAGCATGGGCTGGGACTGGTTCTCTGCAAGCCACAGGGCCTTCAGGTTGAGATTTGTCAGGGCAAAGGGCAAGTTCTGCAGCCTGCATGAGAAACATGGCTGATGAGACCCCATTGGCCTAGAAGGAACCTCCACTGGACCCTTGAATTCCTCCACTTGCCTTGGGGCAGGATGGAGCAAATCCTGAGACAGAGCCTCTCTCCCCAGTGTTGAATCTCTCTCATGATGGAGACTCCACACAGCTCTTGCCAGACTGTTCTGCAGAATAAATGTCCTCCCACAGCCTTCCACCACCACACTGTCAGCTCTATGACTGTGGGTAAAAGAGGGACACTTGTATTTTAACCACTCAGGGCTCACTCCAAGCCTGCATGTTGAGTTTGTCTGGAAAATGGGAAGGAAACCCCATTGAGCAGCACTAGGGAAAAGGAGACTCTGCCCCAGGCCAGTCAAGTTCCTAAAAACTCCTGGCAAGCAGAGGGTCTAACCAATCCAAGGCCTATGTTCTTCCCACTGCAGGACTCCAGCCAGGCAGTGTCAGGAGAACATACTTAAGACTATGTTTTAAACCATGGGTATTTTTTAGTAAAAGTCATGGACAGGTCACAGGCAGTAAACAAAAATTCACAGCCTGTGACCTGTCCATGACTTGTACATCCCTGACTAAATCTTGGGGAAGGGGGAAGCCTAGGGGGGACCAGAGGTGCTCTCAGGGGAGCAGCCCAAGCCCCCGCAGGTACTCGGGGCTGGGGGGTGTTGGCGGGGCTGGCAGGCTCCCTACCCAGCTCCACGCAACCCCCCAGGAGCGGAGACATGTCCCTCCCTCAGCTCCTAAGCAGAGCTGTGGCCAGGCAGCTCTGCACACTGCCTCCGCCCCAGGTGCCGGCTCCGTAGCTCCCATTGGCAGGGAACTGCAGCCAATGGGAGATGCAGGAGCAGCACCGGCCACGGCTCTGCTTCGGAGCTGAGGGAGGGACATGTCACTGCTTCCGGGGAGCCCCCCCAAGGTAAGCATGGCCTCAACCCAATCTCCCGACCTGAGCCCCCTCCCACACCCAAACTCCTGTTGCTGCTGAGGAAGGGGACGCGGTGGCCCAAGACTGCCCCAGCAGCAGCCAGTGTGGCTGGCCCAGGGACTGCCTGAGCTACTCAGGTGGCCCCCAGGCCAACAGCAGTGGCTGCTGCAGAAGTCACGGAGATCCCACAAAGTCACAGAATCCGTGACTTCCATGACCTCCGTGACAAACTCTCAGCCTTAGTCATAGTGCAACATGACAATGGGCTGCTCTAACAGAGGAGGAAAAAGTGGCATCTTGAAGCTCTGGTACCCATCAAATCCCTTTGAAGGTGCGGGATTTTGCTGTAAAGCCAGAAAGCAGACAGCAGAAACTCCACTCTGACCCCAAGCCTGCAGAGACGCTACGGTCACCGTCACTTGTTCTCATTATGTGTGTTACAATAGCACTCAGAGCATCAGATAGGGATCATGACCTGGTTACATTTCCCTTTCACTAACAGAATATGGTACCAACCAGGAATATGTATATTTGGAACTTTAAAAGGGCCAATTTTCCAATGCTTAAAGCAACTATATTAAAAATGTACACACTTGGACTGAGGTAGAGATGGACATAGGAGACGGAAGTGTTGAGAGTCTCTGGGTTAGCCTAAAAGGGGTAAAAACAAGGGAGATGTCATGCTAGCAGTCTACTACAGGCCATCTAACCAGGTGGAAGAGGTGGATGAGGCTTTTTTTAAACAAATAAAATCATCCAAAGCCCAAGATTTGGTGGTGATGGGGGACTTCAACTATCCGGATATATGTTGGGAAAATAACACAGCAGGGCACAGACTATCCAGCAAATTCTTGGACTGCATTGCAGACAACTTTTTATTTCAGAAGGTTGAAAAAGCTACTAGGGGGGGAAGCTGTTCTAGACTTGATATTAACAAGTAGGGAGGAACTCGTTGAGAATTTGAAAGTAGAAGGCAGCTTGGGTGAAAGTGATCATGAAATCATAGAGTTTGCAATTCTAAGGAAGGGTAGAAGGGAGAACAGCAAAATAGAGACAATAGATTTCAGGAAGACAGATTTTGGTAAGCTCAGAGAGCTGATAGGTAAGGTCCCATGGGAATGAAGACTGAGGGGAAAAACAACTGAGGAGAGTTGGCAGTTTTTCAAAGGGACACTATTAAGGGCCCAAAAGCAAGCTATTCCGCTGGTTAGGAAAGATAGAAAATGTGGCAAAAGACCACCTTGGCTTAACCACGAGATCTTGCATGATCTAAAAAATAAAAAGGAGTCATATAAAAAATGGAAACTAGGACAGATTACAAAGGATGAATATAGGCAAACAACACAGGAATGCAGGGGCAAGATTAGAAAGGCAAAGGCACAAAATGAGCTCAAACTAGCTACGGGAATAAAGGGAAACAAGAAGACTTTTTATCAATACATTAGAAGCCAGAGGAAGACAGGGTAGGCCCACTGCTTAGTGAAAAGGGAGAAACAGTAACAGAAAACTTGGAAATGGCAGAGATGCTTAATGACTTTGTTTCGGTCTTCACCGAGAAGTCTGAAGGAATGCCTAACCTAGTAAATGCTAATGGAAAGGGGGTAGGTTTAGCAGATAAAATAAAAAAAGAACAAGTTAAAAATCACTTAGAAAAGTTAGATGCCTGCAAGTCACCAGGGCCTGATGAAATGCATCCTAGAATACTCAAGGAGCTAATAGAGGAGGTATCTGAGCCTCTAGCTATTATCTTTGGAAAATCATGGGAGACGGGAGAGATTGCAGAAGACTGGAAAAGGGCAAATATAGTGCCCATCTATAAAAAGGGAAATAAAAACAACCCAGGAAACTACAGACCAGTTAGTTTAACTTCTGTGCCAGGGAAGATAATGGAGCAAGTAATTAAGGAAATCATCTGCAAACACATGGAAGGTGGTAAGGTGATAGGGAACAGCCAGCATGGATTTGTAAAGAACAAATCATGTCAAACCAATCTGATAGCTTTCTTTGATAGGATAACGAGTCTTGTGGATAAGGGAGAAGCTGTGGATGAGGTATACCTAGACTTTAGTAAGGCATTTGATACGGTCTCGCATGATATTCTTATCGATAAACTAGGCAAATACAATTTAGATGGGGCTACTATAAGGTGGGTGCATAACTGGCTGGATAACCATACTCAGAGAGTTGTTATTAATGGTTCCCAATCCTGCTGGAAAGGCATAACGAGTGGGGTACCGCAGGGGTCTGTTTTGGGACCGGCTCTGTTCAATATCTTCGTCAACGACTTAGATATTGGCATAGAAAGTGCGCTTATTAAGTTTGCGGATGATACCAAACTGGGAGGGATTGCAACTGCTTTGGAGGACAGGGTCATAATTCAAAATGATCTGGACAAATTGGAGAAATGGTCTGAGTTAAACAGGATGAAGTTTAACAAAGACAAATGCAAAGTGCTCCACTTGGGGGGGGGGGGGAAATCAGTTTCACACATACAGAATGGGAAGAGACTGTTTAGGAAGGAGTACGGCAGAAAGGGATCTAGGGGTTATAGTGGACCACAAGCTAAATATGAGTCAGTGTGATGCTGTTGCAAAAAAAGCAAACATGATTCTGGGATGTATTAACAGGTGTGTTGTGAGCAAGACACGAGAAGTCATTCTTCCGCTCTATTCTGCTCTGGTTAGGCCTCAGCTGGAGTATTGTGTCCAGTTCTGGGCACCGCATTTCAAGCAAGATGTGGAGAAATTGGAAAGGGTCCAGAGAAGAGCAACAAGAATGATTAAAGGTCTTGAGAACATGACCTATGAAGGAAGGCTGAAAGAATTGGGTTTGTTTAGTTTGTAAAAGAGAAGACAGAGGGGACCTGAAAGCAGTTTTCAGGTATCTGAAAGGGTGTCATAAGGAGGAGGGAGAAAACTTGTTCACTTTAGCCTTTAAGGATAGAACAAGAAGCAATGGGCTTAAACTGCAGCAAGGGAGGTCTAGGTTGGACATTAGGAAAAAATTCCAACTGTCAGGGTGGTTAAACACTGGAATAAATTGCCTAGGGAGGTTTTGGAAACTCCATCTCTGGAGATATTGAAGAGTAGGTTAGATAAATGTCTATCAGGGATGGTCTAGACAGTATTTGGTCCTGCTATGCGGGCAGGGGACTGGACTCGATGACCTCTCGAGGTCTCTTCCAGTCCTAGAATCTATGAACTATTGGCTGACTGGGAACGTAACAAAAACTGCGAATTGTACAAGGACATGCTATTCCATGCCCTAAAAACCACTATTTTACAGACACAAAAAAAGTTATAGATGGCAAGAAGCCATCCTGGTTAAAAAGAGATGTGGAAGTGGTGATGAAACAAAAAAAATTTTAGGGCTATCAAGCGATTAAAAAAATTAATTGTGATTAATTGCGCTGTTAAACAATAATAAAATACCATTTATTTAAATATTTTTGGATGTTTTCCACATTTTCAAATATATTGATTTCAATCACCACAGAATACAAAGTGTACAGTGCTCACTTTATATTTATTTTTAATTACAAACATTTGCACTGTAAAAAACAAAAGAAATAGTATTTTGCAATTCACCTAATACAAGTACAATAGTGCAATCTCTTTATAATGAAAGTTTAACTTAGAAATGTACAATTATGTGCAAAAAATAACTGCATTCAAAAATAAAACAATGTTAAACTTTAGAGCCTATAAGTCAACTCAGTCCTACTTCTTTTTCAGCCAATCACACAAAAAAGTTTGTTTACATTTGCAGGAGCTAATGCTGCCTGCTTCTTGTTTACGTCACCTGAAAGTGAGAACAAGCGTTCTCATGGCATGGATTCATATGCCCCTTCATGCTTCAACCACCCTTCCAGAGGACATGCGGCCCTGCTGATAATGGGTTCTGCTCGATAACAATCCAAAACAGTGCAGACTGATGCATGTTCATTTTCATCATGAGTCAGATGGCACCAGCAGAAAGTTGACTTTCTTTTTTGGTGGTTTGAGTTCTGTAGTTTTCACATTGAAGTGTTGCTTTTCTAAGACTTCCGAAAGCATGTTCCACACCTCATCCCTCTCAGATTTTGAAAAGCACTTCAGATCCTTAAATCTTGGATCGAGTGCTGTAGCTATCTTTAGAAATCTCACACTGGTACCTTCTTTGTGTTTTGTCAAATCTGCAGTGAAAGTGTTCTTAAAATGAACAACATGCTGGGTCATCATCCGAGACTGCTATAACATGAAATATATGGCAGAATGCGGGTTAAACAGAGCAGGAGACATACAATTCTTCCCCAAGGAGTTCAGTCACAAATTTAATTAATGCATTTTTTTTAAATGAGCGTCATCAGCATGGAAGCATGTCCTCTGGAATGGTGGTCAAAGCATGAAGGGACATACGAATGTTATGCATATCTGGCACGTAAATACCTTGCAATGCCGGCTACAAAAGTGCCATGCAAACGCCTGTTCTCACTTTCTGGTGACATGGTAAATAAGAAGTGGGCAGCATTATCTCCCGTAAATAAACTTGTTTGTCTTAGCGACTGGCTGAACAAGAAGTAGGACTGAGTGGATTTGTAGGTTCTAAAGTTTTACATTGTTTTGTTTTTGAATGCAGTTATGTCACAAAAAAATTCTACATTTGTGAATTGCACTTTCACAATAAAGAGATTGCATCACAGTACTTGTATAAGGTGAATTGAAAAATACTGAATCACTTGGTTAAATGGTCATAGTCTTACCAAACACATTTTAACTAAGCCAAACCCCAGGTAATGCTGCTGAGAGTCAAGAATGCAGGTTATACCTACGGGATGGGTGACTGTCTTGGAAAGCAGTGACTCAGAAAAGGATTCAGAGGTCACCATAGATAATTTCCCCAACATGAGCTCTCAGTGCAATGCTGTGGCTAAAAGCGCTACTGCCATCCTTGGGTGCATAAAAAGCAGATCATCAAGTAGAAGTAGAGAAGTCCCTCTGCCCATAGGCTCCGAACAGCAATGCCCACAAGCCAGTGGACTACTGCACAGGGAAGTGAGATCTGGCTGAGAACCTGCCTGCGCAGGCAGCAACTCCGGATACTGTGCCAATCTGGAGAGAAAGGGGCCCCCACACCCACAGAGACTGGCATCTGTAAGAGTGGCCAGCCAAGCAGACACATTCCTGGGCCTAGTGAGACTAAGTGGTGCTGAGGCTTTGTGCTGTCCTTTAACAGAGGCACATTGCACTCCACGAGTGCTGACAGCTTAAGTAGTTGCAAACTTCTGTAGCTACAAGGGCTGAAAAACAGTGGAAGCTAGAGCTGGACAGGAGGGGACAAGAAATCAGCATTCTTGTCCCACCTCTTCAAGAGCTGGAGCCAGGTGGCTCCTGAGTCAGTCAGGGAGTAGGGCTTTAGAATACAAGATCGGTCATACTGGGTCAGACCAAGGGTCCATCTAGCCCAGTGTCCTGTCTGCTGACAGTGGCCAGTGCCAGGTGCCCCAGAGGGAATGAATAGAACAGGTAAACATCAAGTGATCCATTCCTCTGTCGCTCATTCCCAGCTTCTGGCAAACAGAGGCTAGGGACACCATCCCTGCCCTTCATAGCGAATAGCCATTGATGGACCTATCCTCCATGAATTTATCTAGTTCTTTTTTGAATTCTGTTAGTCTTGGCCTTCACAATATCCTCTGGCAAAGAGTTCCACAGGTTGACTATGTGTTGTGTGAAGAAATGCTTCCTTTTGTTTTAAACCTGCTGCTTATTAATTTCATTTGGTGACCCCTAGTTCTTGTATTATGAGGAGTAAATAACACTTCCTTATTTACTTTCTCCACACCAGTCATGATTCTGTAGACCTCAATCATATCCCCCCTTAGTCATCTCTTTTCCAAGCTGAAAAGTCCCAATCTTATTAATCTCTCCTCATAGGGAAGCCATTCCATATCCCTAATCATTTTTGTTGCCCTTTTCTGAACCTTTTCCAATTCCAATATATCTTTTTTGAGATGGGGTGACCACATCTGAATGCAGTATTCAAGATGTGGGCGTACCATGGATTTATATAGAGGCAACATGATATTTTCTGTCTTATTATCTATCCCTTTCTTAATGATTCCCAACATTGTTTGCTTTTTTGACTGCCGCTGCACCTTATGTGGATGTTTTCAGAGAACTATCCACAATGACTCCAAGATCTCTTTCTTGAGTGGTAACAGCTAATTTAGACCCCATCATTTTATATGTATAGTTGGGATTATGTTTTCCAATGTGCATTACTTTGCATTTATCAACATTGAATTTCATCTGCCAGTCTGCTGCCCAGACACCCAGTTTTGAGAAATCCTTTTGTAGCTCTTCACAGTCTGCCTGGGACTTATCTATCTTGAGTAGTTTTGTATCATCTGCAAATTTTGCCACCTCACTGTTCACCCCTTTTTCCAGATCATTTATGAATATGTTGACTAGGACTGGGCCCAGTACAGACCCTTTGGGGACACCACTTTTACCTCTCTCCAGTCTGAAAACTGACCGTTTTTTCTACCCTTTGTTTCCTATCTTTTAACCAGTTAGCAATCCATGAGAGAACCTTCCCTCTTATCCCATGACAGCTTTCTTTGCTTAAGAGCCTTTGGTGAGGGACCTTGTCAAAGGCTTTCTGAAAATCTAAATACATTATATCCACTGGATCGCCCTTGTCCACGTGCTTGTTGACCCCCTCAAATAATTCTAGTAGACTGGTGAGGCATGATTTCCCTTTACAAAAAACTATGTTGACTCTTCCCCAACAAATTATGTTCATCTGTGTGTCTGACCATTTTGTTCTTTACTATAGTTTCAACCAGTTTCCCCCATACTGAAGTCAGGCTTACCGGCCTGTAATTGCCAGGATCGCCTCTGGAGCCCTTTTTTAAAAATTGGCATCACAGTAGCTATCCTCCAGGCATTTGGTACAGAAGCCAATTTAAATGATGGGTTACAGAATACAGTTAGTAGTTTTGTAATTTCATATTTGAGTTCCTTTAGAACTCTTGGGTGAATCCCATCTGGTCCCGGTGACTTATTACTGTTTAGTTTATCAATTTGTTCCACAATCTCCTTTAATGACACCTCAATCTGGGACAGTTCCTCAGCTTTGTCACCTAAAAAGAATGGCTCAGATTTGGGAATCTCCCTCACATCCTCAGCCTTGAAGACCAATGCAAAGAATTCATTTAGTTTCTCCACAATGGTCTTATCGTCCTTGAGTGCTCCTTTAGCACCTTGATTGTCCAGTGGCTCTACTGGTTGTTTAGCAGGCTTCCTGCTTCTGATGTACTTAAATTTTGCTGTTACTTTTTGAGTCTTTGGTTAGCTGTTCCTCAAATTCTTTTTTTGGCCTTCCTAATTGTATTTTTACACTTCATTTGCCAGTGTTTATGCTCCTTTTATGTTCCTCACTAGAATTTAACGTCCACTTTTTAAAGGATGCCTTTTTGCCCCTCACCGCTTCTTTTACTTTGCTGTTTAGCCATGGGGGCTCTTTTTTGGTGCTCTTACTATGTTTTTTAATTTGGGGGATACATTTAAATTGAGCCTCTATTATGGTGTCTTTAAAAAGTTTCCATGCAGTTGCAGGGATTTCACTTTTGGTGCTGTACCTTTTAATTTCTGTCACACTAATGTCCTCATTTTTGTGTAGTCCCCCTTTCTGAAATTCAGTGCTACAGTGTTGGACTGCTGTGGTGTTTTCCCTGCCGCAGGGATGTTAAATCTAATTATATTATGGTCACTATTACCAAGCGGTCCAGCTTATATTCACCTCTTGGACCAGATCCTCTGCTCCACTTGGGACTAAATCAAGAATTGCCTCTTCTCTTGTGGGTTCCAGGACCAGCTGCTCCAAGAAGCAGTCATTTAAGGTGTCAAGAAACCTTATCTCTGCATCCCATCCTGAGGCAACATGTACCCAGTCAATAGGGGGGGATAGTTGAAATCCCCCATTATTATTGAGTTTTTTTATTTTAATAGCCTCTCTAATCTCCCTGAGCATTTCACAGTCACTATCACCATTCCAGTCAGGTGGTTAGTAATATACCCCTACTGCTTATTCTGATTATTAGAGCATGGAATTACTATTCATAGAGATTCTATGGTACAGTTTGGTTCATTTAAGATTTTTACTTCATTTGATTCTACACTTCCTTTCACATATAATGCCACTCCTCCAGCAGTACGACCTGTTCCGTCCTTCTGATATATTTTGTACCCTGTGTCCCATTGATTATCCTCATTCCACCAAGTTTCTGTGATGCCTCTCTCATTTAATATAAGGCACTCTAGTTCACCCATATTATTATTTAGACTTTTAGCATTGGTATATAAGCACTTAAACTTGTCACTTTTTAGATGTCTGACATTACATGATGTAATTGAATGGGACTTTTTTTCATTTGACTGTTTCTCATCAGATCCTACTTGTATTTTATCATCTTCCATCCTCTCCTCCTTACTAGGACATAGAGAATCTCCATTAATAGATCCTCCCCTAAGGGATGTCTCTGTCTGAACCACATGCTGCTCCACACCTCTTGGCTCTCCCCAAGCCCTTAGTTTAAAAACTGCTCAATTACTTTTTTAATGTTAAGTGACCGCAATCTGGTTCCATTTTGGTTTAGGTGGAGCCTATCCTTTCTGTATAGGCTCCCTTTTCCCACAAGTTTCCCCAGTTCCTAATAAATCTAAACCCCTCTTCCCTACATCATCATCTCATCCACGCATTGAGACTCTGCAGTTCTGCCTGTCTAACTGGCCCTGCACGTGGAATTGGAAGCATTTCAGAAAATGCTACCATGGAGATCCTGGACTTCAATCTCTTACCTAGCAGCCTAAATTTGGCCTCCAGGACCCCTCCTATCCTTCCCTTTGTCATTGGTACCTACATGTACCACGACCACTGGCTCCTCCCCAGCACTACACATAAGTCTGACTAGAGGTCTCGAGAGATCCGCAACCTTCGCACCAGGCAGGCAAGTCACCATGCGGTTCTCCCGATCATCGCAAACCCAGCTATCTATGTTTTTAATGATCGAATCGCCCATTGCTAATACCCGTCTCTTCCTAATAACTGGAGTTCCCTCCTCTGGAGAGGTATCCTCAGTGCGAGAGGACATCACAACATCATCTGGAAGGAGAGTCCCAACTAGGAGATCATTTCCCTCTGCTCCAGTTGGATGTTCTCCTTCCCTGAGACTGTCATCCTCCTCAACAGCACAGAGGCTGTCAGACCGGGGGTGGGACGTTCTATTGGGTCCCAGAAAGTCTCATCTATGTACCTCTCTGTCTCCCTTAGCTCCGCCAGCTCAGCCACTCTGGTCTCCAAACCTGTACACGGTCTCTGAGGGCCGGGAGCTCCTTGCACCGAGTGCACACGTACGCCACCCGCCCATAGGGCAGGTAATCATACATGCTGCATTGGGTGCAATAAACTGGGTAGCCTCCACTGGGTTGCTAGACTTCTGCCTGCATTATCTTTTCACTCCTGAAGCTCGTTCCTTTGTTCTTTTGTTTTTAATTGAGGGTGGGGAGGGGGTTTGGCTTTAAGTTTAAAGAATGTTAAGTGTATCTAGCCCCCCCAAACTCCTTCGCAAAACTCCTGTTAGCCGTTCCTGTTCGCTAGCCCCTCTGGTCACTTAGGAGTGGGCTTTTTAAAGCCCTGGTCTTCCTGAGGGTGGGGAATAGGAACAGCACCCAGCCCAGACCCCCTCTGAACTCTTCTGTGGTCTTCCACATGAGACACCATATTCCGTGTCCCTCCAGAGCACATCAGGGCCCACCTGCACTCTGTTCTCCTCCTTCCCATGTGGCTTCTACGATGGGCATGCCTGAAGTCTGGGCTACCCCTGTCCTCTCACCTGTTCCCTGCCACATCCAGCACATGCAGCTCCGTGGTGTTGGCAAGTTCAGGAGGCAGAAGCGCCAGGCGGTTGTCACGCAGGGACAGCACATTCAGACTGGCACAGCCCCCAATCTCCGAGGGAAGTGCTGTCAGCCGGTTCCGGTCCACATTCAAATTGGTCAGCTTTGTCAGCTTCCCCAGGGATTTTGGCAAGGCCTGGGTGGGAGATGGGGAGACAGCACAGAAGCCATGATGCCAAAGGCTTCACTACAGTGGGACTCGCAACCCCAAAGCAAAATAAAGGGGAAAGAACATAAGAACGGCTACACTGGGTCAGACCAATGGTCCATCTAGCCCAGTACCCTGTCTTCACACATTGGCCAATGGCAGGAGCTTCAGAGGGAATGAACAGAACAGGTAACCATCAAGTGATCCATCCCCTGTTATCCAGTCCCAGCTTCTGGCAAACAGAAGCTAGGGACACTTCAAAGCATGGTTTTGCATCCCTGCCCATCCTGGCTAGCCAAGAGGTTTAGCTCTCTGTCACCTCATGGCAGGGGGAAGAACAGCAACACCTACATCCCTCAGCAACTCATAACTGCTGGTGAAAATCACCACCTCCCTCTGAATCACAGCCACAATCGCTGCCTCTCCCATCACGGGGCACTGTGGGGAGCAGGGCAGGAGCAGTGGCTGTGGGGGGAGCTCCCATCTACTGTTACACTGGATAGGGGGGAAAAAACAGAATGCATATAAACTCCTTCCTAGTTGAGAGGAGTCATCTGGTCCTGGCCCTGGCCGAGCCAGGACACTGAGCTAGAAGGATTCGGGCTGAGCCCAGGGGATTCTTCAGCCAACTCATGAGATGACATCAGCTTCATCCAGGGGTCTCCCGAGGATGGATTGTGGTTTCGCATCACCAGAGGGCAGCACAGCAGGTGCAGCTCACTGAAGACTATGGCCCATGGTTGAGGTCAAGGGCCCTGAGCCCTTTGTGGTGCTGGCTGAAACTCCCAGAGCTGCAGCCTGTGGGCAGAGCCCAAGGAGATGACAGACTGGCACGGAGGAGTCAGGGGTTGAGCTAAGCAACACAATAGGGACTGGCGTGACTGCCAGAACACATACTGTCACCACATTCTCTGTCAGGATGAGCTCCGAGAGATTTTCACAGTCCCCAATCGACTCTGTCACCTCAGCCAGCCGATTTTGATCCACTTTTAGGATGGAGAGCTGTTTCAGCTGACCTGAGCACAGGGAGAGACAAACATGAGCTGCACCAGAGAGTGATATGGGCCCTGCCCACATTACTCAGCCAAATCATCCATCCCGTACCCTCCCAGCAGGGCTTAGCTCACTGCTACCATCCACGGGGTCACATGGTCCCTGCTCCTGGCCCATACTCGCCCATACTCTCCCATCCAGGGCTACCTCCCTTCCCCAAGAGGTAATACTGCACTCACACAAACACGATGGCCCTTGCTCCAGCGCACTTACCAATCCCAGCAGGTATGCATTCCAACAGGTTCTGCGACAGCAGTAGGTCTGTCAGTGCCACCAGCCCGCTGATCTCATTGGGCAGCTGCTCCAGCTTGTTCTCAGACACATCCAGACAGACCAAGCGCCGAAGATTCCCCAGCTCCTGGGAGGGGAGAGGAGACACCACCTGGCTCAAGGGAGTGATGGAGTAGGGAACACAGCAGTGAGGCAACACCCATGGAACAGGTACTCACCGGAGGCAGGGCCGAGAGCTGGTTTCGGTCTAGCCAGAGCTCCCGCAGGTTCGGTAGTGCTCCCAGAGTGTCTGGCTGTGACAGAACAAGGAAGCAGAGTGTTAGCCCCTTCCCACAGGAGAGGACCGGCTATTCCCAAATCACCACAATCCAGCTATGACAGATGCTGCAGCTCTGCCGCCTTCTCAAGGCCATTCACGGCAGACCGCTGGGGAAGCAAGCAAGCCAGGGTACCGTGACACGGAAGATCAGGTATTGGGTGGATCTCAGCTGACACATGCTACGGGTTTCTAGATTGGCCATGCTGGCTGCAAAAGTTCCCCAGGAGCAGGCTAGAAGGGGACAATTGAGATTGTTTGGTCCACAGACGGGTGAGAGGTGAGTGAGGGCTTCAGAGGCTTTCGCCTCAGAAGGAATAAAGCTCCCTTCTCCTTCCTCCTTGTGGGAATGGGCAGAGATAACTTGACATTAACCAACCACCCTGCTACACCAACATTATCCACCACCAGCCAGCCACAGGGACATGCACATTAGCTGGATGTTGCTGCTAAAATGATCAGCAGTGGAACGAATGAACAGCACTGACATTTTGAGAATAATAGTTAGGTTTTGGAGTTAACGCTCCACTGAGAAGCGGTTCATGCCTCAGAACTATTCTTGCAGATCTGCAGGTTCTGGCAGAAAGAGCTGCACCACCTCACATGGCTCCCGCTGTAGGAGGTTTTCTTCACCAACAAGAGGTTAAGTTCTTGGAAAGCCAGTTCTGGAGCAGCACTCTGTGGCACCTGTCTCTGCAGCTGTGAAAACTACAGAACACACCTGGATTCCTGCTCAGTCAAAGGCTGCAAATACACAAGAGCAGCTGAGCCCAGGTTTCCCCCAGGCACTCTGTGTTGGTCTCCAGCATTCACGGGGTAGAAGGGCCTAGATGGAGGTTTCAGTGTCTGCAGCCCTCGGGGCCGCCATACTAAGATTGGGTATATATACCCCCTGGGGAATACCATGGGAAGTTGCTGGGGTCTCGCTCTAATGGCAAAGCCAAACCAGAAAGGGGAAGGGCAGCAAGCCAGCCCAGCAGGGCTGAAGCAGATGACAAGGGGTGGTTGGGATGGGGACGCAAAGGTCAGAGGTAGCAAAGGCAAGCGACAGAACTGGAGAGGCATAAATCCTCTGGCAGCTAGAGAGCAGGGGAGAGTCCCCCAGAGAAATGGGGATGATATGTGAGGGGGAAGCAAGATGTGCAACAGGATGGAGGAAAACACCACTCAGCGCTAACACAGCAAGAGAACAGAATGCTGGGAACAGCTACTGGGCTGCAACAGACACACTGGAGTCACCAGCTGCTCCTTGTGATTTCAGATCCTGTCCATTCCTCCCCAAAGGGGACCGGGGCACTGTCCCAACCACCACCCACCTCCTCCCCTCCCACCTCCTCCCTCCCATCCGCTTCACCTACCAGCACTTCCAGGTCATTGCCACCAAGATCCAACTGCTCTAACTTGACGAGGAATGAGAGCGAACTGCAGACCATTGAGGGGAGGGAGAAAGAGAGAGAGATTAGCACCAGGGACCCCAACTCCCCAGTCAATGTCACTGTGAATCTCCCCTGCACCAGGAGACCAGAGTCAGTCTAGATAGCTCTTTCCATGGTGCCTCCAAGCCAAGGGGCTCAGGCGAGTTGGGGTTCTGCCCCACCTCCTATCAGAGCGGCCGAAGCCAACAAGGTCCTGTCTGCTCTGGGCTCAGTGATGTCAGGAGCCCCAGGGAAGACGAGTTGCTGGCGTTTCCTCCTCCAACTCAAGCAGACCTGCTTTGAGCAGGGACATCTGAGCAGGGGAGTTCCACAGCCCAGGCCTGCTGCTAGTCTGTTATGCCATGGTGAAGCCCTGAGAACAGGACGATGGAGATAACTGGGAAAAGCTCAAGGGAAAAATGACACACACTCCAGGGGCTGCAGGAGCTGAGTTACAGGAAAGAGGAGTGAGCAAGCACTTCTAGTTCCCTGCCCTCAAGACGGGGAGCCCCACTGTCCCTGCAGAGGATGTGAGAGCACCCTGGGCACTGAGCTGCAGAAAAAGAGGCAAAGGGATGACAGCAGACAAGGTGTTCACTGGATATGGTCTTGTGAGAAGCCTGCCTGGGAGCCAGGTCTTGGCAGCAACCTTGGGGGCAAGTTCCTAGGGCTGGGTGAAAGCAGGAGCTGAGCAGTGCCTGCATCCCTGGGGACTCGTCCTAAGTTCATCTGCATTAACCCCTGGCCCTACATCCCCATCCCATCCTCTGATTCTCAAAACATGGGTCACTATCACACCCCTTCAGATCAGAGATCTTCCTTCCTTTACATCTGCACAGCCTCCTTCCACCCAGCCCTCAGCAGCTCTTCTGCCCTTTTATTCTCTTCAGATGGGTTTCACTAGCTCAGTTTTTACCATCTGACGAAGGAGACTCCTGTGCAGACAGCTGCTCTGCCCCCCAAACCAACTTAAGAATCTGGTTGCATGTACATGGTGAAGCCAAGAGATCACTGGTCGAAAGGGCAGGCTGCAAAAATATCAAAACAACAGGGGAAGAATGGTTCTCCTACAGTAACTGACCATGGTTCTTCGAGATGCTGCAGTCAGCGTGGATCTCATGCACCTCATGCGTATGAGACCGGAATCTTTGGAATAGCAGCATCTATCAGGGCTGCCCACACATGGGCTCTGCACCTCCTCGTGTTCCCAGGCGAGGGCATAAAGCAGCCATGACCCTCCTTAAGACTCCTCCCAGTTTGAATCCTGTGTTAGCAGAGGACTCTGAAAGCAGGGGTGAAGGGTCCGTCGGGGGTTCCACACCAATGAGAACATCTCAGAGAACCACACTTACTGCAGGGCAACCATTCTCTCTTCAAGCATGTCAGTGCAATCCCACTGTAGGTGACTGGCAAGACGCACCCCTTTCAAACAGTGGAATGAGACGCATCAGCTGCAAACAAACGGACTCCAGTTCTGCTCTCCTGAATTTGGCATCTGCTCTGGCAGCTAACTCCAATGCATAATGCTTGACAAAAATCAATGGATTACACATTACTGCCTTGCAATCTCAGAACCTGGCACATTCCTGAAGCAGGCAGAGCTCTGGTGGAGTTAGCGTTAACATTCAGTGGAAGAGGCGTACCTGTCAGTTGGTGCTTAGCTATCCTTTGTGATGAGATGGCCTGGCCCTTGGAATGGTTGGCTACAACCAGGAATAAATGGGGAGACAGAAAACCAAACCATTCAGGTTCTGTAGTAACGTAAGGCTCTGAAAATGCCCGGCACATGCAATTTGGCTGCTGATTAAGAGTGGTGTCTCAGGAAGAAAGCAGGCAGGTTAAGTGAGTGAGCCAGAATTGTGAGACCACCCAGGGTGAGGTCTCAGCAGCACTTTGTCCCTATGATAGACTATGTAGGGAGGGTCAGCCACAAGCGTTTGAAGCATGCACACTCTCCTGGCTGAAGTGATAGTGACTAGGAAGGCCATCTTGAGAAGGAGATGAACTAAGGAGAATTCTGAAAGGGGCTCAAAGGGTGTCGCATGGCAGCGAGCCTCCCAGCTCGGCTAGACAGGCTCATGCTAGCAGGCTAAAAATAGCTCTGTGGCTGCCGTAGCTCAGGCGGCGATTCTGGCTAGCCACCCGCCCTCAGGCCCACTCTGACCTCTCTGCGGAGCATGGGGGGCTAGCCAAAGTCTCCACCAGAGCAGCTAATTTTACGCACTAGCTTGAGCCCCACAACGCACGTCCGTGTACCTGGGCTGGGAGGCTCTTCCCAGCTGGAACATAGACAGTCATGGGGTCTCCCCTCAAGGATCTCAAAAGGACAAGGGCCAGGTCCCAGGTAGGAACAGGTTCTTGTCCCATGGGCAAGTACAGAACAGGGTATCAAAGTTCCTCAAGGCCATTAGAAAAGAGAAAATGGAGCACAATTGTAAAGATGACAAACCACGATTGCTGAGCGGTGGACCTTAATGGAGGGTTCCAGATGCAGCAAGCTATCGAGCATCAGCAGTATCAAAACCCACATTCCTGTTGAGCACATAACCCAAGAATCTCTCATTTTGAGGACGACGTCCTTCTGGTGGATGTCTTCCTCCTTTGTATTAGGATCCCCTGGACGTGTCTAAAGAAGACCTTATCCGTACTACTTAACCATCTAACATCCAGGCCATCAGATACAGGTCAGGATGGATTATCTCACCATGGTGCTGCGAGATCAGGTATGAGTAGCCTGGAAGCGAGACTGGCAGCTAACTGGACACCTGCAGCAAAAATGCCTGGGCCAGCATGGAGTTATGAGAACCATCGTGGCCTTTTCCCTTTTGATTTTGGAAGTCACCCCAAGGATCAGGGGAACCAGAAGAAGGCATAAAAAAGAAGCCCTGGGTTCCACTGCCAAAGGAAGGTGCCTGGTATTGATCCTGGGCTCATGCACTCTATGGGTAAAAAAAAAGTTCTGATACTTTGTGTTGTCCTTGGTGAACAACAGGTCTCTCACAGGAACCCCCCAACAATGCAGTATCGACTCTCTAATGAAGCTCTCCACTCATGACTGGTCACAGATTGTCTGCTCAAGAAGTCCACCAGGACATTGCTGACTCCCAGGAGATAAAGAGCCATGGGGGTTATCTATGTTAGTGGCACCATACCCAGCATTTGATGGCCTCCAGGCATGGGGGCAATGAATCGGTGCTTTCTTGCTTGTTTAAGTAATGCCTCACAGAGGTGCTGTCTGTCAGGATCTGTACTATGGCGTTTCGGAAGACAGGTAGGAATGCCATGTAGACCAGCCTGACAGCTCTGCGTTCCAGGCCCTTGTGAGTTCCATGTCTTCCAGGGACCAGATCACTTGCATTTGCAGGTGGTCCAGCTGGGCTCCCTGGCCTATCCCTGAGGCAACCATGATTAAAATCTTTGCTGGGAACAGGGATAAGAATGGTAACCCTCTTCCAGGGAGTAGACAGACCTGATCCAGGGCTGGAGGGGCCTTGAGTGAAGTCTGGCAAGCAGCGTCACGTATGTACATGCTGGCCTAACAGCCAAAGACAAGTCCATATAATCATAGCGGGGTTTGATCTTTTCAGGCAGCTATACCCTCTCTGATCTGCAGTTGATCCCAGCTCCTATGAGCTCTATCATCCACAATGGATAAAAGACTTTTTCATAGCTCACTGGACGCCCCAGCTGGGCAAACATGGATAGAATGTAAGGTAGGCCTGTTGCAGTCTCCTGCTGGGAGATTAGCCAGTCATTCAGGAAAGGTAGACATGGATGTCTTGTCTTCTCAGGTGTTCCGCTACCACTGCTAGGTACTTTGTGAAGACTCATGGTGCTGTGGAGAGTCCAAAAGGCAGAACCTTGCTGTGGTCGTGATTTGGCCCCACTGTAAGCCTCGGGTACCTCCTGTGGGCCAGGTGATGACTATGTGGACATACACATCCTATAAGCAGAGAGACACGAGCCAGCTCTGAGCCTGCAGAGATGGAACGATGGAGGCAATCACTACCATCCTGAATCTGAGATGGCAAGTGTACCTGTCCAGTCTTCTCAGACCTAGGACAGGACAAAGACCCCCTTTTTCTTTGGGATAAGGAAATATCAGGAGTAGAAGCCTCTTCCCCTGTGGTACTGAGGCTCCTAGACAAAACAACAAGGCCACTTCTTTTAATAGGTTCTCATCCCTGAAGAAGGATGGGGAATGGGTAAGTAGCGTGTAAGGTATGGAAAATATCAGGGGCAAGACAGCTTTGGAAGGCAGCAAGAAGGTTTTGGATCACCTCCAGTGTGGCTCTCAGCACTCCTATCAAACCTGCTGCCTCTGATGGTGTGGGGCGGGTGGCGGATCCAGAGGACAGCCATCTCCTAGGATGTCAAAATCTTTTCCAAGGTGGGTATGCACGTTGCCAGCCCTGAGAGTATGATGTCCTTTGACTTCCCTGGAGCTGATTCTTACAGGGTTTCTGGTAGGGACCCAGAGTGCAAATCCTTAAGGACCTTAATGTAGCCCTGAGTCTTTCAGGAACCACAGAGCTCCATTCTCCTCAAAGGGCAAGCCCTCGAAGGTGACTTCCATCTTTTTGGGTATCTTGGACACTAACAGCCACAACAGCGTGACAGCTGTGGCCACTAACAGCATGGCTGTGTCAGATGTGTCATGGCTGCTCCAGTGACATCTGATTGACCCTCTGGCCTTTTAACTCCCCTGCAGGAGGACAGGGAGATCTTTGACAGGACGGGAGCAACCCTCTCCAACGTGAGGCAGTTGTATTTTTTGCGAACAAGGCCTGGTAGTTCACCACCTGGAGCATAAGTGAGGAGTATGCTTTGCTCCCAAACAAGTCTAACTTCTTTGGGTCTTTGTGCTTTAGAGTGCCTTCCAAAGACGTGGATTTCCCCTGGACTGCAGACACGACTAAGGATCCCAGGTCTGGGTGGGTGTAAAAATGTTCAAAGCCCTTTGGGGGCACCTGGTATTTTTTCTTCGCCTATTTAAAGGAGGAGGGGAGAGGGGCCAGGGCTTGCGAAGTCCCTTAGTTGGCTCCAGTATGCCCGTACAGATGGGGAGGGCAATTCTAGTCAAAGGAGTCAAGCTGAGAATATCAAACAGCTTGTGGGACTTCTCATGTAAGACTGTTGTTTTGATGTTCAGAGTCTCTGCTATGTGGGTCAGGAGATTCTAGAAGGCTTTGAAGTGACCAGCCACCAGGGTAGTAGCTGGTGTCACTGCCTCATCACACGATGAAGACAACTCCTTGGGCAGAGATGGGAGTTACTGGTGTTAAACTTCTGCTATCTCCAGCTCATGGCTGCTGATAGCAGGCTCTGGTGTTAGAGGTCTGGCCAACATCGCTCCCTGACAGTGAGATCTCATCTCCCTGGAAGTGTGAGAAGGGGTCTCCTCCAGGATACATGCGATGACAGTCCCCAGTGAGGCCAAGGTGACTTGCCATAGGGATACTTGTATCTGATGAAGTGGGCATTCACCCACGAAAGCTTATGCTCCAATACTTCTGTTAGTCTTAAAGGTGCCACAGGACCCTCTGTGGCCTTGTCTGTGTTGCCTGGCTCACTGCCACTCCTGCCTCACTTGCAGCGGAGTTCCTGGCAGGGGACCTCCAGTAGTGTCCTTGGGCTTACTCTCTACAGCCAAAGAAAAGGCACCCCTGCTTAACAGTGGGGAGAAGAGTAAACTGAAATGGGCTAAGAGAAGTAACCCTCTTTGACCAGTGTGGCTGCACGGTGGGGTGACCTCTGCATCAGGTCCAGTGCAGACACTGAACAGGAGGGGACATTGGGGCCTTTGCCAGGACCCATCTCAGGCCCATCATTGGTTCAGTCGTGGGCCCCGACATTGCAATCGTCTGCTGTTCCCACTTCAGCAGAGGATTTAGAAGCTCCGTCCTTGGAGGAGTGATGTTTCACGCTCCTTGTGGGATGACCCCACATATCGTATGAAGCTGCATTTATGCTCCGTGGGGTATTCTCTCCTGGCAGCACCCTTCTGTGACTTGGACACAGGTGCCAACTCTATCGTTGAAGCTGTTGGCATCAAGGACATCAGTGTTGAAGGTGGAAGTGCCAGTGTTGACAGTATCCTCTTCACTGGCTCTTTTGCTGCCGATACCAGGGCGTGGGGCCTGCCTGAGAAGTGCTGGCCAACGCTCTGCTCCACTCTGGTGGTTGTCATTTCCTCTGGGTCTGAAGTGACCTGCACTGTTGCACAGGAAGTGCATCCCTGGCTTTGCAGGTCCTGCAGGAAAAGTACCAGAGCAACGAGCACCTGCCCAGGATATAGCTCTGTCCCAGACAGAAGAGGCAACAGCTGTGTCCATCAATGAGGTGGGGGATGAGTCTGACATAAGATGGGCAGGTTTGGAACCCTGAGGGATTAGAGTCTGTCATGCTGGCACAAACCCCCTTGCCCCGCATTACAGGTAGGTCCCTTTCTTCTTTAATAGAACATCCCAATTAAAGAAAGCAAGGATTTCCTTCACCAAGCCAGTCCTGAAAAAGACTAGTTTGAAGATCAGGAGAACAGTGATTCAGACACTTGCTCCCCCAGGCAGTAAGAAGGAACCGAGGGAGAGTTGTGGCTGATGCCCCTCATCCTTTCACAGAGGAGAACAGGAGGCACAGGACACACACGCAGCCCTACAGGCCTTGCTACCCAAAAGACTCATCTCACAGGGATGCAGCACACACTCATTCCCACAGTGGGATTCACACAAACATATACTTGAAAAAGAATGGAGGGATACATGGGGGTGGGCATTTGGACTGACTGGCAGGCAGATACCGAGCTGAGATTGAGCTACCATGGATTAGGGACAAGAGTCAGCAGCAGGGTTCCTGACAGGAGGTCTACATTCAGCCATATCAGCCAGCACCTGTGCTCCATCTCCTCCTCTGATGAAGCAATTTACTGTTTGCAGGGAAGTCACAACCCACCCCCTCCTCCAAATCCTTACAGCAACTCTTGGTGACTCAACTTCTCTCCTTTAAGGCTGGCTTCTTACCCCGCACCTGCCTGAGAAGGCCAGTATTCTACTGAAGCCCAACACCCACACGCCCATGAGAGCTGCTGGACCAGGACAGGCATGTAAAAAAGCAAAGGGGCCAGAAAAAGGGGAAAACAATGAGGAGTACTTGTGGCACCTTAGAGACTAACACATTTATTTGGGCATAATGTGTTAATCTCTAAGGTGCCACAAACACTCCTTGTTGTTTTTGCTGATACAGACTAACACGGCTACCCCTCTGAAAGAAAAAGGGAACAAATTCACCACATTCCCCAGTTCCCTTGCTCTACTTTACCATACACTGCAAATCCTCACCTACATCCCCATAAACACCATCATCCCTTGCCCTCCAAAACCACCTTCTGCTAACTCTAACCCACAAATGAGGAAAGTTCTCAGCAGTTCCACCAGGGACCTCAGAGCAGCAGCCCCCCAATTCCACTGCCTCCTCCAGTGTGACCATGAGCTCAGCTAAACAGATTCCAAATGTCCCTCCCTACCTTTATGCCTTGAACAAACCCCTCCTCCTCATACCACCCCCAATAATTCAGCAAAAAGAGAGCTTGTTCATTCGAAGCCCTGCAGGCCCCTGCAGTAGCCAGGGTGCTGAACTCTGCACTGCAGATGGTCAGCCCCTGGGGCTCCCCTAGGCGAGCAGCCAGGAAGGTCCCATAGTCACCCGACAGGACACTCACGTGGGGAGGGATTTGAGCAGGTTCTCACGCAGCTCCAGAGTCACCAGATTTGCCAAACTGCAAGAGAAGAGGAAGCCAGAGTCACTGGGAGTGGGAGTGGGGGAGGGGGGGCCATTCAGGGACAAACTTGGATGCTCAGACCCTCCCTCAGGGCAGTCCTTCGTATACATGGCTGCACGGTGTACACCAGTAGCAGAGGTGGGCTGGGGTTGAAATAAAGATGTCCTAAAATTATCAGAGCCGATGGAGATTTACTATCAAAACACCATGGAGGTTGCTGTTCCCAGTCCAGGGGACAGGAGAGAGATGGCAGCAGCCTATGGAGCAGCTGGCATCCCAGAGATCAAACCCCCCACAAGGTGATGCCCTGCCCTGGGGGAAGGAAGCTCATGCCCCCTCTGAGAGGGCCCCGAGGGTTCTGCCTAAGCACTCCGAGCTCATCATGCTGAAAGTCTCACTGAACTGACTGCAGCTACTTTCAGGGGAGCAAGGGGGGGATGTGCGCTAGAGAGGAAGATAGTCTTGTGGGACTCAGGAGGCCTGGGTTCAATCCCTGCCTCCAGCAGAGACTCCCTGTGGGCAAGTCCTTTCCCCTCTTGGGCCGCAGTTGCCATCTGGGACACGGGAATAATGATCCTAACTCAGCTGCTGGACTGTGTGGGGGATAAGTTCATTAATGTTCCTAGGGCCACAAGGAGTTCAGATAAATAGATCTTTCCCCCATGGTGCAGGCACCTTCCATGATGGTGGGGGTGCTCTCCTCCTGCCCACCCCTCCCCTGCACTCCCCACACAACTAGCAAGAAGCATAAGTGCACTCACTTCCCGATATCACTGGGGAGGCTCTGCAGGGATACATCATTCAGGGCCAGGTGGCCCAGGCTCCGCAGCTGGGTGAAGCCCTCAGGAAGCCTACGGAGGAAACAGACTCGTAGGCCTGGAAGGGACCTTGGTAGGTCGTCTAGTCCAGTCCCCTGTACTCATGGCAAGACTAAGCATTACATAGACCATCCCTGACAGGAAGTGACAAAACCAGCACCATTACAGTTGTGAACAAACAACTCCAAGTCCCCTCTGCCTCATCCCTGAAAAGCTAATCCCTATCCCTGCAAACCTTTACATAGGGAGAGGAACTCACTGCGGCCCTATCCATTCCAAACAAAGGACAATACCTACTGCCCAGATGCATTACGGAGGAATCATACACAGTGGAGGCAGTTCTGATCCTGTCTGGCAAATCCTATGCTCACATTCCAGCACCACAAGGAGGCAGCAGAGAGCTAACTCTGATTTAAAGGGGCACACAGTCTGCAGAGGCCCTGGTGCCCACAAAGTACAAATTGGGTAGGGCAGGAGAAAAGGGAGTCTCCGTCTCCAAGGACTGTAATGGAGGTTGGGGCATAACGTCACCGAGTGGAAAGTGGACACCTCGGACTCTGTAGTGGAGGGGAGAGGACATAGGCGCCGACGGGGCTGGAGCACCCACTTGGAAAAATTAGTGGGTACTCAGCACCCACCGGCAGCTTCCCGCCCCCCGCCCCCGCTCCCCTCTGCCTCCTCCCTTGAGCGTGCTGCCTGCCTGCTTTTTCCCCCTAGCTCCCAGCGCTTGTGCCGCGAAACAGCTGTTTCGTGCGTCTGGGAGGAGGGGGAACGCGGCGCACTTGGGGAAGAGGCGGGGCTGGGGCAGGGATTTGGGGAAAGGGTCCAATAGGGGCAGGGAGGGGGCGGAGACTTTGGGGAAGGGGTTGGAATGGGGGCATGAGCACCCACTGGCACCAGGGAAAGTTGGCGCCTATGGGAGAGGAGTCCCAAAAGGACACAGGAGTAAGGGCTACAAAGGCATCAGGATGGGACAGGAAGGGGGAGAGTCCCTCTCCATAAGGTTCCGTGTAGACTCCCTGAGACCACGTGCTCAGCTCCAGGAACTGTATTAGCAGAGAGATGCTGACAAAAGGGAGGGAGCTCAGAGCAGAGCCACAGAAAGGTTCTGGGGGCCAGCGGAGCACCTAGGGGCTGACAAAGAAACATGAACCCTTCTCCCAAGTCCTGCAGTGACGCAGTCATTCCTGCCTGTCCTGTTGAGGCAGGGTTCTCAAACCAGTTCCCAGAGACAAGTGGCCACATCACAAACACCAGCAGCACCACTAAGCAAAGGGCAAACATTCCCCCTGGTTGCAGTCTCAACAAAGGGGAGAGGACTGCAGGGCTTCAAAGGGTCCCCCCATGCAATGTGAGCCAAGGTGCCAGGACAGCAAGTGAATCGGGGGGGGGGGGGGGGAGGGTGTCACAGGCTTTGCCTCTTTCTATTTTACTTCTAGAGAAGGTCCAATATGAGCTGCTGGGCAAGACAAACTGGAGAGAATAGGGTGCTTCCCCCTTCCTCACCCCATGCACCGAGTTCAGCCAGGAGAGGAGACTGCCTGCCCCTCCTCTGCCCCTCCCTACCTGGATAGGGGATTCCCACTGAAGTCAGCAATCTCCAGGGATTTGCAGAATTTGATGCTTTCAGGGATTTCTGGAATGTCTGAAGCAAAGAGGGAAAAAAGACCACAGTAAGATCCAATCACGTGGGAATAAGGGTGTAGGGCAAAAGCCCATCACATGGATGCATAGATTTCAAGGCCAGAAGGGACCACTATGATCATCTAGTCTGACCTCCTGTATAGCACAGACCACAGAACTTCCCCAAACTACTCCCTAGAGCAGAGCGTTTAGAAAAACATTCAGTCTTTGTTTAAAAATTAGCAGTGATGGAAAATCCACCACAACCCTTGGTCAATTGTTCCAGTGGTTAATTACTACCACTATTAAAAAGGTACACCTTATTTCCCATCTGAATTTGTGGGGACAAGGGAGGCCCCAGTGAGAGCCCGTCACACAGTGGGAGAATGGAGACACGGAGACTCCATGGCACAAAAGCAGCTCCCAGCAGAGTTCCCTCTAGGAGGCTCCTGAAGGGCACATCCTCCTTCGGGCACAGGCACTGATGTCCTGGTGACACTGGGTGGCCCATGGAGCACTGGGGTGCTGGAAGAGCCTGGTACTGGGCTCCTGACAAGGACCCCCATGTTCCCTGCCTGGTCAGCCTTACCATTACGAGAGATGTCTAGCTCCACCAGCTGCATGAAGTTGGCCACCTCGGGGGGAAGTCTCTGAATCTCATTGTCACTCAGGCCCAGCTTGCGTAGGTTCAGGAGCCGGAAGAAAGGCTGGAAGGAGAAAGCAGCAACAGCTCCACAGGGGATCTCATCCTACCTACTTATCCCAGCCCTACACAACTGCCAGCAGCGGACAACTTCCTTCTGCCCAGGCCCCTTCCTGCAGACGCCACCTCTCAAAGCTGCAGCTGCCATGAGGGAGACAAGCAATGCGAGACTGAGCAGCCATGGGGGTGGAGCTAGAATTATCTGGCACAATCCATGTAGGGAGCGAGCAAGAAGCCGTAGGGACCGGCTGCTTAACAGACTCATTGGTGATCCAGAAGAGGTGTAGGGAAGTTAATGGAGTCATTAAGTGTGCCCAGGGCCCAACCCCATTATCCTACAGCCCCTTATCACCCCCCTCCCCTCTATGCAGGCTGGAAGCTCTTCGGGGCAGGGAGCGCCTTTGCTTGTTTTGTGGGCACACAGCAAAAATCACAGGAATACGAATGCGTAAGATGCCTCCATTAATGAAGTCGCCAATAGATACCACATAGACATGGAAAGCCAGCCCATGTATGTCAACAGAAAGGAGCATACAGAATGGCAGGTGACATGGATGCAAGGAGAGAGATTAGCAAGAGGCTATCAGTCTGTCTGGAACAGGAAGCCCACAAGCAGATTCAAGGGGATGCTGGGCACCGCAGGCAGGAGGAAGCAGTTAAGGAGAATAAGGATATTGCTGAGAAGCTCAATGTTTTTCTACATCAGTCTCCACTCAGGAATGTGGGGAGATCCATGCCCTGGGTTTCATCTTCTCATGTGATGCAGAGAGAGTGCTCTCAGGGACTACGGTAGAACAGACTGAGACTTGTAGAGTCCATGTCAGCTGTAATCTACATACGTTGTAGGGGTCTGAGCCGCCCATTATAAAAGAGGAACAGTAACAAATCCTGGCTTGCCATCCCAGCTTTCAACTGATCCCAGAAATATTTATCTAATTTCTCAAGACCTCCCATTGTTAGTCAGGACCTAGCCGCCTGATCAGTCTCTTGCTACATTTTATACACCTTCCCCTCTCAGGGTGGCACCCTGTCTCTGGGACCAATGCTCTATTTCATACACATTCTCCATTCTCTGGGAGGTGTCTGGGTCCCAGAGATTAGGGCCCCCTCATACCAAAGGGCGCCTGCTCACACCATGTTCCAACTGAGCAGGATCACGGTCTTAGCCCTGTGAAGGCCATGGGCAGGTTTCAGCTACTGCAAGACAGGGCCACTCACTCACTCACTCAGGAGGGAGGGAGGGAGCGAGCCAGCCTGGGCACTGAGCTGGTAACTGTACCTTGCTCTCCAGAGCTTTGGAGAACTATTCCCTGTTCCCTTAGGACCCTGCTTGGCTCTGCATGGGTACCAAAGAAATAAGCTACAGCACCAAAAGCACTAGGTGCTGGGCCAGAACGTGTACATCGTAAGCAGCAGGGCTAAGGCTGTATGAAGTTTCCATTCAAACCCCCTCACTTGAGGCCATGGCTCAGCCCAACCATTTGGGAGCCCAAGTGAGAGACCACATTCACTGCCCCCACACAAACAATTCCCGTGACCAGTGCCACGGGGGATAGGAGGGAGGAAGTATGCTGGAACTGGGGCAGGAAGCAAGCCTTGCAGAGGCAATCAGCCATTCAGGGACCCCCTTGAGGCTGGTCAGGAGTATGACCCATTGAAAGCTGAACGGGCAGTAGGTAAGATGCAGGTTTTTGTCACTATAGCTGTGTCTACACTGCCACTTTCAGTGCTAAAACTTTTGTCATTCAGGGGTGTGGGAAAAAAAAAAACCCGAGCGACAACAGTTTTAGCGCTGAAAAGCACCAGTATAGACAGAGCTTTATCGCCGGGTGTCACAGCTCCCGGCGATAAAGCTACCACCACTCGTTCAGAGTGTTTGTTTTTTTAAATCATCTACACGGCAGCGTTGCTGCGGCCGCGCCATAACGTAGGCAGTGTAGACATACCCTATGCTCAAAATGATCAGCTAAGGAAGATGGTGCACATGCGCGTCTATAGAAAACTACTGACAGAAGGCAAGTCTCTATCACGAAAAAAGAACGAGGAGTACTTGTGACACCTTAGAGACTAACAAATTTATTTGAGCATAAGCTTTCGTGGGCTAAAACCCACTTCATCGGACTAACACGGCTACTGCTCTGAAATCTATCATGAAAGATACTCATAGCCTGGACAGCTCATAACAAGGAACCGCTGAGACTAAGAGCTACGCAACATTCAAAACAGGAGACTGGGAACACAGACAATGTGTTAGATCGGGCGAGGCACGAGGCTCTCTCTATAGGCAGCTGATTCCATCATTGTCCAGTAGGGAGTTTCTTGCAGCTGGTACTGGCCAGGGTCAGAGACTGAATTCTGGACTAGATGGGCTACAGGGCTGCAGCAATTGCTGTGTTCCTTGGATCACTGCAGAGATATCAGGGACCATGTTCCAAAGACTCCTCACCTAGACTACTTGCAGAGTGGCCTACTCACCATGAGAAAGGAGCAGGGCCGGCTTTAAGCCGATTCAGCCGATTCGGCTGAATTGGGCCCCGCGCCTAAGAGGGCCCCGCAGCTGTCCACTCCACCCCCAGCTCACTTCCCCCTTCTCCCCTCCATGCTCCGCCCCCTGTTCCTCCCCCTCCCCTGCTTCCCGCGAATCAGATGTTTGCGGGAAGTCTGAAAAGGGGCAGACAGCGGCAACAACAGGTAAGCGGGAAGGGGGGCGCGGCCCAGTCCGGCCCTGGCCGAGCGGCCCCGGCAGCTCTGGCTCCAGCCCAGCACGGGCCCCGGGGCACCGGCCTCGGCCAAGCACCCCCGGCCCAAGCGGCTCCGACCCTGGCCAAGCGGCTCTGGCTCCGGCTCCGGCCCGGCTCGGGCCCCGGGGCAGTGGCCCCAGTTCCAGCCGAGCACCCCCAGCACGGCCCCACGGCTCCAGCCCCGGCCGAGCACCCCCGGCCCCGGCTCGGGCCCCGGGGCGCCGGCCGCGTCCCCAGCCGAGCAGTGCCGACCGAGCACCGCCGGCCCGGCTCGGACCCCTGGCTCGGGCCCCGGGCCGAGCGGCTCCGGCCTGGACCCAAACCCCGCGACCCCAGCCCGAGTGGGGCCCGATTCCTGGGGGTGGGGCTGGGGTAAGCCCCGCCCCCAGGAATCGGGCCCCCGCTCTTGCTAAGGCCGGCCCTGGAAAGGAAGACATAATTTGGCCCTTGGTGGATTCTCAAAACAGCCTCCATGACGAGGCAGGGACTCGTGTGTACGGTGCGTAGCACAAAGTGGGCCTAATTCCCGATTGGGGGTCTCTGAACTCTACAGCAATACAAATATAAACTACTCCCACTCTACAGCTATCGGCCTATAATTGTTAGATAACCTCAGAGAGGGTAAGCGTCTCACTCAGGGTCACACAGGAAGTTTGTGGTAAAGCTGGGAACAGACTTATGTCTTAATCGTTACACTACAGAACCATACACACAGAAATGACTTCTAATCTATGTAATTATCGTGTCTGCCAATAAGCCACAGGTGGCTAACCAGGTGCAGCAAGCACAAGGAGACCTTTAGAGTAGACCAGAAAACAGACCCAGAGGCTGAGTGACCTATCTAGACAGCTACCGATGGGCCTGAGAGTTAGACCTCGGTCTGACCCTTCTTTACTAGGTGACCGCCCCCACCTTCAGAATGGGGCACTGACATAAATGAGCCACACTGAGGGCTGCCAGGGGTAACAAAATCTGTTCAATACGTGTGGTTGGGTGGCTGCCCCACACAGGTAGATGGAGGGTTAAAGCAGCCCTCAGGGAGGCTATGGTGGGGACCCATAGAGCGAAGCAGGTTGCTCCTAGTAGTAGAGAGCCTGAGGCAGGAGTGAGACATCCTGCAGGCCCAGCTGAGGGAGAAACTGGGGAGATAGAGTTCCCCCACCCCCCAAGTGTGTGGCCGGGCAACTGCCCCACACAGGTAGGTGGAGGATTAAAGCAGTCCTCAGGGAGGCTGTGTAAAACCCAACCAGTGGGAGGAGGGCTTGTAGAGAGCCAATCAGGAGAAGGTTTGTTGGAACAGCCAATCAGGGCCAGAGAAGGCCATATAAAAGAAGGGCTGCTCAACAGAGCAGAGTCAGTCCCTCCCTAGAGTGCAAGGGAGAAGGACTGCTGCCTTAGAGGAGTACCTTAAATACAGCAGTGCTGGGCAGGTGAGCAATAGGGAGCCCTAGCCTGAGGACCCTGATACAAAGGGCTGGGAAGGTGCTAGGGCTACAGGGAAGTGGCCCAGGAAATTGGTGGCGGGGGTTGAGGGAGCAGCAGCACATGGCCGCTGGGTCAGAGACTGGAGGAGCAGGTGGGCCCTGCCTCCCCCGCTCCCTGCTTGCCACAGAGGGGATGGCCAGTATTTGGACTGCAGTTTACCCCTTGAGATGAGGGGTTAGACCGAAGGCTACAGTAGGCCACAATGGCAAGTGGATGGACTAGAGACAGCTGGTTCCCCCGGAAGTGGGGGAAAGTTGAATGGAGCACAGCCCGGCTGTGCCCAGAAGAGGATACCACAGTCTGGGGAATGACGCAGGTCTTAGAGGTGGAGCAGAAGTGATGGCAGTGAGACACCACTAGAGGATGGCGCACTGGCACCAAGAGTTAATTCCCAGCACGGCCAGCAGGAGGCACCAAGGTGGTGAGTCCCACCCTGTCACAGTAAGATACAGGCCTAGCGCAGCACTGCATAGTAGAGAACAAGGTCTTCTGCCTTCTAGAGAGGCCAGATAAGGGGGAGAAAGGTTATATGAAAAGCAGGTAGACAGTACCTATGCCATGAATGGAGCTGTTCACCCTGCTGGAGGGGTTGGTGAAGGGCTCCCAGCAGCAGGGTTTGAAATACTACTTCTTCCTAGAGCTACTAGTTCAAGTCAGCTCTTCACAGTCAATAGGCCAAGACCTATGCAGTTTATTGTGTAGGTTTCTCAAACCAGACCTTAAGAAATACAGTTGCTTACGTATGTGTATTAGAGAGACTATAAAGCATTGCCACTCATTTGCTAAGGCTGTACAGAAGATGTAAAGTGCTTTAAGATGAAAGGTGCCTATATAAATTTAGACTCCTCCTGTCTCCTATACTTCCATAAGCCACAGGGCTTGGGGAGAGCAACATCAGCAGCAAACTAACAGCCTCATGATAGTGAATGATAAGTGTTATTTAATTCAGCTTAACTAGCATAAAGGAGTTTAATAGTAAAGAAACAGGTCTCAAATAGACATGAGATTGTCAGCTCCAGCCAAGGCCTCAGGTCACAGTAAGAATTTCAGAGGCTATATCTGTCATCCTCCCCCACAGACTCTACCAAGGTAGATTCAGGTTAGAAATTAGATAAAGTTAACTATGAGAAGATAAATAGTTATGTTTTGGAATAGGCTTGCAAAGGAGATAGTGGAATCCTCATCATTGGAGGTTTTTAAGAACAGGTTGGACAAACACCAGTCATGGACAGTCTAGGTTTACTTGGTCCTGCCTCAATCCAGGGGACTGGACTTAATGACCTCTTGAGGTCCCTTCCAGCCCTTAATTTCTATGATGCTATAGAATTTCATGCAAAAAACTAATAACTTGACAAGACTCAGAAAATGCCAAAGGGACGTTTAGGTCTTGTGTGTGTGAATTATAGCTTAATACAGGAGAACATACTATTTTTCACATAGAATTTTTCTACAAGCAAAGATATAGGCCTAGGATGCATTCCACAGTCCATGAAAGACATTTGTATGACACCATATTTTTTTATTTATATATATAAAATCAATCTAGTGCAAATGGAGTGTAACAGCAGAGTAACTGCAAACACAGGCGTAGGATTTATCTACCTAGTGTGAACACAGTTATACAGCACCTTGTACAGGTACACTTGCATCTACACTAGGGTTATTTCAGCATATTTATGCTGGCAAAAAAAAAAAAAAAAAAACCACACACCCCTTACCAATAATGAACAGCCCTTATTGGCAAAACACTGAAGAGATGTAACAGACCCTGCTGTCAGTGAAACCAGACTCGTTGATGAGTCTCAGCTTGAGGAGATGTGAGCAGGCTACACCTTCTACTAGCCTGGAAAGGCCACGGATGAGCTGAGACAGTCAGGGGTAGGGTTCACCATACAGTCTGACATTCCTTGTAAGCATGACTCACTCCCCAATGGAGTCAATGACCGACTTATAGTGCTCTGCATAAAATGTTCCCTGTATGCCACCATCATCAGTAGCTAGGTGCCAACAATGACTCATACAGATGAGGTCAAAGAACTGTTTTATGAAGATTTCCACAGGGTCATCAGAGGGGTGCCACACTAGGACATTGTACTTGAAGATTTTAAATGCACATGTAGGAGCTGACTCTGACACATGGAGCAGAGTGCTAGGCCATCACGACATTGGATGGTCAAACTCAAATGGCCAACTACTTCTCTTCACATGTGCCAAGTTCAATCTCACTATTCCCAACAGTCTTCCAACAAGCCAACAAATATAAGACAACATGGATGCATCCCAAGTCAAAACAGTGGCACATGCTGGACTATGTAATTGTACGGTCTAAAGACATGAAAGATGTACATATCACCCTGCCACGCTGTTTGGTATGGCTTTCAACAGTGAGTGCCAGTCTCAGGTCAGGCTGTCAGAAAATAGGGAAGACACCCCAAACTGGTGTATTTTCTATAATTAGATTTCACCAAGCCAGTAACAAATGTGCACTCCTGGATCACTATACCGTATTACCACAGAGTCACAGACAGTCGCCTTAGGCTCTCCAGCCCATCTTACCACCCAAACAAAACTTTGATATTGGTCACAATACCAAATATCACATCATATTAGTTTACTTGCACACCAAATGGCCAGTCGCTTTCCCCAGGTCAAATTGGTACTCTGGCTCCAGCGTTGTCTTTGGTGAAATCCAATTTCTCTAGTAAACTGACTAAAGGTTTATAAGCTAAGAAAAAGAAATGAGTTATTGAAAGATTAAAGCAGGCAAAATACATTAACAGGAGAATCCAAGTTTGTAGATTAAAAGTGACAGCACAGATACAGTGATCTGCTAGTTTTCCATAAGCCTCTCAGGGTTCCCCAAAGTAATTTTGGGTATCTGTCCAATTATTCAGTATTCTACCGTTAGAGAATATCAGTCCAGAGATGCAGAATCATTCCCTTAAGCCAGTATTTATAGATCCTGTTCACAAAGGCAAGCTGACAGGTGTCTTCACCAAAGCCTGGGCTTTTCATCTGTTGACAGAGAGTAGGGAATGCAGTTTGATCTGTAAACTCAATGACCCTTGCTTTGACTTTACTTGTGAATGCAAAAGAAGTAGAAAGCTAATTTAGTTACAGTGACGTATCTAATGCAATTGCCTACCATTACATTCTTATGGGGATAGATAAGTGAAAACAATACAAGTATCATTCATTAGTATTCATGAAGTTAACACCTGAATATACACACTTTGCTCTAGGGCAGCAGTACTCAAACTTCATTGCACCATGACCTCTTCTGACAACAAAAATTATTACACGATCCCAGGAGGGGGGACTGAAGACTGAGACCGCCCGAGCCCTGCCACCCGAGCTCCGCTGCCCCGGGCGGAGAAGGGGGCCAAAGCTGAAGCCCTTAGGGGGTCCCGACCCACAATCTAGGGTTATTTAATTACAGAGACATACACAACGTAATGCAATAAGCAATCAACAGGTTTATAGACAAGTGAAGGCAATGCCATTAACATTCCCTTTGAACTAAACTAACACAAGTACATTGGTTTCAGAGTGGTAGCCATGTTGGTCTGTATCAGCAAAAAGAACGAGTACCACCTGTGGCACCTTAGACTAACCAATTTATTTGGGCATAAGCTTTCGTGGGTAAAAAAACCCACTTCTTCAGATGCATGGAGTGGAAAATACAGTAGGAAGATATATATATATACACAGAAAATGAAAAAGTGTTACCATACCAACTCTAACGAGACTAATCAATTAAGGTGGGCTATTATTAGCAGGAGAAAAAACTCCATGTGGAGACAGCTGAGGTAGCTGTCCCAGTACACAGGACTGCTGATTCACCACTGGTGGAAGAGGAGATGGCTCAGGGTGGACACTGGCAGCTGGCTACTTCTGGGAGCAGGCAGTGCTCCACCCCTGCTCTGAACCCTCCCACCATGGTAATAGGTAACCATTATGCTCTTCTTGATACAAGAGAGAAGGAATCACCGCCTACAGTAAACGAGAAGCCTCGCACCGCTAAGGCTACGAGGTCTGCTGCCACCACTGCGAATAAGAAACGTAGCGTAGTGGTGGTCAGAGACTCTCTGCTGAGGGGGACAGAGGCACCCATCTGTCGCCCTGACATTTCATCTCGGGAGGTATGCTGCCTGCCGGGGGCCCGTATCCGAAATGTTACAGAGGCATTGTCGAGGATTATCCAGCCCTCTGACTACTACCCCATGCTACTCATCCATGTGGGCACAAATGATACTGCGCGGTGTGACACTGAGTGGATCAAGAGTGACTACAGGGCTCTGGGAGTACGGGTGAAGGAGTTTGGAGCACGGGTGGTATTCTCTTCGATTCTTCCTGTCAAAGGTAGGGGCCTGGGCACAGACAGATGCATCATGGAGGTGAATGCCTGGCTGCGAAGATGGTGTCGCCAGGAGGGCTTTGGCTTCCTCGACCCCGGGATGCTATTCAAGGAAGGACTGCTAGGCAGAGATGGCGTTCACCTTTTGAGGAGGGGAAAGATCCTATTTGGACACAGACTGGCTAACCTAGTGAGGAGGGCTTTAAACTAGGTTCGACAGGTGAGCAAAGGGGGACAGGTGAGCAAAGCCCACCGGTAAGTGGTGAACATGGAGACCTGGGAGATGGGTCAGAAACAAGAGGGAGCATGGGCTATAATGGCAGAGAGAAAGGAGGGTTAGAGCAAAACTGGGAGGCAAGATCAAATCAGTATCTTAGATGCCTCTATACAAATGACTTCTTTGTTTCGGTCTTCACTGAGAAGTCTGAAGGAATGCCTAACACAGTGAATGCTAATGGGAAGGGGGTAGGTTTAGCAGATAAAATAAAAAAAGAACAAGTTAAAAATCACTTAGAAAAGTTAGATGCCTGCAAGTCACCAGGGCCTGATGGAATGCATCCTAGAATACTCAAGGAGCTAATAGAGGAGGTATCTGAGCCTCTAGCTATTATCTTTGGAAAATCATGGGAGACAGGAGAGATTGCAGAAGACTGGAAAAGGGCAAATATAGTGCCCATCTATAAAAAGGGAAATAAAAACAACCCAGGAAACTACAGACCAGTTAGTTTAACTTCTGTGCCAGGGAAGATAATGGAGCAAGTAATTAAGGAAATCATCTGCAAACACTTGGAAGGTGGTAAGGTGATAGGGAACAGCCAGCACGGATTTGTGAAGAACAAATCATGTCAAACCAATCTGATAGCTTTCTTTGATAGGATAACGAGCCTTGTGGATAAGGGTGAGGCTGTGGATGTGGTATACCTAGACTTTAGTAAGGCATTTGATACAGTCTCGCATGATATTCTTATCGATAAACTAGGCAAATACAATTTAGATGGGGCTACTATAAGGTGGGTGCGTAACTGGCTGGATAACCGTACTCAGAGTTGTTATTAATGGTTCCCAATCCTGCTGGAAAGGCATAACGAGTGGGGTACCGCAGGGGTCTGTTTTGGGACCGGCGCTGTTCAATATCTTCATCAACGACTTAGATATTGGTATAGAAAGTACGCTTATTAAGTTTGCGGATGAAACCAAACTGGGAGGGATTGCAACTGCTTTGGAGGACAGGGTCATAATTCAAAATGATCTGGACAAATTGGAGAAATGGTCTGAGTTAAACAGATTGAAGTTTAACAAAGACAAATGCAAAGTGCTCCACTTAGGGGGGGGGGGAAAAAATCAGTTTCACACATACAGAATGGGAAGAGACTGTCTAGGAAGGAGTACGGCAGAAAGGGATCTAGGGGTTATAGTGGACCACAAGCTAAATATGAGTCAACAGTGTGATGCTGTTGCAAAAAAAGCAAACATGATTCTGGGATGTATTAACAGGTGTGTTGTGAGCAAGACACGAGAAGTCATTCTTCCGCTCTATTCTGCTCTGGTTAGGCCTCAGCTGGAGTATTGTGTAGAGTTCTGGGCACCGCATTTTAAAAAAGATGTGGAGAAATTGGAAAGGGTCCAGAGAAGAGCAACAAGAATGATTAAAGGTCTTGAGAACATGACCTATGAAGGAAGGTTGAAAGAATTGGGTTTGTTTAGTTTGGAAAAGAGAAGACTGAGAGGGGACATGATAGCAGTTTTCAGGTATTTAAAAGGGTGTCATAAGGAGGAGGGAGAAAACTTGTTCACCTCAGCCTCTAAGGATAGAGCAAGAAGCAATGGGTTTAAACTGCAGCAAGGGAGGTCTAGGTTGGACATTAGGAAAAAGTTCCTAACTGTCAGGGTGGTTAAACACTGGAATAAATTGCCTAGGGAGGTTGTGGAATCTCCATCTCTGGAGATATTGAAGAGTAGGTTAGATAAATGTCTATCAGGGATGGTCTAGACAGTATTTGGTCCTGCCATGCGGGCAGGGGACTGGACTCTATGACCTCTCGAGGTCCCTTCCAGTCCTAGAATCTATGAAATGCGAGAAGTATGGGTAATAAAGACAGGGTAGGCCCACTGCTTAGTGAAGAGGGAGAAACAGTAACAGGAAACTTGGAAATGGCAGAGATGCTTAATAACTTTTGTTTCGGTCTTCACCGAGAAGTCTGAAGGAATGCCAGTATTTGGTCCTGCCATGAGGGCAGGGGACTGGACTCGATGACCTCTCGAGGTCCCTTCCAGTCCTAGAATCTATGAATCTATGATAATCAGGATGGCCCATTTCAAACAGTTGACAAGAAGGTGTGAGTAATAATAATAGGAGAAAAATTAGCATGGGAACATAGTTTTTACTTTATGTAATGGCCCATCCACTCCCAGTCTTTATTCAAGCCTAATTTAACGGTGTCCAGTTTGCAAATTAATTCCAGTTCTGCAGTTTCTCGCTGGAGTCTGTTTTTGAAGTTTTGTTCTTGGAGAATTGCGACTTTTAGGTCTGTAATTGAGTGACCAGGGAGGTTGAAGTGTTCTCCGACTGGTTTTTGAATGTTATAATTCTTGACGTCTGATTTGTGTCCCTTTATTCTTTTGCATAGAGACTGTCCGGTTTGGCCAATGTACATGGCAGAGGGGCATTGCTGGCCCATGATGGCATATATCACATTGGTAGATGTGCAGGTGAACATGGTGGTGTGGCTGATGTGATTAGGTCCTATGATGGTGTCCTTCAAATAGATATGTGGACAGAGTTGGCAACGGGCTTTGTTGCAGGGATTGGTTCCTTGGTTAGTGTTTTTGTTGTGTGGTTGCTGGTGAGTATTTGCTTCAGATTGGGGGGCTGTCTGTAAGCGAGGACTGGCCTGTCTCCCAAGATCTATGAGTGAGGGATCGTCCTTCAGGATAGGTTGTAGATCCTTGATGATGCGCTGGAGAGGTTTTAGTTGGGAGCTGAAGGTGACACAGGTACTCCTTGTTCTTTTTACGAGTAAATTGGTCCGTGTATACTAATACACTTAACATTTCTTTGAAATTCACACACATGCGAAATGGCCTATGACGCCAAACTGAGCTGGTCTGTCAGCGTCACACACCCATTGTTTCAGAGATGCTGTATGCTGGTCAGACCATCGACTTGTGAGAAGCATCATGTTGCTACACTTCTCACCAGGGTGCCCCAAAAGATGCCTCCGACCACCAAAGAAGATCAATGTGGCTGCCATGAAAAACCCCAGCAAACAAGAAAAGTTGGAGCAGACACAGGAGACTGCATTAGCTGAGGATCCAGAGAACTCCACAGACATTGTGGCAACCTGACAGAAGCTCAGAGATGTCACATAATACAGCATCCAAGGTTCTTGGCTTTGTCAGGCTGTAACACCAGGGATGGTTCGATGAGAATGACCCTGAGAGAGAATGGCTACTGGAAACCAGGCATACTACCCACAAGTCCTGCATGTTGGACAAGAAATCAACAAGGAAGAAGGCCAGGTACTATCAGGCCACACGTACATTACAAGCCTTATTGAGGCTAATGAAGAACCACTGGTGGGAGCAGGCGGCTTTAGAACCGCAGAAAGTGGCTGATAAGCATGACATGAAGGCCTTCTATAAAGGTCTCTGTGCTGTGTATGGCCCAAAATCCAGTGGTTCAGCCCCTGTCCTCACAGCAGATGGTAACCAGCTGCTCACAAACAAAGGTGATATTCCCTTGAGCTAGGCTGAGGACTTTGATAGTCTCCTGAACTATCAATCCATTATATCCAACAAAGCCATCAAGTCACTCCCACAACGTCCTGTCCTGGAGGAGCTGTCTGTGTAACTCTCTTTAAAGGAGGTTACCAAGACCATCAAGCAGCTTTGCACAGGCCAGTCTCCAGGCCCTGACCGCATTCTACCTGAAGCGTACAAATGTGGAGGTGTTCACCTGGTCAGGAAACTCACCAGTATTTAAGACCATTTGGGAACAGGATACCATGGCCCAGGAGTATAAGAAAGCTTTCATAGTCTATCTATACAAAAGGAAGGGAAGCATAGCTAGCTGTGAAAACCATCGTGGAATCTCACTGCTGTCTATAGTGGGGAAGATCCTTGCACTGGCTGTCCTCAAGAGACTCTTCTCTCCCCTAGCAGACTCAGTGTATCCAAAGTCACTGTGTGGCTTTCATGCTGATTGTGGCACTAGGGTCATGATTTTTGCAGCCCAACAAATACAAGAGGAAGCTCATGAAGAGGATAAGGACCCACCTATGCATGGTGTTTGTTGACCTAACCAAAGCTTTCTACATGGTGAATCGCCAGGGCCTATGGAAACGCCTTCATAAATTCATAAGAAAGGCCGTACCGGGTCAGACCAAAGGTCCATCTAGCCCAGTATCCTGTCTACCGACAGTGGCTAATGCCAGGTGCCCCAGAGGGAGTGAACCTAACAGGCAATGATCAAGTGATCTCTCTCCTGCCATCCATCTCCACCCTCTGACAGACAGAGGCTAGGGACACCATTCCTTACCCATCCTGGCTAATAGCCATTAATGGACTTAACCACCATGAATTTATCCAGTTCTCTTTTAAATTCTGTTATAGTCCTAGCCTTCACAACCTCCTCAGGTAAGGAGTTCCACAAGTTGACTGTGCGCTGCGTGAAGAAGAACTTCCTTTTATTTGTTTTAAACCTGCTGCCTATTAATTTCATGTGATGACCCCTAGTTCTTGTATTATGGGAATAAGTAAATAACTTTTCCTTATCCACTTTCTCCACATCACTCATGATTTTATATACCTCTATCATATCCCCCCTTTAGTCTCCTCTTTTCCAAGCTGAAGAGTCCTAGCCTCTTTAATCTCTCCTCATATGGGACCCGTTCCAAACCCTTAATCATTTGAGTTGCCCTTTTCTGAATCTTTTCTAGTGCCAGTATATCTTTTTTGAGATGAGACGACCACATCTGTACGCAGTATTCGAGATGAGGGCGTACCATCGATTTATATAAGGGCAATAATATATTCTCAGTCTTATTCTCTATCCCCTTTTTAATGATTCCTAACATCCTGTTTGCTTTTTTGACCGCCTCTGCACACTGCATGGACATCTTCAGAGAACTATCCACGATGACTCCAAGATCTTTTTCCTGCTTTGTTGTAGCTAAATTAGCCCCCATCATATTGTATGTATAGTTGGGGTTATTTTTTCCAATGTGCATTACTTTACATTTATCCACATTAAATTTCATTTGCCATTTTGTTGCCCAATCACTTAGTTTTGTGAGATCTTTTTGAAGTTCTTCACAGTCTGCTTTGGTCTTAACTATCTTGAGCAGTTTAGTATCATCTGCAAACTTTGCCACCTCACTGTTTACCCCTTTCTCCAGATCATTTATGAATAAGTTGAATAGGATCAGTCCGAGGACTGACCCTTGGGGAACGCCACTAGTTACCCCTCTCCATTCTGAGAATTTACCATTAATTCCTACCCTTTGTTCCCTGTCTTTTAACCAGTTCTCAATCCATGAAAGGACCTTCCCTTTTATCCCATGGCAGCTTAATTTACATAAGAGCCTTTGGTGAGGGACCTTGTCAAAGGCTTTCTGGAAATCTAAGTACACTATGTCCACTGAATCCCCCTTGTCCACGTTTGTTGACCCCTTCAAAGAATTCTAATACATTAGTAAGACACGATTTCCCTTTACAGAAATCATGTTGACTATTGCTCAACAGTTTCTGTTTTTCTATGTGTGGGACAATTTTATTCTTAACTATTGTTTCGACTAGTTTGCCCGGTACAGACGTTAGACTTACTGGTCTGTAATTGCCAGGATCACCTCTAGAGCCCTTTTTAAATATTGGCGTTACATTAGCTAACTTCCAGTCATTGGGTACAGAAGCAGATTTAAAGGACAGGTTACAAACCTTAGTTAACAGTTGCGCAACTTCACATTTGAGTTCTTTCAGAACTCTTGGGTGAATGCCATCTGGTCCCGGTGACTTGTTAATGTTTATCAATTAATTCCAAAACCTCCTCTCGTGACACTTCAATCCGTGACAGTTCCTCAGATCTGTCATCTACAAAAGCCAGCTCAGGTTTGGGAATCTCCTAACATCCTCAGCTGTGAAGACTGAAGCAAAGAATCCATTTAGCTTCTCTGCAATGACTTTATTGTCTTTAAGCGCTCCTTTTGTATCTCGATCATCAAGGGGCCCCACTGGTTGTTTAGCAGGTTTCCTGCTTCTGATGTACTTAAAACATTTTGTTATTACCTTTGGAGTTTTTGGCTAGCCGTTCTTCAAACTCCTCTTTGGCTTTTCTTATTACATTCTTGCACTTAATTTGGCAGCGTTTATGCTCCTTTCTATTTGCCTCACTAGGATTTGACTTCCACTTTTTAAAGGAAGTCTTTTTATCTCTCACTGCTTCTTTTACATGGTTGTTAAGCCACGGTGGCTCTTTTTTAGTTCTTTTACTGTGTTTCTTAATTTGGGGTATACATTGAAGTTGGGCCTCTATTATGGTGTCTTTAAAAAGCACCCATGCAGCTTGCAGGGATTTGACTTTAGTCACTGTACCTTTTAACTTGTTTTACTAACCCCCTCATTTTTGCATCGTTCCCCCTTTTGAAATTAAATGCCACAGTGTTGGGCTGTTGAGATGTTCTTCCCACCACAGGGATGTTGAATGCTATTGTATTATGGTCACTATTTCCAAGCGGTCCTGCTATAGTTACCTCTTGGACCAGCTCCTGTGCTCCACTCAGGACTAAATCTAGAGTTGCCTCTCTCCTTGTGGGGTCCCGTACCAGCTGCTCCATGAAGCAGTCATTTAAAGTATCGAGAAATTTTATCTCTGCATTTCATCCTGAAGTGAAATGTTCCCAGTCAATATGGGGATAATTGAAATCCCCCACTATTATTGAGTTCTTAATTTTGATAGCCTCTCTAATTTCCCTTAGCATTTCATCATCACTATCACCGTCCTGGTCAGGTGGTCGATAATAGATCCCTAATGTTATATTCTTATTAGAGCATGAAATTTCTATCCATAGAGATTCTATGGAACATGCGGATTTGCTTAAGATTTTTACTTCATTTGATTGTACATTTTCTTTCACATATAGCGCCACTCCCCCCCCCCCCCCCCCCGACCTGTTCTGTCCTTCCGATATATTTTGTACCCCGGAATGATTGTGTCCCATTGATTGCTCTCAGCCCACCAGGTTTCTGTGATACCTATTATATCAATATCCTCCTTTACCACAAGGCACTCTAGTTCACCCATCTTATTATTTAGACTTCTAGCATTTGTGTACAAGCACTTTAAAAACTTGTCACTGTTTATTTGTCTGCCTTTTTCTGATGTATCAGACTCTTTTTCATGTGAATGTTTATCATCTGATCTGGCCCCTACTTTATCCTCTTCCATCCTCTGCTCCTGACTATAACCTGGAGATTCTCTATCATTAGACTCTCCCCTAAGAGAAGTCTCTGTCCGATCCACATGCTCCTCTGCAGCAGTCGGCTTTCCCCCATCTCCTAGTTTAAAAACTGCTCTACAACCTGTTTAATGTTTAGTGCCAGCAGTCTGGTTCCACTTTGGTTTAGGTGGAGCCCATCTCTCCTGTATAGGCTCCCCCCATTCCAGAAGTTTCCCCAGTTCCTAATGAATGTAAACCCCTCCTCTCTACACCATCGTCTCATCCACGCATTGAGACTCTGAAGCTCTGCCTGCCTACCTGGCCCTGCGCGTGGAACTGGGAGCATTTCTGAGAATGCCACCATAGAGGTCCTGGATTTCAGTCTCTTCTCTAGCAGGCTAAATTTGACCTCCAGGACATCTCTCCTACCCTTCCTTATGTCATTGGTACCTACATGTACCATGACCACCGGCTCCTCCCCAGCACTACACATAAGTCTGTCTAGAGAAGACTATTGCTGTAATCTGCTCACTTCATGATGGCCAGAACGATGGAATGTGGTGACTCAGGCCTTCCCCGTCACCAATGGCACCAAACAAGGATGTGTAATGGTGCCTGTCCTCTTTGCCACTGTCTTTTCAGCCATGCTCTTAGAATCATAGAATATCAGGGTTGGAAGGGACCTCAAGAGGTCATCTAGTCCAACCCCTTGCTCAAAGCAGGACCAATTCCCTGTTTGTTTGCATTCCAGGATTTTGACAGAGGTGTACACATCTGGTTTAGATTGGATGGGGGCGGGGGGTCTATTCAGTGTGCAGCAACTCAGGGCCTGCAACAAGGTAAACTGAACAGCTGCTAAGAGAGCTCCAGTTTGCTGACATCTATCCCTTCACTGTACAGACACAAGGACATTCCACTTATCGTGGACAGCTCTGCCTATGCCTAAAAATGCTTCGGTTTCACAATCAGCCTGAAAAAGATAGGTCATGTACCAGTCAGAACCAGACCACCAGTATCATGAGCACTGTGATCTCATCATCACAACTAACACCACACCACTCAGCTCAGTCAAGGCAATTCTGCTACCTGGACAATATACTTTCCAGCAATGGTATGTTGGATGAGATCACTCAGCAGCTGGCAAAGTCCAGCTTGGCATTTGGCAGGCTTGCCCACAGGCTCTAGAAGGAGCATGGAGTCTGCCTCGCTCCTCTACGGCTGCAAGAAATGGACGCTCTACCAATACCTCATCAAACAGCTAGAGAGCTTCCACCTTTGCTGCCCAGAATCCATCTGCAACATCAAATGGCAGGACAGGATTCCCTAACACTGAAGTCCTTGAGAAGTGCCAAATCCTTGGCATTGAGAACATGCTCATCAGGGCTCAACTTCTGGGTCGGACACATGGTCCGCATGGAGGTTTCCCATATACCAAAAGCGGTATTCTACTGCCAGCTGAGCACAGGAACTTGCTCTAAGGTTCGACCCATCCTCTGATATAAACACACCGCAAAGGCTAACCTCAAAGCATGCAAGACAGACATTAAAACCTGGGAACGCATTGCACTAGACAGACCCAGATGGAAAGGTCTGCAACTTGAGGCTGTGTCCACTTTTGAGGTCTCTGCAAGAGAAAACACATCATAAGGCCAATACCTCAAACCCTCCCATCCAACAATAACTACACTTGCAATACATGCACTTGGATTTGCAAATCCAGAATCCGACTCACTTCTCATGTGAGAAGCCATAAAAACAAAAACCCATAACTTCAGTCAACACTAGTTGAACACTCCTCAATCCAAGTGACAGGAGAATCCAACAATATGCCAGTAAAACTTTACCTGTAGACCAGTGTGATGTTATGAGTGTAATATAATATTTAATTGGAAGGTGACAGGGCCAGAAAGAGTTAATTAACTCAGACTGACCTGACCCATGGGTGAACCTTAAGGACTGGTTAGGAAGATATGTAAATGAATAGAGCTTTGAAATGCAAGTCTGCATCGTTAAAGATCTCAAGGGTAGATGTTTGCTCAGGTCTTGTGATGTAAGCAAACAAGTCTTGTCTATTGCTATAACTTTAATTCAAAGATCAAAAAAGGAATATTAACATTTATGATGATAATTTTTAGTGAAAGAGTATTATTGTCAATACGTCTCTTTGAAGGTTGTGGTAACCTGTATCTGAACTGTTTAATGGATAGATTACCCTGTGTTAATTGCCAGGATGTTTGAGAGAAGGAGAATTAAGCCTATTGTTTTCACAGGCCAAAAGGCTGCTGGAAATGTATAAGAACCCTGGGACATGATCCTACTTCATCTCAGATCTGCTTTGGGTTTCAAGAGGGGGAAAACTCAAGAATTGAAATCCCCAGTCATTGACTGAAGTCACCCTGAATATGGACATTGGACTATAACCTATGAACTATATCTAAAAGGACTTTTGGCAACTACAAAATCACCTCTGCTATGTATCTGAACCTCAAGAATTAAATTCAAGTCTGTATGTATATTAATACTTTAACCAACACACTCTTTTCTTTTTAATAAATTTTAGTTTAGTTAATAAGAATTGACTATAGCGCGTACTTTGGGTAAGATCTAAGTTGTAATTGAACCTGGGTATGTGGCTGATCCTTTAGCATTGGAAGAACCTTTTCTTTTATATGATGAGATCAGATTTTCAGGAATCATCATCATATCTGACAGGTGTCTGGACGGAGGCCTGAGGCTGGGCACTTTAAGGGAACTGCGATGTTTGGACTTCTGAGTAACCAGTGAGGTACTATAGAAGCTGTTTTGTGCTGGCTTGGTAAATCTAAGTATTGAAATAACCACCAGCGTTTGGGGTTTGTTTGCCCCATTTTGTTTGCAGTTCACCCTAATTGAGTGACCTCAGCTGGCTCCCACGGGCAGCACCATCACAACCAGGCCTTACCGGAATAGTTTTCAATGATTAAAGCCCTGTCAGTATTGCTTCAGGAGTAGAGCTGACTGTAAATGCATTACAAAATAACTGTACATAAAATGTTTATCTCAATTCATAGTAACATGCAGTTTGCTATGCATTTGTCCTTATCCATTTAAAGTATCACAAAAAACTTCCACAGCAGTGGACAAGTATCAGTTCTGCACACAATTTCCCATTCAGGAATGAGCTGTATTTAATGATAGATAGCACATCCATTTCTCAGAGTCAGAGCTGAACTTTATTTAAAAATATTTTGACAATAAGCCATATAAAAATAAAAACTAGTTACAATGGCAGGAAATTGGATTTTCTATTTCCTGCAGCAAGTCCAAAGTGTTCTCTGGTGAGTGCCATTAACTTCTGCAGCATCTCAGCTTCCATTTACAAAAAATAAGATTCTAGGCCTTATGATTGCAAAGAAAAACAAACTGTGACCCAAGTGTAACTGATGCCATGATTTCTGCCTGAGTCTGCATATGGTCAACTCATACTTCTGTTAATGTTCAGAAGCTTTGCTAGGCTCCAGCATGTCAAGTACTCTGCTGCAGCTCAGCAAAGCTACGAACATCGCAGATGCACAATTAATACAGGGAGGGACAGCTCAGTGGTTTGAGCATTGGCCTGCTAAACCCAGGGTTGTGAGTTCAATCCTTGAGGGGGCCACTTGGGGAGCTGGGGCAAAATCAGTACAATCCTGCTAGTGAAGGCAGGGGGCTGGACTCGATGACCTTTCAAGGTCCCTTCCAGTTCTAGGAGATGGGATATCTCCATTAATAATAATTATTATAGCTCTATTCCTGAAACACAGTTTGAGATTTTAAACTATTGTTCAAAGGTGGGTCAGTCTAAAAAAAATGGTTTTCCCTTTTTCAGAAGTGGAGTACATGGCTGCTGAGAAATGTAGACTATAAACCCACAAGAGAGAAGGATAAACAAGGTAAGGGCTTTTACTCAGCAGTGCGGAGCAGCTGCACCTCCCATTGAAGTCAACAGGACGTGCAAGTAAACAGCAAGTGCTCAGGGTTTATCCCTCTCCCAGTTAAGGCTGATTAAGACAACAAAATTAGTGTACACAAATAGTGGGTTTTTTACCCACAAAAGTTTATGCCCAAATAAATCTGTTAGTCTTTAAGGTGCCACCGAACTCCTTGATGTTTAGGTGAATACGTGAATTTCAAAATCATCAGTGGAGCTGAAAGTAACACAATCATAACAGCCCCTGTTCAAGTCAAATATTGGACTTGTTTCATATAGCAGGCACAAAATAAGCCAACCCTGTGGCAGAACCACGCTGCATGTCTGTATAAGGTAGATATGTCCATGTGACATCTCTTCAGGATTGTCTCAGCACCTGAGGTCACCAAAGCTTCATATCCTAGTCCTCTGAGGATCTGCATAGGATTGAAGTATTTGTTGAGGAGCTGCAAATGTGGGGTGATGACAACTACACAATCATCACACAATCTCTCGCAGTGTTTTCTGCAGTGTGCCAAAGGAGTCAGAACAAATGTGAGATCAGGCTCACTGAAATTAGTTATGTATGCGTGCCCAGTGACAAAGGAATTAAAACAGCCCCAAGAAAGGTGAAGGCAAATAGAAATGTCATAAAACAAGGCGGCCTTGGAGAAAGCTACTGGTCTTCACTTTCCAGGCCATTAACGTCTTATCCCCCCTGCCTATCATCTCTCATGCACTACTGAAAGGTCGATTCCAACATCCATTGCCCTCGTTACGTTTTCAAAGAAGCACCTTTGTGCTTTCTCCCATGTTGCCACTCACTTGGGAGAAGTTCCCTCTAAACATCCACGAAACTAACTCATTATCCTCCTTCAAAAAAGAACTAGATAAATTCATAGAGGATAGGTCCATCAATGGCTATTAGCCAGGATGGGCAGGGATGGTGTCCCTGGCCTCTGTTTGTGCCGAAGCTGGGAATGGGCGACGGGATAGATCACTTGAGGATTACCTGTTCTGTTCATTCCCTCTGAAGCACCTGGCATTGGCCACTGTCAGAAGACAGAATATGGGGCTAGATGGATTTTTGGTCTGACCCAGTCTGGCCGTTCTTATGTTCTTCTTCAAAACCCTCCTTGAAACTCTCCTTTGCTATGAGGCCTATATAATACAGCCCCAAGACCACAGCCTGTTATGCTGACTTATACTGACTCACTGTTTCCTTGTACTCCCCCCACCATTGTCTCTTGTCTTATACAGACTGTAAGCTTTTTGGGTCAGGGGCTGTGTTTTCCTTTGTTTGTACAGCACCTAGCTGAATGGGGTTCTGGTCCGTGACTAGGGCTCCAAGGCACTACAGTAATACGGTCACATGCTTAACCCAGTTCACCACGGCCATCTGAGTACAGAGAAGGGAAACAGAGCATGAGATGCCTTATTCTAACTAGATATAAATTCTGCTGTCAATGTTTGTGTGTGTGTGTGCATGCAATCAAACACAGGAAACAATGCAAAAGAGCCACTGAATCTACATGAGAGATTTCTGACAGTCACTGGTCCAAGGTTGGGGCAGATCTTTTAGATTTAAGTCATTCAAGCTGTTTTGAAATTGAGCAGTTGCAAATCACACTGCTCCTCACCACACGCTATAAACCACAGTTTGGTCATGAGCATCAAGGAAGCCATCTTTAGTATTGTTATAGTATCACAATACACCTCACTGTCAAAAGAACAAAAACCTCGGTGCCAACATCTAACAAGCTTCCAGAGTCAGAGAGAATTGACCCTGACAGCATTTAAAAAAAAAAAAAAAGCACTAAACACCAGGAAACTAGAACAGAAGAAATGCTAGGACAAGAATGCCAAGCAATTACGCTCCACCCCACTGTAAGTAGGAAGAATGTTAGCTTCAAACTAGAATGCAGCAGACAACTTGCCAAGGAAACAGCTGTACCAGCAGCACCAGTGTCACACCTCATGACACCTGAGGGTCAGTACAATGAGAGGAACTTGAGACATCTCCACAAAGCCAAAGAGGACACTAGAGCTCTGCTTTCTGAGGACACCCAGAATGCTGCTCGCAGAAGGAACACACCCCCAGCCAGTCACTGACAGCGAAACATCAGGGACAGCAAACACAGGCGCCAGGTGACAGATCCACCTCAGCAGCAGAACAAACCACTGCAGAGGAACAGAAAAAGTGGACCTGTGATGAGAGAGCCATTGAGCCTCAGAGATGGTAATTACTGACAGATATCCAGTACCCTGACCTCCATACTACCCCTACTATTTAGTGCAATCGCATGTAGGGGCCCCAGTAGTGCTTACCACTGCACAAACCAAAAGACAGTTTCTGCCCCACAGAGCTCACAGTCTAAGGCTATGTCTACACTACACAGCCGATGGCAGCGTAGCCCCGAGGCAGATCCAGCAAACGCTAACAAAGACTTCTGCCAGTACAGGACCACCACCTCCCTGAATGAGATTAGCTATGCCCACAGACGCGCTCGTCCATTGGCACTGTGGCATGTACACCAGGGGTTTGGCAGCAGAGCTCCGTGGCTAGAGGTGGTGGGTTTTTCACACCTCTGATTGACACAGCTAGGCCAGCACAGGCTTTAGGTGTATGGCAGGCCTCAGTAAAGCTTTGCTCCGTTTGCACTTTAATCATGGGTTGGGTGAGTCTCCAGCTCAAGCTTTGGCTAATGGTATTTGATTATTTGCATCAGGAAAGTAGCCCCTGGAAGGAAGGAATGGATAGTGACTCCTGCCGTATGACATCGCCTTTGCTAACCCCAAGTCATGCGTGGCTGAGGCCATCTCCTCCCAGCTCTCTCCGGTGTCAGACCTTTATTGCGGGTGGGTCTCACTGAAGGGCCTGGGGAGCAAGAGAGATCCCCAGCTCCCTGTGGGTTGGAGCCATGACCAGCCCCTTGAATGCCTACAGTTGTCACATACCATGTTAGAGTAACAGACACCCCATACCCAATAGAGGGGGGAGGGACGGAGGGCTCTGGGCATGTAACAGCCTATTAGGGAGGGACAGGAAGCCAGCTATCCTCCGGCTATCACACACACACAGACACTTTCACCCAACCTAGGACTCAGGCAGCAGCTTCCAGCCACACATAAGGGGCTTGATGAGTTTGTACATATCCTCCTCAGGGAGTAAGACTATCATAGGTGCCCAGTGAGCCAAACACAACTGCAAAGGAGGCTGGGAGCCCATAGCAGTGTCTCCAAAGCTAGATGCTCAGGCACCTCCAGGGTTGACAAAGGCCAAAGCCAACCTGCATCAGAGGGACAGAGTCACAAAGACCACCAGGGCCATCTCAGTTTCTACCCACAGGCACCCTTTATCCACAGGGCCACTTCAGAGCACCCCTCTCACAGTCAGTCTGTGGGGAGGGTGCCCACGTCAGCCCTTTGTTACTCGGGTTTCCTGACTTATTTGCTTTCTATAATTCCCCAACCCTGCCCCTCTGTCTGCCTGCGTTAATGTCAGTAAAGCCCTCAGGATTACAAGCAACTGGTCTCTAGGGTTTGGGACAATGCCCTCAGGATCTGATGGGGGCAAGACTGGGAAGCCACAGCCTCAAAAGGGGATGCTTGGAATTTTGAAAGTATCCCCCAGTACCCTCCACTTCCCACAGAGAGCCCCCAACCCAGCTCAGCCCCCTCCACTGGTCACTCATTCAACCAGATCCGGTGGAAAATGAACAAGGAGAAAGGGACAGTGGATAAAAGGATAAGACTAGCTCTTTGAACTGGCAATGAATGAGGCAGCTTCCCAGCAACAACAAAATCCCAGGGCAGTCCCTGAAAAGCCAGCCATTCTCCAGACAGGATTAATCCCCAGAACAGTCAGTCACACACAGCACAGCGGGCAGCCCTCTCCCACAAAGGGACAGTCCCTAAATGAGTCCACCAGTGTGTGACTGTGCCAGCACTTGCTGGTTCCCAGCACGAGGCTCTGTAGAGGTGGGTCTATTGGTCTGATGTGGGACAGCAGGAGGAGGGGGAAGGATACAGTGCTAGCTGGACTCACTGGTGTGATGGGGTGGGGGGAAGCGAGGATACAGAGCTAAATGGTTACAAATCGCTGGGGGTCAGCCTGACCGCCAATGGGGCAACAGGAAACTGGAGCCACAGCGCCAGGATGGCATTGTCAGAGCCGAGTGCCCTTCCTCAAATTACACAGTAACAGGACGCTATGCCAGCCCTTGCTGTGCCCTGCGCCAGTCCTTGGATTGGAATGTAATTTATTCACGTATAGCCAAGGAGAGGCAAAGAAGAGGGAGGGTGGGGAGGACCTTGACCGTTGGATTACAGGTCCCTAGAACTCTCTCTCTGGAGGGGGTGGGGAGAATACCAGTCTCTTCCCAGATTGGCTTCACAATTCTTCCTTTTCTGAATCAGTTCTCTAAAATACTGCAGGAGGGGCTGAAGGAGGCCTGTTCTGTCAGAGACTATAGCACTAGCTCCCCTGTCTGATTGCTTCCGGAAACACAGGAACAGAGTGGGTCCCTATCCAAGGTTACAGATCTGTGATTTGGGAGGTTACCATACGGTGTCTGACCCTCATATGCGCTACTGAATTTGCCCATTTCACACTTCAATAACCAGTCCAGCCCTCTCATCAGGTACAGCAGCCTCTTCCAGCACAGAGGGGCCTTTGTTCCCGAACACTCAAGGGTTCAGCAGCCCACTGCTTCTATCCCTCCACTTTCATCTCATTGACAGTCCCCACCCTCTCCTGCCTGCACACAGTGAGGAGAGCCATCCCTCGGTGGGAGGGCTCCCCAGTCCCCTTTCCAATTCTGCATGGGAGAATGAGACGCATTGTTCTGCAACACAGACAGCTCCCGGGAAACTGGTCTCACAGTCTGGACCCCTCCTAGCAGACAGCGGGGACCATGGGAGGGGAGGCATGTGTCAAATGCCATCCGCTTGGGGTGACGTTTGCCTCCTGAGTGAAGTGGGTTTGGAGTCAAACCCACGGCATGCTTCGTCCTTAAGCCCCCATGAGAGGGGACTCCCAACTGGAGCGGAGCAGCAAGGGGGACACTCCGCTGCCTTACAGCATTTCAAAGACTCCCTGAGCCAGAACAGCTGCAGAAGCCATGGTGAAGATGGAGCTCTCTGTATGGGGCAACCTCTTTGAGACATGGAGGTGGAATGGGTAGGAGATAACCAGTATGACAGCTAGAGACCTGTGTACGACCTGCATTGTAAACAAGTTCTTTACAACTACAGGAGAGCTGTGCCGGGCCCACTGGGTTCAAAGCGCTACTGTCAAAGCCAACTGAGCTCTGCCCTTCAGAGTGAGGGGATTCCCAGGCTCCACCAGCACAGAGAAGCTCTTGGTTCTCTCCCCCTTTCATATTAAATAATACTTCATCACCGCAATGTGACCCAAAGGCTGCAATGCGAACGAGGCCCAGAGTGAGGGCTGCACAGGTATATTGGGCTCTGCTCGGCAGTAAACAACATCTGGCTTTCTGGCTCAATTCCTCTCTCAGAAATCAAATCAACAGGCATTGTTTTTCCAGATCCCAGTTCTGCAAACATCTCCCCTAACAAGGCAGACTCTGTCCTGTTTACAGCTCATCAGCCTTAGGAGAATCTTCAGGCCAAGCCCTGCTGATGCAGCTCCATTGACTTCAGCATGACAACACACACGTAACTAAGGGCAGGATTAGATCCTGTAGCTAGAACTTAATTAACAGTTCTGCTGCCCTGCTATTCACGAGCCAGAATAGAGCCCAGCGCTCCAACCAATTACTGGGACAGGCTGGCTACGCAGTGCTCAGAGAGAGAGCACCCAGCACCCCGCCCCATTACTGGGCCAGACCAGGCTGGCTTCACAGAGCTCATAGGAGTAACACAGCAGAACTGTATGTCTGTCACTCAACTGCAGTGGGGAGGCTCAGACAACAGGCAGGAGCTTGGCAGTCAGATGTCACACGTGTGGTTCCTCCTCCAGGTGCTCACAGGGATTATTTTCCACTCCTCTGTTCCCGGTTAGATGTGGACCTTTGTGTGTTGCAAGTTTGTCTCAAACACACGGCATAAAATCTGCTGGGTGTGCCCCATGGCTAAGTCAACAGTACTGCAAAACCTGCACTTCTGCCTTTCTAACCTGGGGGACTATGGGGCCAAGCATGACGCCAGATCGACAGAGGAAGCAGCCAGTAGTAACTGTCTCTTTCTGGGCTGCGTAGGTGGAATTCTCTTGCTTGGGGAAGGCAGGCTGCATAGGTGACACCCAGCAGGGCTGGGAGCAGAGACTGTAGAGCACAGACAAGATCAGATCATCCCGAAAAGATTCTCCCCTACAATCAACCGTGCTCAGAGCCAGCTCCTTGCATACCCGGGCCATGAAGTCAAGGAGGACCCTAGCACATTTGGGGACTCAGCCAGCCAGTCCCTGCAGGCTACATAATCTGCCTCAACAAATTTCAGAGTGGTAGCCGTGTTAGTCCCGATCAGCAAAAACAACGAGGAGTCCTTGAGGAGTCCCATGCGTCCGATGAAGTGGGCATTCACTCACGAAAGCTTATGCTCCAATACATCTGTTAGTCTTAAAGATGCCACAGGACCCTCTGTTGCTTTTTACAGATCCAGATCCGGACTAACACAGCTACCCCTCTGATATGTGGCACCTTAGAGACTAACAAGTTTTATTCGGGCATAAGCTTTCGTGGGCTAAAACCCACTTCATCGGATGCAAAGGAACAGTCCGGCTTCTAGCAGTGACACATCCTTCTGCCGACACATGCTAACGATCAGGGAGAGTAGAGCCTAAGCACCACATTACTTCAAACTCCAACACCCCCCTCCTGGCACTGAGAGGAGTCCCAAACAAAGCGCACTCCCATGCCAGTCCCCCTTCACTTTCACCCACTGCTTGTGGTTTGTCTTAGCCCAGCCCCTCCTGCTACAGTGGGAGAGATGGGGATGCTTTGCCCTGCTCTAGGGCTGCCTGTCAGAGTACTACAAAGGTTCTCCAGCCACTAAAGTCAACCCTCGAGAAGGCAGGTGGGACGCATAGGATCACCTGGCCTGGAAAATGCTAATGCAATTCTGGGGTGCATAACACAGGAATCTCAAGTAGGAGTAGAGAGGTTGTATTACCTCTGTATTTGGCACCGTGAGCCTGCTGCTGGAATACTGTGTCCAGTCTAGTGTTCACATTTCAAGAAGGATGTTCTTGAGTAAGTAGAGAGGGGTCAGAGAAGAGCCACAAGAATGATTAAAGGATTAGAAAATAGGCTTTATAGTGAGAGACCACAGAATTCAATCTGTTATAGCATAACAAAGAGAAGGTTAAAGAGCACCTTGATCACAGTCTATGAGTACCTACATGGAGAACAAATACTTGATATTGGACCCTTCAGTCTAGCAATGGCTAGAAGTGAAAGAGACAAATTCAGAGGCGTAAATTTCTAATACTGAGGGTAATTAGCCATTGGGACAATTTACCAAAGGTTATAATGGATTCTCCATCATCAACATTTTTAAATCAAGATTGAATGCTTTCCTACAAAATATGCTCTAGTTCAACCAAGAATGATTTTAGTGAAGTTCTATGGTCTGTGTTATGCAGGAGGTCAGATTAGATTATCACAGTGGTCTGTTCTGCCTTTATAATCTGTGAAATGCAACTCCCTCTGAACAGCAGCTGTTCATACAGGGATCCCGCACCTGGTGCCAAAATGCCGCCGCCTCTGTTGTTGGGATACAGCAGCTGCTTAAGAGCCATAGCGTAACACTACAAACCAGCTTAGAAGAGTGAAAGGGCAGAGGGAATTGAGAAGTAGGATGGAATTACCCAAACTGAGATTTTGTCAAAACAATGGGGTTAGTTAGCACACCTACACCTGCGAGAAACCCCGAAGGACCATGAATAACTATGAAAGATAAGAATGTTGGTTTTAAGTCCCATTTGAAAGACATCTCCAGCATCACAGCACCCCTAGCACAGGACTGGCACATGGTCAGCTTGGAGTTCATTCCCTCTGGGGCACTTGGCATTCGCCAATGTCAGAAGACAGGATACTGGGCTAGATGGACCTTTGGTCTGACCCAGTCTGGCTGTTCTTATGAGTCAGATAGCAGAGCACCCCCTAGTCAGCTCCCCATCCCAGTCCCTGTAGTACCTGGTGTCCCTTGGAGGTCACCCCATCATAATATTGATCAGACCCAGCCAGTCTTGGTTAGATAACAAGATGGGACAAGACCCGGGCACAAGTGGGTGCAGATCCAGGGTGGGGGAGACGCTAGGCCAGCGAGAGGACAAATGAACCAGTAACAAAGGCCACAGCTCAGTGACAGAGCCCTGAGCAGAAACAGCTGATGCTCTGCAGCAACAAAACCACATGCACAGCAGCGCTCACCAGAACCTAGGGCTGCAGCAAAGGTAGGACACACTCACCAGTGCTGCAGCACACGGAACAAGACAAAAGCAGACGATGCTCCACGCACGCACACACACCAGAGTACAAAACCCCAAAACCAATGGGAGGGGTATGTGCACATGGGCTGAGAGCAGAGGAGTACCCATACACCCGTGGGCTGACGGCTCCTTGGCAGCAGTGACACAGACCCCTGTAATGCAGATCAGGGGGATTTCCTGCTATTTAACCCCACATATCAGGCTCTAAGGAATGTGTTTCAAATACATGAAAATACTTAAATGCCAGGAAAAGATTCCAGCTAAGACACAAAGCAAGCAGTCTCAGAGCCCAAGGCTCACCAGCTGACACTTCACAGGCACCTCAGCAGGGAACTGGGAATGTAGCCCCCCTCTGGGGTGGAATGCAGCAGCTGTTTCACAGCTAACAGCAACATTATACAAGAGTTTAGAGCAGAAGCAAAGTGGATTTCCAGGTCCAGATTAAACTTCAAGGGAATTTAGGCTGTGAAAAGAAAAGCCCCAAGCTAGAATTTGGCCAGGACACCAGGGCTAACACTCCACTCCCACAAAGTACTGTGGGATCTTTACTGACCACAACTGCTCAGGGCCTCAATTTAAATCTCATGTGGGACACAGTAGCATCAGCAGCACAGTACCCCCTAGTGCCATGCTGGGGCATTACAGTCAGCACTGACAGTAAAGACAGCCCCTACTACCACTCCATGGAGCACAGCACCCCTATAGCACCACACCAGGGCACGGTCTGTCACTGACTCAGAGGGAAGAGTGCCAGCTGAGGCACCACCATTTCATACTGCTTCACCCTGAAACTCATTAGATATCTCCCATCCAAGTACTGCCCAGGCCTGAACCTGCTTAGCTTGAGGTCATAGCAGACAGTGGTCCACAGCTGACAAAGCAAAAATTTACAAATTAGTCCAAAAAATATCCAGATCTCCATTCCTTGTTGCTTATCTGCTCTATCACACACACCCTTCCCCCTCAATGATGCCAGCCATGAAGGTCCATGTGTCAACTGCTCTCACAAATATCCTCATGCTTTCTTTCATGCCATCCTTACGTAGGGAAGGCCCTTCTTGCACTGATCCATTAGGTACTACTCCCTCCTTCCAAATCCTCTCCAGATCTACTTCTGCCAGGACTCCTACAAGGAATCAGCCATTAACAGGCAGCTGAGCAGCGGTCATGACTACAGGATTTTATTTGCTTGAACTATACCAAAACAACTGTCAGTGATTGAGAACCATCCGGTTATACAATAGCTGCTCACACACACTTGGTGCATCGTTTCCAATTGGATTACAACTTCTTCAGGGCAGAGGTCACATCACCCTATGTGTTTGTGCAGCACCCAGCACCACGAGGCCCAGTTCCTCAGGGGGGTCTTTGTGTGGCACCACACTACAAATACCAAATCAGATCTACCTCTGAAAGGAAGAAATGGGCTGAGAACGTGAGAATGACAGGGTAGTTGGGGGTTAATGACCCCACGCAGCCTGAACTTAGCACAGCAAGGAGTGCAGCATTCAGAGACTGCAGGAACACAAGGCCTTAGAATGCAGCGAAGCAAATTTGGGGGAATGAAGAAATCTCGTGAGGGGCCCTGGGAAGAAGAGTTAAAATCCCCCTGAGTGGGAGGAAGCAGTGGGGGCTCCTCAGACACCATTAGGCACAAACAATTCCCCTGAAAATGAAAAAAGAAGAACAGGAGTACTTGTGGCACCTTAGAGACTAACAAATTTATTAGAGCATAAGCTTTCGTGGACTACAGCCCACTTAAGCTTATGCTCTAATAAATTTGTTAGTCTCTAAGGTGCCACAAGTACTCCTGTTCTTCTTTTTGCGGATACAGACTAACACGGCTGTTACTCTGAAACCTGAAAATGAAGAATGCAGGGAATGGGAACAGGGCCGGCTCCAGCATTTCTGCCACCCCAAGCAAAAAAAAAAAAGCCGCGATCGCAATCGCGACCGGCTGCGGCAAGTGGGGAAAAAAAAAAGCCGCGATCGGCGGCGGCAGGTCCTTCGCTCCTAGAGGGAGTGAGGGACCTGCTGCCCCCGATATGCCGCAGGTGCCGCCCCTCTCCCTTGGCCGCCCCAAGCACCTGCTTGTTAAGCTGGTGCCTGGAGCCGGCCCTGAATGGGAAGGTGGATTGCAAGGAACTGGCTCAGAGACATGGCTAAAATGCCCTGAAGCCAAATGGAAGAGGAGAGGTAACAAAGTGTCACAGGATCTACAGTTGGACAAGCCCCATAGGTCACCTAGTCCATCTTCCTCCCTGCACAGGACTGTCCAGCTATCATTACCTCTCACTACACTGCTCCCTATATTTATCAATGTCATGGTTCAAGGAGACACAGCCAGATACATCTGCAAAAAACAGAATGAATTACTGCAGTCAAGTGGAGTAAGGAGGGATTATATGAACATAGCACAGAAAAGTGGGTCCAGCAATCAGTGGGGAAGGGACCCAACCATTTCTAGAGCCTCTGAGATACTGAGTAAGTCACAGTCTGGCTAGCAGGTAAAGGCGGGAGATTCTGTGAGAATAACTATCACACTAAGGAGCTGACAAGGGGATCCTGGAATATATAAAGATGTAGCAGGCAGCTGGCCCAGGGCTGCCTGTATCTCAGGGGGTGCAGGACGTTAGCTAGTGAAATGACTGAGAGGAGAGATTCAGCAGGTGCAATGAAAACCCCAACTGGTCCCTGAGAAAGGACTGAAGAGGACCTAACTAGTCTTTCCCATCTCTCTGCCTCCACCCTTCCTTGCTTTGTAGAGGGCCCATATAACAGGCAAGCACGGCATGAAGGCCCCCCTGGGCAGAAAGATTTCTGCCATTCAGTTCAATGTAACTGAGTACCCAGGCATAGCTGCTCCCAGCTCACCTCTACTGTTATTCTAGGACAAAGCACACATTCGTGCGAGTACTCCTTGGTGTATCCCATGTGTCTATACACTGCCCAGCACACTGATCTTGACTCTGGCCTCAGAACCCCCCACAAATGGGGGTAACAATCCACATTTCATAGATTCATTTTCATATATTTTAAGGCCAAAAAGGATCATAATAATAATCTAGTCTTGATATGAAGATATCAAAAGAGATGGAGAATTCACCATTTTCATAGATTCTGAAGCCAGAAGGGACCATTGTGATCATCTGGTCTGACCGCTCTATAACACAGGCCATAGAACTTCCCCTAAATAATTCCCAGAGCACATCTTTTAGAAAAAACATCAAATCCTGATTTAAAAATTGTCAGTAATGGAAAATACACCATGACCCTTGGTAAATTGTTCCATGGGTTAGTTACCCTCACTGACACAAATTTACACCTTATTTCCAGTCTGAATTTGTCTCGCTTCAACTTCCAGCCATTGGATCATGTTAGACCTTTCTCTGCTAGACTGAAGAGGCCATTATTAAACATTGGTTTTCCATGTAGGTAGACTAATCAAGTCACCCCTCAACCTACTCTTTATTAAGCTGAGTAGGTTGAGCTTCCCTTGGTAGTTTGTTCCAATGGTTAATTAACCACACTGTTAGGCACAGACTTTGAATTTGAATTTTCTTGCTTTAAGTTGCAGTCATTGGTTCTTGTTATGCCTCTCTCCACTGAATAGAATCATAGAATATCAGGGTTGGAAGGGACCTCAGGAGGTATCTAGTCCAACCCCCTGCTCAAAGCAGGACCAATTCCCAACTAAATCATCCCAGCCAGGGCTTTGTCAAGCCGGGCCTTAAAAACCTCCAAGGAAGGAGATTCCACCACCTCCCTAGGTAACCCATTCCAGTGCTTCACCACCCTCCTAGTGAAATAGTGTTTCCTAATATCCAACCTAGACCTCCCCCACTACAACTTGAGACCATTGCTCCTTGTTCTGTCATCTGCCACCACTGAGAACAGCCGAGCTCCATCCTCTTTGGAACCCCCCCTTCAGGTAGTTGAAAGCAGCTATCAAATCCCCCCTCATCCTTCTCTTCTGGAAACTAAACAATCCCAGTTCCCTCAGCCTCTCCTCATAAGTCTTGTGCTCCAGACCCCTAATCATTTTTGTTGCCCTCCGCTGGACTCTTCCAATATTTCCACATCCTTCTTGTAGTGTGGGGCCCAAAACTGGACACAGTACTCCAGATGAGGCCTCACCAATGTCGAATAAAGGGGAACGATCACATTCCTCGATCTGCTGGCAATGCCCCTACTTATACAGCCCAAAATGCCGTTAGCCTTCTTGGCAACAAGAGCACACTGACGACTCATATCCAGCTTCTTGTCCACTGTGACCCCTAGGTCCTTTTCAGCAGAACTGCTACCTAGCCACTCGGTCCCTAATCTGTAGCAGTGCATGGGATTCTTCCGTCCTAAGTGCAGGACTCTGCACTTATCCTTGTTGAACCTCATCAGGTTTTTTTTGGCCCAATCCTCTAATTTGTCTAGGTCCCTCTGTATCCTATCCCTACCCTCCAGCGTATCTACCACGCCTCCCAGTTTAGTGTCATCTGCAAACTTGCTGAGAGTGCAGTCCACGCCATCCTCCAGATCATTAATAAAGATATTAAACAATAGAAGAGCACCTGATATTTCCCTCCTCTCAAGGTTCTAATACACTACAATCAAGCCAGTTTTTTTTTTTTTATAAAAACTATAATAGATTGAGCTCTTTCAATCTCTCACTGTAAGGCATTTTTGCCAGCCCTTGACTCATTTGTGTCTTTTCTCCAATTTTTCAACTTGCTTTTTAAAATGTGGACACCAGAACTGGATACAGTATTCCAATACTGGTCTCAACAATACTGTATAGAGATTTAAAATCACCACCCCACTCCTACTCCCTGTTTATATATCCAAGGATCATATTAGCTTTTTCTACCACAGCATCGCAGGGAGAGCTCATGTTGAGTTGCTTGTCCACCATTATCCCTGAAATTTTCTTCAGAGCCAACGCTGTCCAGGGTTTGACAAAGGGGAAGCTGTGGCAGAGGGGAAGGGATGAAAGTGGAGTGAGGAAACCAGCTGCTCAGTCTCAGCGCTCAGACAGGACCACTATAGCAGCAGGTGCCCCAGCATACACACCGAACTCAGGGTATGTCCACACTACCTGCCGGATCGGCGGGCAGCAATCAATCCAGTGGGGATCGATTTATCGTGTCTAGTCTAGACTCTGGTACTCCACCAGCACGAGAGGCGCAGGCGGAGTCGATGGAGGAGCGGCAGCAGTCGACTCACCGCAGTGAAGACACCATGGTGAGTAGGCCTAAGTACGTCGACTTCAGTGACGTTATTCACGTTGCTGAAGTTGCGTAACTTAGATTGACACACACACCCCAAGTGTAGACCAAGCCTTAGAGAGAAACAGGCATGTCGAAACGCAAAGGTTGTGCCAATTTAACTAAACTGATTCCTAACAGATTCAAGCACCAATCAAACAAAAGAAGTTTCTAAGCTGAATTTGTTAAATTACTGCCACTTGTGTGTTTAGACAAGGCCTGAGATACAGAGAATTCCACATGAAGACCAAGGAGACCTGCTCATTGCCAACCCTCCTTTCCAAAGGCATCAGAGTGCAACATGGCAGTACAAGAGGCTGGAGGGGAAGAGCTGAAGCCATTGATGAATCTTTGCTGGCTGTCTCCCTCCATGCCAGGGAGGGGCTGAGTTGGTGTTGAGAGATTAGAAGGAGCACCTTTACTCCTCCACGGAAGTAAATAAAAACCCAGAAGCCTCCACCCAGGCCCCAGTTTGCCAACAAAATAAAAGCTGGTCTTAATTGGCCCAGCAGAGGCCCTGCCTGACCTTGGGTTTCAAACGGCTGGGCTCAGAGCTGCAGGAGCCCAGCCCGTGGACAAAGGAGGCAGCTCCTGCCCCAGGCCAACTGCAGTGAAGTAGGAGGGAACTCTACAGCCTAGACAACTCCCACCTACCAGGAAAGAGCCCTGCTACTGATGCAAACAGCAGGGAGCCAGAGCAGGGAGGAATCTATGCAGAGCCCACACAGCTTGCCAGCGCACCCACAAGGATCATCCTAACTTCCTTCCTCCCCGCTAGGAGCTAGCAATGAGAACTCTTTGGACCAACTCCAATCTGGAACCCACAAAGGAGGCACCTTCTGCCCTGGGTCAGAGTCACTCCAGGAGTTTGGGCAGGAAGGAAGTGCTCAGAGGATCTGGACCCCCATGGTGAGATTCCCCACAGCTACATTCCTTTGTCTCCTGCAATCTTCAGCATGGAATATGAGCAACTTTAGCCTTCTCCTCTCCAGCCACACTTTCCATGGCGAGGCCTCAGCTGCCATGTTTAATTTGGATGATTTCCCAAGCCAGACCCTCCCCATGTCAGCCCTATGTCTCCCACTGCCAGCTTTCCTCCCCTCAGTCACTCAGCACAGCAGCCATCCTTGCACATCTGGTGTCAAGCTTGGTTCCTTGTCCCAGCTCCTTCCTTCTCTCCATGTAACTAGCCTGCCTGCCCAGGCTTCCATCATCTCCCACCTGCTAGTGCAGCCTCCAGCCTCACACCTCCCATCACCCCCCCCCCCCCCCAAAGATGCAGCTGCCAAGTCACTTCTCTATTACTTTCAATCCCTGCCCAATTCCTCCCTCCTACACAGTCCCGCTCTCTCTGCTCCACCAAAGCTTCTTCTGACCGCTCCCCATCAACTCTTTCACCCACCCAGTCTAGACTCAATGCATAATTTTATGACTCTCCCTACGCATGGAAGAGCTTCTGTTGGCCAAGCTCCCTCCCAGCCCTGTAACAAAACGTTCTTGCTAGACTATGCTCATGCCATTCAGTATTGCATTTAATCCACCATGAACTGGTCACAGAGACTGGATTAAATGATCCAAGAGCCCCTCAACTCGAATGCAAGAATCTGACCAGCTGTGCTTGCAAACTAAGCCCCTCAGCACAGGGTCCCGCTATTGTCCCCCTGCTGTATGCTGCTGTGTATACTGACAGTCCTGCAGAAGTCATCCTACAAAGGCTGAAAAGTGCAGGTGTCAGTGGGAAACTGAGTACTTCCTTTCCTGGAACTCAGGCACTATGGTGATGGGCACAGGACAACTATAAAAACCTAAAAAAATTCAGGGGACTAAAGCTATCAGGCCACACAGAACTTAACATTTCAAACTAAGGCTTGATCTTATGTCAGTATAACTACGTCGCTCAGGGGTAGAAAATCCACCCCCCTGAGCAATGTAGTTATATGAACCTAACCCCCTGTGTAGACAGCGCTGTGTCAATGTAAGGGCTTCCCCGGCGACATAGCTACCACCTCTCACTGAGGTAGATTAGCTATGCAAACAGGAGAAGCTCTCCCGTCAGCCTAGACAGCATCTTCACTAAGCACTACAGCAGCACCAGAACAAATGCAGCTATGCCGCTGGTTGCTGTAAGTGTAGACAATAACGTAGGTGAAGTCGACGTACTTAGATCTACTCACCGCGGTGTCTTCACTACGGTGAGTCGACTGCTGCCGCTCTCCCATCGATTCTGCCTGCACCTCTCTCGCAGGAAAGCGCTCAGGGGTTGATTTACCATGTCTAGACTAGACATGATAAATCGACCCCTGCTGGATCGATTGCTGCCCGCCGATCCCGCGGGTATTATACACATACCCAGAGAGAGCTCTGGTAGCAAGTCCCCAGGATGGGACAGCACCACCAGGAGGGACAAATGCTCCTAACACACAAATCAAATCTATCAGTGCAAGCTACTAGAGCCCAGTCCAGCCGCCATAGAGGAAATCTGGCTTTACACACGTCAGGATTCTCCAAGGGGTAGGTAACAAGAGCTGGTGAAATGGAAAAGGTGCTGGGAGGATGTGAGGTACGTTTATTCAGACTTTTACCAAGCTCCCTCCACCCCCACACCAACCCTAAAGACGAAGTTGAGGAAACTGAATGGATAGGGGGTCAAGCCTGTTCAAAGCACTCTCAGCCCCAAGAGAAGGCAGAAGTTTGAACCAGACCAAGAGCCTTTCCCACTGATCCCAAAATTTGAATGGGTTGGGTTTTTTCAGGAAAGTTTCTACACCGAAATAAAGATGAATTAACTACAATCCCTCCAGCTCCTCATTCCCTGCCCCCATGCTCCAATTCCTTCTATTTATATTCTATCCATGCCTTCCAGAGCCTCCTTAGATAGCCTTCCTGTTACCTGTGGTACACAACCCCACTGCTACCACTATCTCCCCTCTCCCCATTACCGGTACCCCCTGGCTATTCCTACTGCCTTACCCTAGTACCTGCTCTGCTCACTAGCAAAGCACTCTTCTGATATCCATCCCCACAACTGCACACACACTTCACTCTTACCAGTGTACCACCCCCACCTGGCCTTACTGCTCCCCATCACCTGTGCCCCTAACCCAAGTGCTTCGGAGGCCTTCCCCCGGGGAATGCACATACCCCCCTCAAGTGCTCCTCCAGTATCCTTCCCCCGACAGCAGGCAGAGCACCCGCTTCATCACCCCGTGCTCCTCTCCTCTGACACCTGCCCCTACAATCTCCACACTCACCCACCCCTCCTGCCCGTGTAACAACCCCCCTCCTCCAGCTGGGCGGACCGAACCCGGACCTCCCAGACAGCCTCAGCTCTGTGCGGGGCCGGCCCGGCGGGGACTCCCGCCCCGCTCACCCGGGGGGCGCGGCTGCCCCCCCAGGAGAAGCCCCAGCCCCTCGGCGCTGACCTTGGGCAGCTCCCGCAGCTGGTTGGCGTCCAGCAGCAGCTCCTCCAGGGAGCGGCTGTAGCGGTAGATCTCCTCGGGCACCGCCTGCAGCGAGCAGTGCCGCCGGTCCAGCGCCTCCACGTGCCGGTTACAGCGCCACAGCGGCGGCATGCAGCGCAGCATCCTCCCGGGCGGGCCCGCGGCTCCGCCGGCACCGGGAGCGGAGGGGCCGTGAAAGGCGGCTCCGGCAAGGGAAAGGAAGGGCCGGGCCGGCCGGGCGGGGCAGGTCCTTGAGGGCGGGCCGGGCTGGGGGGCAGGTGGGGCCGGGGCGGCTCCGGGGGGGGGCCGGGCTGGGACACTAAGGGGCGACACCGGTGGGGGGCAAGTGGGACCGGGGGGGAAGAACCGGGCTGGGACGCTAAGGGGCGGCTCCGGGGGGGGGGGGCGGGGCGCTGAGGGGCAGACGCGGCTCGGGTGGGGGGGAAGGGCCGGGCTCGGGCGCTGAGGGGCGGCTCCGGGGGGTGGGGGGGGAACCGGGCTGGGGCCCCGAGGGGCGGCTCCAGGGGGGGGGGGGGGGCGCTGAGGGGCAGGTGGGGCTGGGGCGGCTCGGGTGGGGGGGGAAGGGCCGGGGCGGCTCCGGGGAGGGCGGGCCGGGCCGGGGCGCTGAGGGGCGGCTCCGGGAGGAGGAAGGGTCCCGACGCTCCGGCTCCTACTCGGCGGCCGCGCTCAGGGGGAAGCGGCGGCTGCGGGTCTCAAGGGCCGGGGAAACGCGAGCTCCGCATGGCCGCCACCTTAGGCCTGGTTCCCTCGGACTCAGGCCGCGGCGGTTCCGACTCCAGCCCGGGTCGCTGCAGCGCTCGGGCCCCGCCGGCTCCTCAGGCCGCAGCCGCTCCGCCCCCCGTGATGGGCCCTGGGAATCCGAGTCCGATCACCTAGAACTACAACTCCCAGCATACCCCGCGGCCTTCCTTCTCCACCCCGCCCGGAACTAAAACTCCCAGCATACCCCGCGGCCTTCCTTCTCCACCCCGCCCGGAACTACGGCTCCCAGCATACCCCGCGGCCTTCCTTCTCCACCTCGCCCGGAACTACAACTCCCAGCATGCCCCGCGGCCTTCCTTCTCCACCCCGCCCGGAACTAAAACTCCCAGCATACCCCGCGGCCTTCCTTCTCCACCTCGCCCGGAACTACAACTCCCAGCATACCCCGCGGCCTTCCTTCTCCACCCCGCCCGGAACTACGGCTCCCAGCATACCCCGCGGCCTTCCTTCTCCACCTCGCCCGGAACTACAACTCCCAGCATGCCCCGCGGCCTTCCTTCTCCACCCCGCCCGGAACTACGGCTCCCAGCATGCCCCGCGGCCTTCCTGCTCCACCCCGCCCGGAACTACGGCTCCCAGCATGCCCCGCGGCCTTCCTGCTCCATCCCGCCCGGGACTACGGCTCCCAGCATGCCCCGCGGCCTTCCTGCTCCACCCCGCCCCAAACTACGGCGTACCACCGCCCCCCCGGCCCGTCTAGAGCCGCGCCGGTCCCCTCCCCCCACCATGTCCCTCCCGTGCTCTCGCAGATTCCCCACTGTCCCCCCCCTCCCCCCAGGAGTACTTGTGGCACCTTAGAGACGAACACATTTATTAGAGCATAAGCTTTCATGGACTACAGCCCACTTCATCAGATGCATATAGAATGGAACATATATTGAGGAGATATATATACACACATACAGAGAGCATAAACAGGTGGGAGTTGTTTTACCAACTCTGAGAGGCCAATTATGTAAGAGAAAAAAAACTTTTGAAGTGATAATCAAGCTAGCCCAGTACAGACAGACAGTTAGATAACAAGTGTGAGAATACTTACAAGGGGAGATAGATTCAATGTTTGTAATGGCTCAGCCATTCCCAGTCCTTATTCAATCCTGAGTTGATTGTGTCTAGTTTGCATATCAATTCCAGCTCAGCAGTCTCTCCTTGGAGTCTGTTTTTGAAGTTTTTCTGTTGTAATATAGCCACCCGCAGGTCTGTCATTGAATGGCCAGACAGGTTAAAGTGTTCTCCCACTGGTTTTTGAGTATTATGATTCCTGATGTCAGATTTGTGTCCATTAATTCTTTTGCGTAGAGACTGTCCGGTTTGGCCAATGTACATGGCAGAGGGGCATTGCTGGCACATGATGGTATATATCACATTGGTAGATGTGCAGGTGAACGAGCCCCTGATGGTATGGCTGATGTGGTCCTATGATGATGTCACTTGAATAGATATGTGGACAGAGTTGGCATCGGGGTTTGTTACAAGGATAGGTTCCTGGGTTAGTGGTTTTGTTCAGTGATGTGTGGTTGCTGGTGAGTATTTGCTTTAGGTTGGGGGGTTGTCTGTAAGCGAGGACAGGTCTGTCTCCCAAGATCTGTGAGAGTAAAGGATCATCTTTCAGGATAGGTTGTAGATCTCTGATGATGCGCTGGAGAGGTTTTAGTTGGGGGCTGAAGGTGACAGCTAGTGGTGATCTGTTATTTTCTTTGTTGGGCCTGTCTTGTAGGAGGTGACTTCTGGGTACTCGTCTGGCTCTGTCAATCTGTTTTTTCACTTCAGCAGGTGGGTATTGTAGTTTTAAGAATGCTTGATAGAGATCTTGTAGGTGCTTGTCTCTATCTGAGGGATTGGAGCAAATGCGGTTGTATCTTAGAGCTTGGCTGTAGACAATGGATCGTGTGGTGTGTCCTGGATGGAAGCTGGAGGCATGTAGGTAAGTGTAGCGGTCAGTAGGTTTCCGGTATAGGGCGGTATTTATGCGACCATCGCTTATTAGCACAGTAGTGTCCAGGAAATGGACCGCTTGTGTGGATTGATCTAGGCTGAGGTTGATGGGGGGATGGAAATTATTGAAATCATGGTGAAATTCCTCAAGGGCTTCTTTTCCATGGGTCCAGATGATGAAGATGTCCTCTTGAGGTCCCTTCCAACCCTGATATTCTATGATTCTAGGTCATCAATGTAGCGCAAGTAGAGTATGTGTTTCACTCTATATGCATCCGAAGAAGTGGGCTGTAGTCCACGAAAGCTTATGCTCTAATAAATTTGTTAGTCTCTAAGGTGCCACAAGTACTCCTGTTCTTATTGCTGTCCGTGTCAACAGTTCCTTGCACTCCAGATCTTCTTTGTCCTAATCCTAGGAGATGATCTGACCAGACTGGGCTAGAGAGTGAGATCCAGATAACATCGCCACCTCTACTGGCTCCAGCTAACCCCAACCACCACCTGACATGAAATGGGATCGGACTTTAACAGGAGCAGCTACAGCAACAGTGCCTGCTCATCTCAACTCACCTCTTGTCTTTTCCCCAAAAGGACAGTTATCCTCTCTAATGCCATCTAAGAGCCTGTAAAACGGGGGGGCGGGAGGGGGCAGGGGTCCTTCTAAAAATCTCTCTCCAGCTCAAGGGAAAGGCAACAAGAAATGTTGTTAAAATGGAGGCCTTAATACTTTACATTTCAAAGCCTTTAATTGCTTTTCCTTGTTTTCTGTATCTTTATGAAAATTCATGTTAACCCTTTATTAATGTGTTTGCGGCGGTACTAAGCAAGCTGTGGGGTCTGTATCCCAAACCTCATAGTAACAGTTTAATGTTGGACAGGGACTGGGTTAACACTGTTGGCCCATTTATTCCATCTAAATTAATACAAAACCCCTTCTGCCTTTGCCACCTCCAGCTTGATCCTGTGCCAACCTTGTCTCCACCCTAAATGTCTCATTCTGTCTTCCCCTTCCCCCAGAGCTTCTTCCCAATTCCACCCCTTCATCCCATTTTCAGTCTCCTTCGAGCCTCTCTCAGTCTCCATTCTGAGATGACCATCTGCATCAAAGTCCCCTTGCCCAGCCAGTCCTAATATCTCCCCAGCTTCCAAACTGTCTTCCCCTCCCATCCAGGTTCCTTATCCCAGTCTTTTCCCTCAGCCCCCCAGTCCAGCTCTTGTCCATTCTGCATTTCAGTGTTTCTCCTCCTCCATGCTGTGTGGGCACAGCAGCAGGTGCACTGAGGGCACAGAACACAGTCTCCCTGCTGTCAGTTCTCATGCCAGTGGCTGCTGGAGCCTGGAGCAGCAATTGCAGAGAAGTCCTTATCAGCCCCGGTGTCTCTGTTGGAGCAAAATCTTCAGAGAATTTAGCTGCAAAGCTCTAACAAGGCTATTGGGCATATCCAGACAGATTTTTTCATAGGCTTGGACCTTGGCCAAACGTGGGCTGTTTTTCCCACAAGGAAGCAAAAGGCACATCCCCATCCCCAAGGCAAACCCTCTCTCAAATTACAAGTTCCTTCTTCAAAACATGGAAGTGCTAGAGCTTCTCAACAAATCAGCTGCAAATCAGCTCCCCCCACAACCATCCTGGACCCACAGGGAGGCCCCCTCCCACCCCCAGGTCTGGGGGAGACAAAGTCCGGCCACGAGACTCCTCCTTTCCCCAACAGCAGCTGGGGGCAATGCAGTGTGAGCATCAACAGGGCCTCTGGAACTTTTGGACAGACCATTTTCTTAGGCGTTGATTTCTGACATTCTTTCCTCCGTGCTAACTGATTCGTTCTTCAACTCCCTCCCTCTGCTTTCCATATCACACATCCTTTTCCTAATTCCTAGTCTCATTACTCACCCCTGTTAGAACATAAGAACAGCCGTAGTGGGTCAGACCAAAGGTCCATCTAGCCCAGTGTCCTGTCTTCTGACAATGGCCAATGCCAGGTGCCCCAGAGGGAATGAACAGAACAGGGAATCAAGTGATCCATCCCCTGTCGCCCATTCCCAGCTCCTGGCAAAGGCTGGGACACTTCAGAGCATGGTTTTGCATCCCTGCCCATCCTAGCTAATAGCCATTGATGGACCTATCCTCCATGAACTGATCTAGTTCTTTTTTGAACCCTGGTATAATCTTACCTTCACAGCTTCCTTTGGCAAAGAGTTCTGCAGGTTGACTGTGCCCTGTTCCCTTTATAGCAGGGGTTCTCAAACTATTGTACTGGTGGCCCCTTTCACATAGCAAGCCCCTGAGTGCGACCCCCCCCTTGTAAGTTAAACACACTTTTATATATTTAACACCATTATAAATGCTGGAGGCAAAGTGGGGCTTGGGGTGGAGGTTGACAGCTTGCGACCCCCCATATAATAACCTCACAACCCCCTGAGGGGTCCCGACCCCCAGTTTGAGAACCCCTGCTTTATAGTCTCCCAGGGGGACTTTGTCAATGGCTTTTTTGGAAGTCTTAATAAATTGTCAGACAATTCTTCTTTAGCCACTATTTTGTCAACACACTCAAATAATTCCAGTAGACGAGAGAGGCAGTTTTCCTTTGCAGAAGCCGTGCTGGTTAGTCTCTATCAAATCATGGTCATCAAGGCGATTTACTACTCTATTTTTAATTATCATTTCAACCAAATTAGCTGGGGCTGAAGTTATCCCTTCTGGTCTGCAATGGCCTGAAGCACTTCTGGATCCTTTCGAAGGTAAGTACATTTGCTATTTTGCAGTACAGGAGTTTATTTTAATATGAGATTTTTGTTGCGTTTACTCACCTACTTCATTCTTACATTTCTTCATAATTCAAGGTTATTTCTCTGATGATACGAGAGACGTGTTACAGGCCCTACGAACTGTGAGCTTGATTTGTTCATGTGCATGGACAAAGCCTTGAACCTTGTGGGTACTCTCAGAACACAAATAAATGTTATAGGCAAAGCATAAGGCCTCCCTCACAAACCCCACTTTGCCCCATACCATGGTTGGTGGAGTGAGCAAATGAGACATTTGCAAGGAGCAGGTGGAATTCACTTTTACAGTGGAATTCTTCAGGGTTGCAGCTTGTGGGAGTAGAATGAGCAACAAACTTGTCCCCTGCTTGGCAGTCTGCTGCACAAGGAGTCTTAGCTCCATCGTCCAGTTCGCACCCAGAAACTGGATGTGACACATACAGGCAGAAACTCCGAACAGTTCCACTTAAAATAAGGATCTCACAGTGGCACAAACAGGACAAGGTTCTACACATTCTCCTCTAAGAAAGCAGCCTAATCCAGGGTGTGCTTGGTGGGGAACTGAGGCAGAGAAATAAGGCCCAAATCGACAAAGGCGCTTAGGCACTGCAACACTGTGCATCACAGTGCCTAACTTCTAGGCTCCTAGAAAATCACAAGACCACCACCACGACTCATAAAGCCTGAGTTAGGCACCTAGGCTCCCTGCACAATGAATGGGGAGAGAAGGTGAGTCCAAGAGTTGTTATCAATGGTTCCCTGTCAAAGTAGGAGGGCGTATCTAAGTGGGATCCTGCAGTTGTCAGTCCTGGGTCCAGTATTATTAAAATTTTCATTAATGACTAGATAATGACATGGAGGATACGCTTATAACATCTGCGGATGACACCAAGCTGGGAGGGGATGCAAGCAGGAGGACAGGATTAGAATTCAAAACGACCTTGAAAAATTAGAGAACTGTTCTGAAATCAACAAGTTTACATCCAAAAAAGACAAGCGTAAAGTACTAGACTTAGGAAGGAAAAACCAAATGCAGGACTACAAATGGGGAGTAATTGGCTAGATGATAGTACTGCTGAAAAGGATCTGGGGATTATAGGGGATCAGAAATTTAATCTGAGTCAATAAAGTGATGCAGTTGCGAAAAAGGCCAATATACTGGGGTGTATTGACAGCAGTGTCGTATGTAAGACATGGGAGGCAATTGCCCTGCTCTACTCGGCCCTGGTGAGGCCTCAGCTGGAGTCCTGTGTTCAGTTCTGGGCACCGCATTTTAAGAAAGATGTGAATAAATTGCAGAGACACCAGAGGAGAGCAACAAAAATGATAAAAGATTTAGAAAACCTGACCTATAAGGAAAGGTTAAAAAAACTGGGCTTCAGAAAAGACTTGGTGGGGGGAGGGGGGGGGGCTGAAAACAGTCTCATAGAATCATAGAATCATAGAATATCAGAGTTGGAAGGGACCTCAAGAGGTCATCTAGTCCAACCCCCTGCTCAAAGCAGGACCAATTCCCAGCTAAATCATTCCAGCCAGGGCTTTGTCAAGCCGGGCCTTAAAAACCTCCAAGGAAGGAGACTCCACCACCTCCCTAGGTAACGCATTCCAGTGTTTCACCACCCTCCTAGTGAAATAGTTTTTCCTGATATCCAACCTGGACCTCCCCCACCGCAACTTGAGACCATTGCTCCTTGTTCTGTCATCTGCCACCACTGAGAACAGCCGAGCTCCATCCTCTTTGGAACCCCCCTTCAGGTAGTTGAAGGCTGCTATCAAATCCCCCCTCATTCTTCTCTTCTGGAGACTAAACAATCCCAGTTCTCTCAGCCTCTCCTCATAAGTCATGTGCTCCAGACCCCTAATCATTTTTGTTGCCCTCCGCTGGACTCTTTCCAATTTTTCCACATCCTTCTTGTAGTGTGGGGCCCAAAACTGGACACAGTATTCCAGATGAGGCCTCACCAATGTCGAATAAAGGGGAACGATCACGTTCCTCGATCTGCTGGCAATGCCCCTACTTATACAGCCCAAAATGCCGTTAGCCTTCTTGGCAACAAGAGCACACTGTTGACTCATATCCAGCTTCTCGTCCACTGTGACCCCTAGGTCCTTTTCAGCAGAACTGCTACCTAGCCATTCGGTCCCTAGTCTGTAGCAGTGCATGGGATTCTTCCGTCCTAAGTGCAGGACTCTGCACTTGTCCTTGTTGAACCTCATCAGGTTTTTTTCTGCCCAATCCTCTAATTTGTCTAGGTCCCTCTGTATCCGATCCCTACCCTCTAGTGTATCTACCACGCCTCCTAGTTTAGTGTCATCTGCAAACTTGCTGAGAGTGCAGTCCACACCATCCTCCAGATCATTAATAAAGATATTAAACAAAACCGGCCCCAGGACCGACCCTTGGGGCACTCCACTTGAAACCGGCTGCCAACTAGACATGGAGCCATTGATCACTACCCGTTGAGCCCGACGATCTAGCCAGCTTTCTATCCACCTTACAGTCCATTCATCCAGCCCATACTTCTTTAACTTGGTGGCAAGAATACTGTGGGAGACAGTATCAAAAGCTTTGCTAAAGTCAAGAAATAACACATCCACTGCTTTCCCCTCATCCACAGAGCCAGTTATCTCATCATAGAAGGCAATTAGGTTAGTCAGGCACGACTTCCCCTTCGTGAATCCATGCTGACTGTTCCTGATCACTTTCCTATCCTCTAAATGTTTCATAATTGATTCCTTGAGGACCTGCTCCATAATTTTTCCAGGGACTGAGGTGAGGCTGACTGGCCTGTAGTTCCCCGGATCCTCCTTCTTCCCTTTTTTAAAGATGGGCACTACATTAGCCTTTTTCCAGTCATCTGGGACCTCCCCCGATCGCCATGAGTTTTCAAAAATAATGGCTAATGGCTCTGCAATCTCACCCGCCAACTCCTTTAGCACCCTCGGATGCAGCGCATCCGGCCCCATGGACTTGTGCACGTCCAGTTTTTCTAAATAGTCCCGAACCACTTCTTTCTCCACAGAGGGCTGGTCACCTTCTCCCCATGCTGTACTGCCCAGTGCAGCAATCTGGGAGCTGACCTTGTGCGTGAAGACAGAGGCAAAAAAATCATTGAGTACATTAGCTTTTTCCACATCCTCGGTCACTAGATTGCCTCCCTCATTCAGTAAGGGGCCCACACTTTCCTTGATTTTCTTCTTGTTGCTAACATACCTGAAGAAACCCTTCTTGTTACTCTTAACATCTCTTGCTAACTGCAACTCCAAGTGTGATTTGGCCTTCCTGATTTCACTCCTGCATGCCTGAGCAATATTTTTATACTCCTCCCTGGTCATTTGTCCAATCTTCCACTTCTTATAAGCCTCTTTTTTGCATTTAAGATCAGCAAGGATTTCACTGTTTAGCCAAGCTGGTCGCCTGCCATATTTACTATTCTTTCTACACATCGGGATGGTTTGTTCCTGCAACCTCAATAAGGATTCTTTAAAATACAGCCAGCTCTCCTGGACCCCTTTGCCCTTCATGTTATTCTCCCAGGGGATCCTGCCCATCTGTTCCCTGAGGGAGTCAAAGTCTGCTTTTCTGAAGTCCAGGGTCCATATTCTGCTGCTCTCCTTTCTTCCTTGTGTCAGGATCCTGAACTCAACCATCTCATGGTCACTGCCTCCCAGGTTCCCATCCACTTTTGCTTCCCCTACTAGTTCTTCCCTGTTTGTGAGCAGCAGGTCAAGAAAAGCTTTGCCCCTAGTTGGTTCCTCCAGCACTTGCACCAGGAAATTGTCCCCTACGCTTTCCAAAAATTTCCTGGATTGCCTGTGCACTGCTGTATTGCTCTCCCAGCAGATATCAGGGTGATTAAAGTCTCCCATGAGAACCAGATCTTTTAAAAAGATCAATCAGAAGTTACAGGCTTGATGTAGAAACCACTTGATGAAACTCTCTGGACTCTGACTCAGACGATCATAGAATCATAGGGCTGAAAGGGCTTGAGAGGTCATCAAGTCCAGCTGCTTGTGCTGAGGCAGGATCAACTAAACCTAAACCGTCCAACCTATCGTCCTGCTGAGGCAGGATCAACTAAACCTAAAACGTCTCCAACGATGTTAAGGGCTGTTACAAACAGGACTATGAGCAATTGTACTCCATGTCCACTGAAGGTAGGGCAAGAAGAAATGGGCTTAATTTGCAGCAAGGGAGATTTAGGTTAGATATTAGGAACCAGCTTTCTAAGGGTGGTTAAGCTCTGGAGTAGACTTCTAAAGGACATTGTGGAAACCCCATCACTGGAGGGTTTTTAAGCATAGGTTGGACAAACACCAGTCAGGGACGATTTAGGTTTAGTTGATCCTGCCTCAGCACAAGCAGCTAGACTTGATGACCTCTCAAGCCCTTTCAGCCCTATGATTCTATGATTGTCTGAGTCAGAGTCCAGAGAATTTCATCAAGTGGTTTCTACATCAAGCCTGTAACTTCTGATTGATCTTTTTAAAAGATCCAATCTTGATTTAAAGTCTTTGGTGGAGAATCCACCATGTCCCTAGGCAAGTTGTTCCAGTGGTTAATTACCTTCACTGTTAAAAACCTATGCCTTATTTCCAGTCTGAATTTGTCTAGCTTCAACTTCCAGCCACTGCATCTCATTCTGCCCTTGCTAGATCAGAGCCATATCACTATCAGAAATCTAATGCTCTGTAGGTACTTTTAGACTGACAAAAATACAGAATGTAAAGGTGATAAACTAAACAGATAGAGCTTCTTTACTCTCTCTGACTATAAAGGCAGGTTTTCAAGACCTCAAAGCATCCCTGTGGCTCTTTTCTGAATCCTTTTCAATATCCTTTTTGAAGTGTGGAGACCCAGTATTCCAGTAACAGTCTCACGAATGATGGATACAGAGGTAATAACACCTTCCAAGAATTACATCAGCCCTCTTAGCCACAGCATTACACTAAGTACACGTTCAGCTTCCACCATTAACCCCAACTCTAAACCAGAGTCTCTACTTTCCAGTCCCCCATCTTATAGGCATGACATACATTCTTGGTTACTAGATGTATGATCTTCCATTTAGCTGTATTAAAGCAAATGATATTCAAGTGAGCCCAGCTTGCTGTATGATCCAGATTACTTAGTCAAACCTGTCCTCATTATTTATAGATTCATAGCTTTATTCTTGGATTTTGAAGGCCAGAGGGGATCATTAGATCGAGTCTGACATTCTGTATAATACAGGCCAGAGAATTTCGTATAATTACCCCTCTATTGAGCCCAATAACTTCTGAATAAGCATCTCTTCCGGAAAGGAATCTGGTCTTGATCTGAAGACAAGATGTGGAGAATCCATCACTTCCCCTGGTAGTTTAACCATAGGAACAATCACTGTTAAAAATGTGTGCCTTATTTTAATTGGAATTCGTCCAACTCTACCTTCCAGCCATTGGTTCTTGTTGTGCCTGTCTCCGCTAGGTTAAAAAGCCCTTTAATACCCATTATTGTCAAGCCACCTGTCAATCTTCTTTGTGATAAGTTAAAGGGGTTGAGCTCTTTAAGCCTCTCACTGTACAGCATTTTCTTCAGTCCTCAAATTATTTTTGTGGCTCTTCCTTCTTCTTACTGTCTACTCCGTACTGGGTGCATCCATCCGAGGATCGCATTTGACTTTTTAGCCACAGCATCACACTGGGAGCTCATGTTCAGCTGCTTGTCCACTAGGACCCCATGACACAGTCCCCACTCTGTAGGTCTGGCCTGCATTCTTTGCTCCTAGATGTGTGACTTTGCATTTGGTTGCATTAAACCACATTTTGTTTGAACAGGCCCAGCTTACCCCATGATTGAGATTGCTCTGTACGACTGCTCTGTCTGCGTCATTTCTCACTCCACAAATCTCTATCGCATAGATTACGAGTCAGAAGGGATCAGTGCGATTGTCTCACCTCCTGTATAACACAGGACTCCCCTGAAATAACGCCAGAACATCGCTCCTGGAAAAACATCCAAACTTGATTTTAAAATAGTCAGTGATGGAGAATCCACTACAATACTTGGTGAGTTGTTCCAGTGGTTAATTACACTTAGTGTTAGACCTTATTTCTAATCTGAATTTGTTTAGCTTCAACTTCCAGCCATTGGATCTCATTATAGCTTTGTCTGCTAGACAGAAGAGCCAATTATCAAATATTTGTTCTTCATGTAGGTACTTACAGATTGTGATCAACTCAATCGTTAACTGTTTCCTTGTTAAACAAGACAGTTTGAGCTGCCAGAGCCTACCACTACAAGGCATGTTTTTTTACTAATCCTTTAATCATTCTTTTGGCTCTTCTATGAACCCTCTCTAATTTATCAACATCTTTTGTGAACTGTGGACACCAGAAGTGGACAGCTGTCGCACCGGTGCCAAGTACAGAGGTTAAATAACCTCTCTGCTCCTGCTTATTGCAGTGTTGTTGGATATGGTCTCAGGATATGAGAGACAGAGACCAATTTCATTTGGTGGAAGTGACAAGCTTTCGAGCTACACAGAGCTCCTCTTCATATCTGGAACAAGTTACCAGAGTGTCACAGCTACATATAAGGTGGGACAGATTGTTAAGAAAACCACTTGAAATGAAGTGGGCAATTAACAGATCTGAAGTCACTGTACAAAGGAGGGTTAGTAGATTACAAATTGTTGTAATGGGCCATAAAACCAGTGTCTCTGTTGAGCACATGATTTTTACTGTTTAGCAGCGTTATGAATTTAAGTTCCCAGGCTCATCTTTTGAAGGTGTTGCATGGGTTAACGTTGAGGATGAGGACTGGCAAGTCAGGATATGGAGTGACCCATTTGTGAAAGGTGTTCGCCCATGGGTGATGGGTTGTTTGTGTCTTACTTTTCTGTGTGAGTTCATCAAGACTGTAGTGATTATCTGATTTTAGCCACATACACCTCTACCCCGATATAACGCGGTCCTCGGGAGCCAAAAATCCCTGCCACATTATCGGTGAAACCCTGTTATATCGGGGTAGCGGTGGCAGGGCTCCAGCAGTGATTTAAAGAGCACCGGGCTCCAGCCGCTGCGGGGAGCCTGGGCCCTTTAAATCGCCACCCGAGCCCCGCTGCTGCAGCTCTGGGGTAGCAGCGGCAGGGCTCCAGCGGTGATTTATAGGGCCTGGGGCTCCCTGCAACAGCTGGAGCCCTGGGCCCTTTAAAGTGCTGCCCAAGCCCCGCTGCCGGAGCCCTGGGGTTACCGCACTATATGCAAACCCATGTTATATCAGGTCGCATTATATCTGGGTAGAGGTGTAGAGGTACACCACATCATGGTAAGAATGTCTAGGATCCATGGATCTTGAATGGCGTGTTGGGGTTTTTGATCACTGTGGCTGTGGGGATATGTTTGCAACCTGGCCAAGCTCACCATCAGAAGCAAGCTTCCCATAGACCAGTACACACCAATTCTAAGTGGCACCAGACCCTGCCAGAACAGATGCAAAATCTGCAGATATATCTCCACTGCTATGATGATCAATACTCCCCACAACACACCTTCCATAATCCACAGGTCCTACACAGCCTATCACAACATGTGATGTGCCTCATCCAGTGCAAATGCGATATCTGACCAATCAGTCCCCTTTCTCAAAGGAAACCTGTACCCCTTCAAGAGACGAACCTGGGAACTTAAATTCATAGTTCTCCTAGACACTAAAAATCATGGGTCAGACACTGGTTTATGGCTCATTACAACCATTAGTAATCTACTAACCCTAATCTAATCACCCACCTTGTCTCACTCTGACTCCCTTTATGGATTCAAGGATCGCATTAGCCCCTTTGGCCACAGCATCCCACTGAGAGCTCATGTTCAGCTGATTATCCACCATCACCCCCGAGTCCTTTTCAGAGTCGCTGCGTCCCAGGCTGGAGTCGCCCAGCCTGTAATTAGGGCAGACACTCTTCGTTCCTAGATGTGCACATTTACAGTTAGCCATATTAAAATGCACATCGTTTGCGTGCACCCGTTTACCAAACAGTCCAGCTCACGCTGTACCAGTGACCTGTCCCCTCCGTTATTTACCACTCCCCAAGCTTTAGGTCATCTGCGAATATTTACTTCTGGATGATTGCTAAAAATTTTGAATAGCGTTGGGCTAGAACCAATCACTAAACACACATCTGCTCCGTGATTCCCCACTGACAACTACTTTTAGAGATCCACCAGCCAGTTTTTAATCCATTTAATGCAGTGGTTTTCAAACTGGTTTTGAGTACCCCAGGGGCACACGAACCGGGGGTATGCAAGAAAAAATCCTGGCGTGGTGGAGAAGTTTCCATAGGCGCAGTCTGATATCTATATATGGAGGGGCAGGGCCCTGCAGTCACCACTCTCTGGCCGCCCAACTCTGAAAGCAGTGCCGCCACCAGCAGCAGCGCAGAAAGTCAGAGCCGGGTGGCTGGAGAGAGGCGGCTGCTGGCCAGGGCGCTCATGTTTGTGGCGTGGGAGGACTTTTAATCCCGCTCCCGACCCGCAGTACCCACTCCCACCCGCTTCCCCAGTGTTCCTTAAATTTTTATCCCGCTCCTGCTATTATGGCAGCAGGTCCCGCGGGATCCCAGTCCCGCTGAAGGGCTCTAAAATTGTCCCAGCAATGACTGGACGTGCTGTTCTCAGCAGATGTCTCCCCACCAGCACCCACCCACTCCCTGCACCCCTGTGAAATGGGATGGGAACCCCCCAACCCTCCAAAATCACCCATGCAGAGGCGTCAGAGTCCTCATGCACTCTTGCAAGGGGATAAGCAGCCCCTGCGTCTCCTCTTCCCCACCTTTAATCCTCCACGCAAATGGCTGGAGAGCCCCTGCATCGTCATGCAAAGGGGACGGGACGCCTCGCCGCTCCACCATCCACAGGCACAGGCAGGGAGACCCCTCACTGCCACCCTTACTTCTGTGCTGCTGCTGGTGGCGGCGGTGCTGCCTTCAGATTAGAGCCCTGCACCGGGACTGGGATCCTGTGGGTCCCAGACAACCCGCTGCCGAAACAGCGGGAGCAGGATAAAAATTCAAGAAACAATGTGAGAGTGGGACAGGATTTTTTAAAAATGATCCTCCCGCACCACAAACCACACAACGTTAGCACTCTTCCAGTCTTTTGGAATTTCTCCAGTGTTCCACGATTTATTTAAAATTAACTTTAGCAGGTCAAAGATCTCCTCAGCCAACTCTTTCAGGACTCTTAGGCCTGCTGATTTACCACTCTAATTTTTGTGTCATCTGCAAACATTACCAGCAATGATTTTTATGTTTTCTTCCAGACCACTGAAAGACGTATTAAACAGCACTGGGCCAGACAGATCCCTCAAGGATGTCACTAGAAACACACTCATTTACAATTACTTTTTGAGATCCAGTTAGCAACTTTTTGATCCATGTAATGTGTTACTATCCATCATGTGCTGCACTGATTTAGTAGTGTTATTTTTTAATCAGAATTAAGTCACATGCTGTACAGATGTCTATTATGTGAACCAAACTTGTAATCTTATAAAAAACATTATCTAGTTGATCTGACAAGACCTGTTTTCCATAAACTGTGTTGATTGGTATTAATTAGGCAGCCATTCCTAATTCATACCTGCTTTACCCCTGATAGTTCCAAGAGACCATAAGAAAACCCTCTGAAACACTCTTTTGAGTTCCTGAATCCAGCAGCTGGAGGAAGAACAAATCTAATGGTCGGATGTAGAAGCTAAACAAATTGAAACTGGAAATAAGATGCCAATTTTTAGCAGTCAGGATAATTAAGCACTGGAACAACTCACTTAGGATGTGAAAATCTCTATCTTCCTCAAATATCTGTCTAGCTTACCTCAGGAGCTGTGGCTGCATTATACACAGGGCAGCCTGGTTATATCTGACCTTAGAATCTATGAACCTTCAATCCTTAGAGGGAAGAGCGATTAACTCCCTGCCTCACACACTAGTTAGACAGAGGCCAACTCTAGAGGACACATATGCAGTGGCTTTCAGATTCTGCCCTCTGTACAGGATACGCTCAGTGGCTGTCCTTTCACGTAAGGAATGGGTGCCTCAATATAGTGCCTATGGACAGAAAGAAACTGAAAGAGAGAGCACCACAGGGACAGATTTCTAAGGTCCAATTTACCACATGTACATTGGAGGCTGCGTGCACAAGGCAGTTGTACCAACACTGCACCGGTGAGAACCCAGGCCGTAGTCACTCCTCTCAAGCCAGCTGTGAAGTTTCCAACATGTCCTGCTTCTCATACCCCTCTTACCTTTGGGAGCAGCATGCGTAGGCACCTTTGTCACCATGCAGCTGTATGATCTCCATCGCCGTAGTATTAGCGCAGCCTACAGATCAGCCTGCCCTGAACCCCACCGGATCACAAGTAACAGGACTGTACATTCAAATCCCAACTGACTTGTTTCTGGGCTCTGGCCTGGCTTCACAAGCTTGATATTTCCATTAACCTGAACTCACGAGGCCTGCGTAAAATGCAAGCAAGTTCCCAGGTGAGACGGTCGCCCCGCCATTGTTCACGTGGACAGCTGCAGCTGTGGATCTCACTGCGCCTGAGCGCATGCTCTGGAGACGGAGGCGATGACCTGAGCATCTGCAGCAAGCAAGCAGCCGATGTGGTGGCACTTACCCCACATCAAGGGCTTGGAGCCTGAGCTCAACCTGCAGCTGCTTAGCCTGCTCTAGAAGGAGCTCCTAGCGTTACCCAAGCCACTGCCCATTCCTGGTAGCATTGCAATAGTGCCTGAGGGCTCCAACCAGGGACCAACGTACGGTGCAAACACTTATTAAAAAGATGGTGCCTGCTCCATTCAAACAAGTAGTTGCCCACCTCTAAAGAAAACTGCAGCTCCTGGCCCCAGAGGGTGACCTGGAATTCTGACTCAGGCATTTCTGACCTCTGGCCCTTACTCTCGAAGGCCTGACAAGCTGTTGGCTGAGGAGACTGGGCCCATTCCAGACCCAACCAAGGTGGTGCTGGCCCTTTTAACACACACTCACGCACGCTGGCTTTTCTTCGCACTTTTATCCAAACTACATGTACATCACAGTAGAGAGCTGTGCTCACCCAGGAGCATTCCTTACACATGGCTAAAAAAACAGATGGGACACAGGGGGCAGGGGAGAAGTCTCTCTCAGGCAGAGTTCATGCTGACAGGTCACTGTTATCAAATCTCTCCTGGTCATACACCTCTGCCACCACCTTCCTGCCAGCAAACCAGCGCCCGTTCAGGGCCTGAATGGCTTTGTGAGTCTCCGAGGCCATAGAGAACTCTACAAAGATCTTGACGATGATCTCAGCGTCCTCCTCCTCGCCCTGCTTCTCTTGGTAGATGATGACCCTGTTCACTGCCCCAAACTTGCCGCACTCTTCTGTCACTTCTCCCTCCAGATCGTCATCAATGTCCTTTGGATCCACCATGTTGCGCAGCACCATCACAGTCGACTACAGGAAGAGGAAGAAAAAAAGAGTGGTGACTGAGCAGGTTCATGGGACCGCTGGGGTTAACCCTGCAAAGCCATGGCACCTGCACATCACAGCAGCCATTTCAGTGCCAGGCCTGAGCAGCAAAAACTAACATCCCAGGGCTTTCTGGAACCAATCTGTAATGGCCCTGCCCAGGGGCACCAGAAGTACGCTCAACCCATGGTCAGTATAGCCCAGAAATTATGACTCTTCCACAGGCATCTTCAGCTCAACTGCTTAGGCCAGCAGCGTACCAGGAATTTGCCACTTGTTTTGTGTCCTGAAGATGTGGCTGGAGAGAGACTATTTTTAAGACTGTGTTTAAACCTTACAGAAATGGATTTATCAAACTGATTTCCCTCCTTTTACCTTCAACAGCATGACACATTTTGGTGGCAATTATTCTTCGTGTTAGTTTTACCTTGGAACTTAGTGGCTGGTGTGTAGTTGGCCTCACAGGCCTAGAGACTGAAGGTTTCTGATCATTCCCAGAACAAGTACCTTACAGGGGATACCCACACCCCAACCCACCAGTGTGGATCATGCTCCAGAATTCTCCCAAGCCTTTACCCCATTCCATCCTCCTGCCCTACCACACCCTTCTGCAACAGGAAGCCCATCACCATACTATTATTGCCTGTGGCCCACCGGATGCCTGTCCCTCTCCATCCCCCCATGTCTCTGTCTCAGACCGGCAGCACAGCCCACAGTCAACAGCAGGTGAGATTAAATAATTTTTAAAATTGCTCTGTATGCACGTGAAACCAGCTCTTATCTCTTTGTAATTCACACCTCAGAGACTCTAAGGTCAGAAGGGACCATTATGATCATCTAGTCTGACCTCCCGCATGATGCGGGCCACAAAAGCTGACCCACCCACTCCCGGAAGAATTCTCTCCCTTGACTCAGCTGCTGAAGTCCCTAAATCATGATTTAAAGACTTCAAATCGCTGAGAATCTTCCAGCAAGCGACCCCTGCCCCATGCTGCAGAGGAAGGCGAAAAACCTCCAGGGCCTCTCCCCGGGAGGAAAATTCCTTCCCGACCCCAAATATGGCGATCAGCTGAACCCCGAGCATGCAGGCAAGATTCTCTAGCCAGACCCTCTGGAAAAAGTTCTCTGTAGTAACTTTTAATATCCCATCATTGACCATTGTTGCTAATTACCAGCGATGTCACGTTATTGATCTATTGACTAAAATCACTTTATCCCATCAAACCATCCCCTCCATAAACTTATCAAGCTTAATCTTAAAGCCAGAGAGGTCTTTCACCCCCACTGTTTCCCTCGGAAGGCTGTTCCAAAACTTCACCCCTCTGATGGTTAGAAACCTTCGTCTAATTTCAAGCCTAAACTTCCCGACGGCCAGTTTATATCCATTTGTTCTCATGTCCACATTAGTACTGAGCTGAAATAATTCCTCTCCTTCCCTGGTATTTATCCCTCGGATATATTTAAAGAGAGCAATCATATCCCCCCTCAGCCTTCTTTTGGTTAAGGTAAACAAACCAAGCTCCTTGAGTCTCCTTTCATACTCCTCGGATCATCCTAGTGGCCCTCCTCTGTACCCGTTCCAGTTTGATTTCACCCTTTTTAAACATGGGAGACCAGAACTGCACACAGTACTCCAAATGAGGTCTCACCAGCGCCTTGTATAATGGAACCAGCACCTCCTTATCCCTACTAGAAATACCTTCTCAAAGCCTCTCCCCGCTCAGGCCAACACAACAAACTCGGAATTTGCAGGTCAAGCCGTTTTGGAAAAAGGAGTTAGGAAAACTTTTGGTGTAGCTTTAAAATGCATTTTCTGATTTATCTAAACTTCCCCCTTGAGATATGATGCAACAGTTCTTGGGGAAATTAAGGTGTGGGTCGTGTAGATCGGGTTCTTATGGATAGTTAGCTTCAACCTTAACTGGGGACAGCCACTGTCTCAACAATACCACTGTTGGGCCTTTATATTTTCAAAGTACAGGACACATGAGCTAATTCTCAGTGTCCCTCAAGAGGTGCAGGTCAATATTATCCCTATTTGGTAGAAAAGAGAGGGGAAGGGCCTTGTCCAACCCCAGAAGGAGTCAGTGTCCTATCTGAGACTGGAACTCCTGACTTCTGTGCCATCACTAAGGTATCTGAGAATCACTGGATGGGAGTCTCTGGCTTGTGTTCTGCAGGTCAGATTGGACCATTGTGACTCTGCTGAGCAGCCGCATCATCTCATGATGTCACCTGTGCTTCCTGTACGAATCAGCCCGGTCTTGTCATCCTCACCCTTGCAGCAGGTCTGAAATTAGCTGTAAGCTCCACAGTGCTTAGTACTGCATTGACTGGTGGGAATGAGGGAGACTCAGAAGGATCGGACAAGGATCACATCTCTATTTGGTGAGGAGATACTATGGTTCACACCCAGACATGGAGTTGTGAGCCCTCTCTGTATCGACACAGAGATATCCAGCATGCTTCTGGCTGCAGGAAAACAGCCAGGAATAGCCATGCTGCAGACGATCATGAAATGACAGATTCCTTAACACCACAGATCCAGTTTTATTTCCTCCCACTTCATCAGTCATGGCCAATGACAAACCATGACGACGTGAATGACTGAGAAGGCGGCGAAATCCGGGGGCCAGGACATCAGTGACTATAATGTCCTAATAGACCAGGGGTCGGCAACCTTTGGCACACGGCTCGCCAGGGTAAGCACCCTAGTGGGCCCGGCCAGTTTATTTACCTGCTGAGGCGGCAGGTTCGGCCAATTGCGGCCCCCACTGGCTGCGGTTCGCCGTCCCGGGCCAATGGGGGTGGCGGCAAGCACATCCCTCGCCCGCGCTGCTTCCCGCCGCCCCCATTGGCCCGGGACGGCGAACCGCGGCCAGTGGGGGCCGCGATCGGCCAAACCTGCCGCCTCAGCAGGTAAATAAACTGGCCCGGCCCGCTAGGGTGCTTACCCTGGCGAGCCACGTGCCAAACGTTGCCGACCCCTGTAATAGACCATCAGCATCTTTGGTCTAATGGCTGGACAGCACAGCAAAGAGTGAGCTCTCTCTGAGCAAGGCACCTCACTACAGAGTTCCTCCTTTACAAGGCAGAGAGGGAAAAGCCATGCCCATAGCCTGCAGCAGGTGATGACTGGTCTTGTACCATGCATTGTACTGCTGAGCTGTACAGAGCTAAAAGACAGACCCAAGCCAGACTTGCGGCCTGTAGGCTACACTGTATCTCTGGGAATCTAGAATTAACTCAGGGTCATGCTCACCTCCTGTTTGCGAAGCAGTTTCTGCATCACCATGTGACGGGCACTGCTGCCGGATATGCTCATATGCTCCTGTTCACTCAGCATTTCAGGCCTCTCCGATTCCTGGAAGATCTCCTCCTCCTCCTTCTCCTTCTTAACTTCCAACAGAGCTAGTGTTGGGGGACTTGCTAGGATAGGGTTCACAACTCCCACCTGTGGAATAGTGACTGGAATGGGCGGTCGAGCGGGGGTCACACCTGCAGGTGAATACACAGATTGAAGGAGGAGGTAAATGCAGCCTCCCTCTAGGATTGGCACTCTGCCACATCAGGAAGAAAGCCAGCCAGTGACACCCAGCCTTATGGAATTAGGAGAAAGGTTTTAGTAACTGCAACACGAACCACAGAGAGCCTGACAACCAGGGCAAACAGCGACTCAGTACAGTAGATAGGGCAGGCTCTACCACCAGGTATGATGCGCACACGTGGGGAATCTGCCCATCCAAAGGGGAGACAGCGAGATGGGGCTGCATCTGTTTTGCATGTGGTAAGTGACCATTGTGGTGGTTTTGCTCAGGGCACCGTGCAACCCTGCCAGCTCTGGGAGGCTTCGTGCCCTTACCGCACTCACCACACACTGGTGGAGAGGCCTGCGAGGCAATGCAAGGAGAAATCAGAATTCTCTGCAAACAATTCAGTTTCAGTACGATTCAGTTTCAAACCCTTTAGTGGGGCTGGTGGCCTGTCTTTCCAGCGCAGGAAGGACTGAGGCCACACCCAAAAGTCTGCTTGTGCCCCTCCTTCAGGGACGGTTTCATTTTTCCACGTATAAAACTCAACAAGTAACACAGTTATGCCCCTGATCAAAGCAGCTGCAAGGAACCTGAAACCTTTTCCCTTGCATCTCTCCCCACTGCTGCAGGGTCAGCCACCGAGCCCACCTGCTTCCCACAGCTCTTCTCTTCAACTGAGTTGTCTCAGCTCTTTACAGGAATCACATGGGTCTGATAACCAAAAGGGGTAGCTGGCCCCAGGCTCCCTGACTCCACTTTCCAAGAAGTGATCCCAGCTGTGGGGACTGGTGCTATCTAGGACTAGTTGTGGAAATGACAGAATGAAGAGCAGACGCACCCGTAATGACTCCTGGTGCCTGGGCTGCCATTACGGCCTGCGGCAATGCCCCCAGAGGCTGAGCCAGTGTCAGCGCTGGTGACACCAGCCCAGGTGTTGCTAAAGTGCCAAGGACTGCAGCTCCTGCCACTGCTTCCTACAAGAGAAAAGCCAGAGTGTTAATTCTGCTTCAGAGAGTCATGCTCAGGGTGTGCTCTGCTCAGGTTTTTTCTTTTTACCTTTGTACACTTACCAAATCGCCAGGGTATGGGGGCAAATGACCTGTAAAACTACGAGGCCCAGCTCAGCCACTGGCCAGAGCGGCGAAATGTATGCAACTCCGCTTAATCGCACCGACACATGCCGAGGATTGCCCTGAACTCGCCTTTCCTGTAGACAGCCGCCACATACCAACCCCCTGAAGAGCAGGCACTCCCCCACACTTCACAGTTATCACCCAACGCCCATCGGCTCATGTGTAGGGCCCTGAATGACAGACATGCCAAGGGATCCCCAACCCAAAGTCTCCAGGATGGTTTTAGCGGGATGGAGTCAATTCCAGAGCAAAAAGCTTCCCCACATCCTAGCCACCTCTTGCTCTTCTAAGGTGGCCCTAATTAGGCAATACTGTTTCAGAACAATCACACTAAATCAAAACAAATAAGCCTGTCTGTGTGTGACGAAGTGGGGGGTTTTCTTGTTTGTTTTCTTGGTTTCGGTGGGGTTTCAATGGTTTGCATGCGGAGGGGGTGGGATTCAGTTTCCCTGGGTGTTACTGGTTTAATAAGGTGAGGGGAGAGGGAGTTTGTTGTTACAGAGGACCGGAGAGGGAACGTGGGACCCCAGCCAATGGCCTGGAGGATGGATACCCCAGCGACCGGACCTGGAGACCCAGCTGAGGAGACGCAGCCGGTTCTGGCCAGTGGGAGGACAATGGCTGCAGAGTGAGGAGCCAGTGACCTAACCAGCCGGTTCCAGCCAGAGGACAGAAGCGAGGAGAGGAGGCCCCGGTTTACGACCCTGTTTACCTGGAGAGAACACAATGGACAGAGGCGGGGCGTGGGCCTGGGGATCTCAGATGCCCAGCTGGGGGCAGGGGGGCTCTGGGCTGGAGAGGGGGAGCAGGCAGAGCCCACCTGGATGCAGGGAGACTGGGATGTGCTGGGCTGAGGGAGGCCAGGCCTGAGGCCCTGAGAGTTTCCTGTGCAGTGTTCAACTCCCAACAAATCCTCCTGTTTTATGCTGGCTGAGAGTCACTCCAGAGCGAGTGGACTCCCTGAGGGGGCCCATGGCATAGACAGACGTGCTAAGGCTCAGAGAGTTGCGGCTCCAGGAGGTGGAGGGGCCTGACCCCGAGAGAGAGTGGACCCCCAAGAAGGGCTGTCTCACTGAAAGGGGTACCCCCCCACAGACTGCACGGGGCCAAGAGTGGGCACGATCTGTGAGTCCGTGACACTGTGGTGTAAATCAGGCCTGTTTCTACACCTTGGCAGGCCAAGCCTGGAGGGTGTAGCACAGACAGCTACTCCCAGGCTAGTCTCCACACGAGGCCGGGAGAACTACTCTGTAGGGTACAACAAAGGCCACCTAGTCAGGAGCTCCCATAAGTGCTGCTGACTCAGTGCACTGGGCAATCTGTATCCCCGTGTTCAACAGGACTGCTGGACTCTAACGCACGCACTCACCCACCTCGCTTCAAGTCCTGCTGCTCCGTTTCTTACCTGAGCGGTTATCTTTGCTGTGGCAGCTGCTGCAGCCACAGCTGCTGCAGGGGGTAATCCTCCAGGCGTTGCAGGCGTTAGGAGAGGCATTGGGGGAGTGACAGCTTTGCCAACCCGGAGATATTGGCCACCCAGGTCAAAGAGGTTCATAGATGAGACAGCATCTTGTGATGACTGTGCCTTCTCATACTCTGCAATGATAATTGGAACCCTGACAGAGTGCTCCTTAAAGATGGATATTTCAGACTCCCAGGGAAAATGCCCCATTGCCTGCCTCCTAAACTTAGACCCCTTTCCCTGCACAACTTAGGTTTGTACTTCTAAGAACACAATGGTCTGGAGTGGCAGCCATCAGTGTCCCTACCAATCACTCCCACACTTCTTAGATCACACACCCAATCCCTCTGATTATCCAGGATCTTCTCAAACATTCAGTGTAAAGGGAGATGGTTCTCGTCACACCGTAGGAGCTAGCTGAACAAAAACACAGAATCCAGTTTCCAACTGAGCGCCAGGCAGCCCTCTGACATCAGGCCATGGGCTGCTCTCACTACCACTCTAACCCATAACTGAAAGCAGAAGCTTATTGCCACTGGAGGGAGCAGACATCCAATGATAGATCCAAATCCAATGATATTCCCACCCCACTCCATGACCGGGATCAGAGCAGCCAATTTACCAATGAAGCCATAGCCTTTGTGTTTCCCTGTTGTAGGGTCCCTGGCGAGCGTGCAGGACTTAATCTTCCCAAAGGCCTCAAACACACTCTTAATGTCGTCATCTGAGAGGTCCTGGTGAACAGATGCCACGTAGATGCGATTGAAAGCCCGTGCCTCCTCTGCTAGCTGGTCTATGATTGGCTGTGCCTGTCCAATATTACTAGGCCTACCAACCTGTGGAGAGCAAAGCAAACACAAACACCTCTTTGAGTTCTCCAGGAGGCAGCACCGTGACTCACCCTAGACACAAGGACTGTAAATGCTAAGGAAGAGCAGTTGAACCCCACATAATACTTTCCATGGCACGGCAATCAGCACCACAGAGTCGCAATTAATTATGTCTGGGTTGTAGTCTCCGGTGACTCCGCAGGCCACCATGGGATATCAGGGTTACTGAGACAGCCCGGATACAGGATGTTTTTTGTTGCACTTGTTACTGAGCAAGCATATTTCAGACGTGTAGCTTCCCTCCCTTACTAGTGACTAGCTTCCAATGCTACAATTGACTAGCTGTCAATGCTACAGGCAGGGCACAATGCCTCCATACCATTCTCCGGAGTTCCCAAAAACCTGTAATCGATCAGGCGCTGCAACTGCCTGAAGAGGGACTTAACAGGAAATGATTTTGGTGACAGACGTAAGGACACTGGGTTTTCAGAGACACCACAAACGGACGCCCCCCAAAGTCTCCCACACCTGTCAGGGAATCTCTTACTTGATGCCTGGGAATACATAGCTCAATCCCTTGTTCCTTTCAGTTTTTACTAACCCCTCCCCCCCTTCACGCAGAGGACTAGGTTATCCCAGAGCCTCATTTCCCTCCTAAGACACATACAAACAAGCCCCCTTTCTGCAGAGCCCAAAAGGCACAACCAGGGTCAGCAGTCACTCACCTGCCCTCTCCTCAGGACCTGGCTGCTGCCCACCAGACTCCATATCTAGGCCACAAAGGGCTCCCCTTCTGTGCATGGGGAGGAACAGACCAGAGTCCAACACCCCTCCCTCCTCCTAGTGTAGATTAACACTTTATGGGCTCTTCCCAAGGGTCAGAGGCAGGTGCCAAGAACCAGCCAGTTCTCAGTGAGTGGCCTCAGGTGGTGCATTGAAAAGAGGCCCACTGAGGAACAGATCTCCTAGGAACACAGATTTTCTTCTTCAGGCTCCTCTGACCATCGGAAAAGCCCCATCCCTGTAACACAAACAGCAGCATGAGCCAGACTCGCCTCCCACGTGACACAACCTGCTGTCACTCACCTTTATGTTTCTCCCACCCAGCATGACTGAGTTCATCTGCTCCAAGGCCAACTGAGCAGCTTCAGGCACCTCGTATTCCACAAAAGCAAAGCCCTAGGATAGAGGAGAAACCCTATTAAATTGTACCAATCTTTTCTTGCTGCACCCCCTAGTGCTCGCATTCCCCACTCTGCCAACTAATGCAGCCTGTCTGTATCACACTCTGCCAGATCCCAACTGTTCAGCCAGAGAATCCCATCCTCAAAGCCTTTCCCAACAGCATGCTCATCCAGAGAGCAACAAGCTGAAGCATGAAAGCGCCTGAACAGACTTGCAGCCACTCGCTTCCTGAGCTGCTTATACATAAATCAGGCCTTTTAGCAAGAAAGACCAGTGCATGCACACAAGGCAGGCTAACTGCTCAGCATTCCCCAAGCTCCATGCCCCACATCCCTACAATGGTCCCACATGCAGCTGCTAGGTCACTGCTATGGCTTCTGGTGGCAGCGCAGGAGGCTATTACATTCAATCCTAAAAGCTCCGGCTCCGGGCGCCTGCCCAGAACCCTCCGTGGAATACAACAGGGACCAGCACTTGGAGAACCACCTACTAAGACAGCTTGCTGTATACTGCAGACTAGGAGGGTAAAGGCTCCTCCTTCCCCGGATGCATGCAGGGTGACCTTAGAGAAAAGGAAACCACTCCTAGGGGCTGTTAACCAACCTTGTGTTTCATTGTAACAGAGTCCCAGGACATGTCAATGCTTTTGATAGGTCCAAATGGGGCAAAGGCCTGGCGGATGGTGTCCTCTCCCAGTTCGTAGTATATGGAGCCCACGTACACACGACACATGATGGCCAGCGCCCGCTGCCTCTGAGCTGCCATCTGTTTTGGAAAGAAGAACTGGCTGGTTAGCTTAGGGGGTAGTCACAGATACCAGGACAGCTCTCTCCCGTCCCACCCTCCCCAGGAGCTGTGACCCAACAGCAAGCAGCTCCTCACTGGCTGCAGCACAGCCTGGCACACTCTTAGTGGTCAAGAAGTATTTGTCTGCTCAGTGCATGGACTGGTGGGGAGTGCATGGGCAGTAAGGCTCACTCCCAGGGGCACAGTCAAGTCTCTGATATGCTCTGCCACCTCAGCAGCCCTAACTCCAACCCACCCTGACAAGATCACATCTCTGGCAATGCCTGCAGCAGGGGGAAATACCTTCATTCTAAAACAGGTTCCCCTCCAGGCAGGGGAAATCCAGGCAGCAAGGGATCCAACATCAGGCACTAACAGCAATCCCTCCTGTCCTGCATGGCGCAGCAAAAGATCCAGTATTGGGCACCACGTGCTCTCATTTTCCCCTGCCCTGGGCATCAAGGGATCTAGTACTGGGAACCACCTCCTTCCCACTCCCTGGGCAGCAAAGGGTTTGGCACTGGCCTCCACCTCCTCCCCTCTCCCTCCCTTGACATTAAAGGAACTGACACTGGGCACCAGCTGCACTGTACAGTTCAATAAAAACAAACAAAAATCCAGCGATTAAACAAAACCCTTCTCTTGGGGAAGTCTGTGGTGCTCAGTTAGCATCTTCCATTGGTATTGGCACCTACAGTGGTACAGCCCCACAGACTCAGCCATGGTCTGTCTCAGTGCAGAGAAAGCCTCTGTACTCTTTTCCTGAACCTGTCTGAAAGTCTGTTTGCAAGAGGAACCTGGTCGTTCCCCAGATGGTATCCCTAAAACCAGCTTCCTCCAAGCCACATGGCAGTTCTAAGAACTTCACCTAGGAAGGTGCTGCCTGCTAGGACACACTGGCCAAATCTGTGATCTTATCAGCATGCATTGGGACCAAGGCAGAAAGGAAACCCCTGCAGAGGCAGCTCCCTATGATCAGCAATAGTGTATTTATTACAGCACACTGGAGACTTGTACAGGGCTACATTCTTATTCTGCCTGGAACAGCTGGAACGAATGCAAAGTGGTGAGGGCCCTACAAAGAGGGCAAAAGCAGCACTAATCTTAGTGCCTTCCTCCCCAACCCAATTCTACAGTACTCCACACCCAAGTAGGGAGCTCTGTGAACACTGACCCCCCAAGAAGGGCTTTGCTATAAGGCCATTACATGAAGGCCTAACGCAGGTGGAGAGCTCTGGCATAAGGGTGAGCACAATGAGCTCAGAGTTGTTCTGTGTCCTGTCTAGGGATGCCACAACTCAATGGTAACGAAGGGGTGGCCAGGGGGTCTCTCCTGCAACACAGTAATGGACAGAGCAGCCACGGACTGTGTCTGACGAGACAACTGCACACAACAGATGCCAAATGCATTTGAGCCGGTCCCCATGACCAGGGAGGTAACTGTTTGCAGCTGAAAATACAGCCTCATTCGGGATTGATTCCTAGCACTTCAGGGGAGGAAGCACTATCATCGAACCAGGTTCTCACACCACACTCCTGCGCTTGCAGTTATATTAGATTAACTTGAACCTGGACTCATCAAACAAAGGAAACAAAGGTTTTGTTTTGCCTCTAGACTGGGGCTGTGTTTTATGCTTTTAAATGAGATTTTAGGATAGCCCCAAAAGCCTGTGAGCCAGGTGAAAAGTGAGGCAGAGTCACACCGTAGGGCAGCTAGGCAAGAATATCTCTAGTGCAGTCTCCCTATCCTCCCACCCTTGAGAAGCCAACATTCATTACTATCAGCTTCCCCTTCCTTCCACTGGTTGCCTCAGGGGTTCCCAAACTCTATGCAGGCACAACCCCATTTTAATGTATTATTTCCTGCAGAGGTTCCCGACTGTGGGCTGTGAGCCCATCAGCAGATGGCCTTGTGGTGATCCCTTGTGTACAGAGGATGCCAGTTTGCGTTTTTATATATTTACAGCTACCTTCACTTCCCCTCTAAAATTGGCCTTCTTCCTTGATTGTGGGACACTGGCATTTTGGGGCTCTAGTAAGATGTTCTTAAATGATTCCTAATCATCATTCACATTTTTCTGATTCAATTCTTCCTCCCAACTGATCTGGCTCATAATTGTTTTCAGCTTTGTGAAATTGGCCCTATTAAATGCACCAATCATCTATATTATGGTCTGGACTTTATTCTGCTTGCACATTATAAATGTGATCAAGCCATGATCACCTGTACTTAAGCTACCATTAATTTTTTGTTCTGTGATCCATTCCTCTCTCTGTTAGAACAAGGTCTTGTACAGCATCCCCTGTGTAGGCTGCAATATGTTCTGAGTTAGGGAACGGTCATCTAGAATGCTTAGAAATTCTAAGGATGTTTCTATACTGGCAGCACAAGACCTCCACCATATGTCACTCAAACTGAAGTCCCCCATGATCACACAGCTTTTATTTGTACACATTGTAATTAGGTGCATAAGGAAGTGGTCATCCTATTCCCTAGTGGGCTTTGGTGGTCTGTAGCAGACACCAACTAGTACCCCGCTTGTGCTTTATCTGTCTTCTTCCGAGTTATCAGTGACTCGCAAACAGCTAATGCCATTTTGGACAAAGAATGCCCCTCCCCCTTCCCATTGATTGTAACATTCCAGTTGGGTGAACCAACCCACCAGGTTTCAGTAATACTAACTAGACTAAGTTTATGCTCATAAATGAGCAATTCCGGTTCCTCTTGTTTGTTACCCAGGCTCCTAGCATTGGTGTATAGGCAATTAGATAATTTCTTCTCTTCATGTTCTTTGGTTCCTTGATTAATTTTGTTTCAACATCTTGATTTTGTGCTGAGTGCTCAGATCTTCCCTCATTCTAGTCTCCCCTTTTGCTATTATTTTAGTCCTCTTCTTACTACTCTAGCCAGCCTGAGGCCCATGCCCCAGGCATAGGGATTTTCCACACCTTTAAAGATGTGTACACAAAGGGGGCATATTCTCTTCTCCTCCAATGATACCTGCCACAGAGACAAGACTGATAGTACTAGCCCTTTCCCAATGGCAGCAACCCTCAGTGTGGGAAATCCACATTCTAAACCTTCTGCACAAGCAGGAGACTCCAGCAGCAGCAGGAGAGAAGTTCTGAGGAACCCATTTACACTCCTTTACGTTATTGATCTGGGCCACCAAGCTAGGGTTGAGCTGGACTATGATGGTAACAGGCACATGTGGAGTAGTAGTAGGAACCTGCAGTGCAGTGAGTTAAGGGAAAAGGCAGCATATTCTTGTGAATTTAGCGCAGGACCAGGTGCCAAGAATGTGCATGTGAATCCTGGTCCTGCCCCTCTGTAGCTGTGGGCTGGACACGTGACCTTTCCGCTTCCCCATCTGTAAACAGAGGCTAAGGATTCCTCCCCAACCTCCAGGTGGGCAGTCAGTGTTTGTACGTATAGACAGTGCTGTTAGTTAGGAGCTACGGAGGATTATTATTAAGGACAAGTTAACATGCACCTTTTCAGGATGGAGCTCAAAACGAGGGAGGCGACATGCAAAGCACCACCGTTTTCATCTGCACTTTTGATGCAGTTATGCAAGGAAACTGCTTGTCTTGGTGAAGTGACAAGGTGAAACCTTGCTCGGTAACACTCCAGCAGGTAGAGGGCTGCTGGACAGGGAGCTTTGACTATGGTCAATAAGACGCTGTAACAGGAGTCTCAGGCTGCACTTCCCTCACATGTGGGCCTTGCGGGTCCTGCCAGTGGAGACTGTCCTGTTCTTAAGGTATACTTGCACTCCACACTCCCGACAGGCATTGAGATAAAGCATTTGGCGGGGAAACAGGGATCTTAATGACATCGAGTTCACAACACCCCGTGATGGCTGATCCAGGGCAAAGCCTTGACTTCTAGCCTTTCTGTCCCTCCAACAGCAGGTGCTGGCTCCTGGCAGAGCGAGGCTTTTTTTTTTTTTTTTAAACATGATTTACACAATACTAAGCCCATGATTAATCTTGAGGGCCCTGTTAACAAAGACATCCTCTATCATTATTACATGTTTTCATCTCTGTTACCCAACTGTGCATGATGTGGCTGCAAAATACAGGTTAGCAGAATGAGTGATAGGGGAGATCAATAGCATCTAAATGAATTGATAAAGAGGGTGCTTGGGCAACATGGGTCAGGAACTGGCCGTGCTGCCTTCAGGCAGAGATGGCGCTTCCTGTCCCACTCCAAGCTTACCTCCCCCCACCAATGCTATTTTGGCTCCCCAGCTGACAAGCTACCTACCGTGGCAGCGTTACAGAAGGGAAGCCAGGCAGGTCTAGTTTTAATGCTTCTTCCCCTTGCAGCACTGGCCTCCAGGTTGCATTTTACACCAACCAAAGAGATTACATTTCAGCTAGAAGAGGAAACATTTAAAGTGACCTTTGCATGAGGAGAGGGGGGTTTATAGCCCACGTATGCCAGTGCCCCATGTGTCTAGAAGGGGTGGGGACAGATGATCCCAGGTAAACCAGACTCTCTGTGGGGGTAGATTAGAAACTTCCAGCACTATGGGACTGCACTGCTTTTCTTTGAATAACTCTATTGTTCTTTTTGCTCCAGCCCTCATTGCTTTACTTGAAATACGTGCCAAATTCCCCTAGCCTACAAGTATGCACATAGCAACAGAAGTCTCACATTTGGTCTAGGATATGCTCTGAAAGCCTGTAATGCCCCAGTGCTCCCCAGCACCATAGCTACCAGGTCTCTGTTCTGTGTGCTGGTTTCTTAACAAATTGCCCATTTGTGAGTTACCTTGGCAGTTACTTTTAGGTCAGGACCTCAGAACTGTAGCATCCCTAGAAAGGTGGCTCCCACAATTTCACAGGTGTTCAGAACTGCTTGAAATCTAAAGCTCTCTTTGCAATTGACTCCAGGGCCCAGGGTGCCAGTGTCACAGCAGACTGTACCCAGCCCAAGGTCTTCCTTTGGGGAGTTTACACTTTGTCTCAGTTTGTTGTGCTTGTCCATAGCAGGTGGGTATGTGGGAGGGTTGTGCTGGGTTTAGTTAAGAGCATTGTATTACCACTAAATACTTCCCCACTCTAGGCCCTGACTAAGACAAAGTGCCCAAGAAGAAGTGAATATGTCTATTGACCGATTGTAAAGGTGAGAGAGGATCTCCAAAGCCCATTGTCACTGCTGCCATCTGAAAGACAGTAAAGACAGAGTTCAGTCTGTTGGAGCTGAGCATACTACGGCTGTTCGTAAAAACTCAAGCAGAGAGCGACGGCACAGGGAACCTGTGGGAGAGGCCTCTCCTTCCTTGCCCCTCACTGCCCGGTCCCAAGGACTGTCCAGCGCTGGGACCCTGCAGATGCCAGTCCCACCAACTCTGGGTAGGGGTGTGCTGCTGCCACTGCCTCAGGAAGCAGGGTCTTCTCCCAGGGGGGACTCAAGGCAATAGTAACCTCTGTAACCACTGTCGTTGATTCACCCCCAGCAATTACAAGGAGCCCCTCATCTAGAGCAGCCGCCCAGAAACATACACAGCCCTGAAAAGCCAGAGCTGCCTAATGCGGCTGCCACATCCCCACTTCAACATTTTTTAAACATACACAACCCCCCAAATCATTATTCTAGGCTCCTTAACCTCAAGCAGGAGGCAGCGAGCTGTATATAAGGACTCTCAGAAGGAAGGGGGGTTTAAACAGCAGCAGAGAGGTCTCCTAGGACTTGGACAATCCTGCATTAGCAGGAATAACCAGCTGGAGTTCTGAGAAAAATCCACAGAGTCCACGGTAGCGGTGACACTGCCAGCAAAGCCAGAGAGACAGGCACCATCTCTTCATGGGGGAAAGGATGGTGAAAGGATACTGCTCCCAGTAACCCCAGACACCACCTTAGCTTCAGGTTGACAGTGGAACTCACCGCAGATGCTTTGATTTTCTGGCAACTGAAAAAATTATCTAGCCAGCCAACAGAAGAGGAAGCATTAGCTTCTCTTCCCAGGGCAGTTTGCTTTCTTGGGGGGCAGGGAGGGTGAGCGTATGTATGAGGACAGGAGAGGGATTTCCTTGACAGGGCCGAAGACAACATACTTCGATTTCACTGCGGAAACAGAAGTGCAAGTACCTGGCTCCAGGCAGACCTCAGGGCTGTGCTCTGGTTCTAAGTGCATAAAAGGCTCCACCTTGTGGGGAGAGTAAAGGCAAGGGGATGAACCCAAAGGGATCTCTCACCTGCAGGTTAGTGAGTTGCTGTTGCTGGTGGGCGATGGTTTGCTTCACCAGCACACTCTTGATACTCTGCTCCATCGCATACTTCTTTGCCTGGAAGGAAATACAGTCTCCATAATCACAGGGCACAGGACTCCACAAGGCGCCAGGGAAGGACATTTAACTTCATACAACATTCCCCAGAACCCCACAACTGGCTGCCACTGGTGCTTTCCAGTGCTCCGGCCCCAAGCACTAAGGCACTTTTCATTAGTCAAGGGCCGACAGCTTACTATGATCTTGGTCAGCATCTTGGAGTTGTTCACCCTGAAATACAGCACAATGCTTGAGCAAGGACTGGGTGGACTCAGAGTCTGCAGCAGGCGCAATGTTAGGAAAGCATCATGCACTACACACTCAGCATTTCCCTCTTCCTCCCTCTGCCCCTCAGCTCCCACCACTGCACCTTACCTGCTGAGTTGAGGGCAGGACAGATAGTCTCCTTCAAGTCCTTTCCACTCAGAGAACATCTGGACAAAAGGTTCTACAAAGAGCGAGGCAGCTCCTATTCCCCATGCCCAGACTCTGCACTGAGCAAATCCCTTCCTTGTCAGAGCAGGCCTACACTATCTTGGTAAGCAGGAGCTGTGGGTCCTTCTATATACTCCAGCTCCCTCCATCAGTCCCCTGACCTGTGGCTACAAGGCTGAACTCTTTTTCCTTTACCCAGCCTTCTACCACTCTGGAAAACACTGAGCCTTGCACATCCAATGATGCTGAGATGGAGGCTCCTAATCAAGGGGTCACTAATACCCATGGATGTGCCATGCCCAGGTGACAGGACGGACAGATTCAGCCAACCCCACTCAAAGGCACCTGCTTTCCATTGCTGTACGTGTTTGGGAGGTGCCGGGGAACGGCAGGCTCTAAACCGTGGATTTGAGGCGGGTGCTTCGGAAACCTGGAAACGGACAATGGGATTTACATCTGTCAGCTATGGAGTAGCCAGAGGAAACGAAGCCGTTTCACACTGCGAGCCAAACACAGACACACAAGCAGCTTCAGCATTATGGGAACATTCACACCAAGCCTACAGAGAACAATGGCATACCTGCCTCACCAGAAGCTGGGAGACACCTAGCCCACAGCTCCCACCTTCCCCTCCATTCCCAACTCTGCTCTGCTCTCCTCTCAGCACTTCAGACATCACCCGTTCCCACTAGGAGCGGAAGCCAGAAGTCAGCAGTAATGTCCTCACCAGCTGCACACATAGAATCCAGAACCAGAGATCAGAGTTGGGATGGACTTGTTCTACAATTAAAATAGCTTGGCTCCAAAGGGATGAAATAATCTTTGCAGTATATTAAAGGTCCCCTTATTACAAAGGGGCAAGTAATTAGTTGCCAGAGAGCACAGGAAAGGTAGAGAGATTTTGCAGTGTGTTCTAGCATGAATCCTGCAGAGGATTCAGCTGGAGCATTTCTGGAATCTATTAATTGTTGAGTCCAGGCTGCACCTGACAGGGACTTTGGGGCAGCAGCATCTCATCATCATTGGGATCAGAGAAACCTCTTAACAAGTTTAAGATCAAGCGGTTATCTATTTTGATCTCAGCAAGGTTGTTTTTTTAAACAAATATATCCCATAATGTTCCCATGCAGCTACTAGGAACTCACAACTAAGAAAAAACATTTCTTGGGCACGATTCTAAGAGCTCAGGTGCAGGGACAGCGCAGTCAGTATCCCCTATGTATTCCTGGCAGGCGGGTTCCCCACCTGGTGTTCTCCCCTCTGTGGCAGCAAGTCTGACACTAGCGATCAGGAAGAGCTAAAGAAAGGCCACACGAGGGCCACTCACCTTCTGAAGGGCTTCCTGCTGTTCCGGGGTGAGAGGAGGAAGCCCCAGCTTAGCTGCTGTGCTCTGTCCATTTTCCAACTTTATGGACTCAGTGCCCTGGAACAGAAAAACCACCATGAAGTCTGCCGGTGTTAAAATGGCCAGTTTCCTTTCACAGACACACACAGCCAGCTCCGCTCCAGCAGTCCAGAGCATTCAGGTTCAGAAATCACGAAGTCAGAAAAGCCCCCTGCAGGGCTCAGACCTACTAACATGTAACCTTTTTCTCAAAGAGCCAGCCACCTCCCTTGAGGAGTCTATCCCATCAGCCAGGCACTCTGCTAAGCATTCCAGATACGCAGCCTACATTTTTCTCATGCCTCTAATCCTAACTTATTTTTGAGAGGGGGAACGATTCCTTTTCTGAACTCTCACTGTCATCTCCAAGGCTCGCACCCCTGCTCCCCATCCCCAAAGTCATATTGAGAACATAAAAAATGGCCATACTGGCTCAGAGCAATGGTCCATCTAGCCCAGTATCCTGTCGTCCGACAGTGGCCGGTGCGAGATGCTTCAGAGGGAATGAACAGAACAGAGCAACTTATCAAGTGATCCATCCAACGTTGTACAGGCCCAGCTTCCGGCAGTCAGAGATTTAGGAACGCCAGGGCAGGGGGCTACTTCCCTGACCACTTTGGTTAATAGCCACTGATGGACCTCCATGAACTTACCTAATTCTTTTTTTAACCCAGTTATAACTTTCCACTTTCACAACATCCCCTGGCAACAAGTTGCACAGTTGAGCGTGTGTTGTGTGAAGCAGTACTTCCTTACATTTCTTTTAAACCGGCTGCCTATTAATTCCATTGTGTGACCACAAAACAAAAGGAACTAGGAAATGTGTATATCTTTTGTAGTTTCCTAAACGGCACATGCTGTTCTAGATGCCATCACAACAGGGTGCACTATCACCTCTATGGTATATATTACACACATTAAATTCCATCCCATCCCCAACAGACTTGGATTTTCCATTGCCTCTTGATGTTTCAGACCCTTTGCTTTCCACAGAATTCCCTGTCCTGTGTCACTAATGGGTTAATTATTCCTATTATGGTACGCAGACAAGGCTGCCCAGAGGAACCTGCTAGTGATCTGGTTGGTTTGGGAGAGGGGATTCAGCGGCCTCCATGTGCTTTACCTGGGCTTCTGTTGACCTCTATATACCACAGGTTCTCACCAGACACTGCTCAATATTGGTATTTATTTATATTTGCTGCCACTCAAAATGGGATCATCCTGAAGAGTATGATAATATGAAAGCTTTTTGTAGACAGAACCTCCAATCTGGACAGCTACCAACAAACTGAAAAGGGCGAATGTCAACACTGTACGGGATGATTAGCTGAATTGCATCGCACAATGGAAGACTACAACCCCACCCATACATTGCATCTCCCACTGGCAGGAAGGCCATGGCTACTGTCCTGACTGCTCCCTGGTTAACACCCTGTGCCACTATGCACAGAACGGGGTTCAGAGAGACCACACAGGTATTAGCTGGGAGTGCTTCAAGAATCAAGCTTGCAGAAGGCAAACTGGGGTGGGGGTGAAAAGAACAGACAGCAACTACCTCTTCCACTCTGACCCTGACAGAAGAATTCGAGAAACACTTCAGGTTTGGAGGCTGCTGGCAGTACGGTACCAACTGTGACAAACATACCCAAGGGAATGGATACAATGGCAGTGACTCAGGGCTGGTCTTTGTGACAGATGGGGCAATTTCCTGAAATATCCTTGGGAGACCTTATCGAATTAAGATTAAATGTCTTTGTGGTCCATTGTATTAAAAGAATGGTTTATGTATTATTGTGGGCTGGGACTGTATGTAACCTCTCAAAGAGGGAGATGTGACTCAGACATTAAGATCAGAAGGGACCATTATGATCGTCTAGTCTGACCTCCTGCACAATGCAGGCCACAGAATCTCACCCACCCACTCCTGTAATAAATTCCTAACCTATATCTGAGCTATTGAAATCCTCGAATCATGGTTTAAAGACTTCAAGGTGCAGAGAATCCTCCAACAAGTGACCCATGCCCCACGCTGCAGAGGAAGGTGAAAAAAACCCAGGGCCTCTGCCAATCTGCCCTGGAGGAAAATTCCTTCCCGACCCCAAATATGGCAATCAGCTAAACCCTGAGCATGTGGGAGAGACTCACCAGCCAGACACCCAGGAAAGAATTCTCTGTAGTAACTCAGATCCCACCCCATCGAACATCCCATCACAGGCCATTGGGCATATTTACCGCTAATAGTCAAAGATCAATTAATTGCCAAAATGAGGCTCTCTCATCATACCATCCCCTCCATAAACTTATCAAGCTTAGTCTTGAAGCCAGATATGTCTTTTCCCCCACTGCTCCCCTTGGAAGTCTATTCCAGAATGTCACTCCTCTGATGGTTAGAAACCTTTGTCTAATTTCAAGTCTAAACTTCCTGATGGCCAGTTTATATCCATTTGTTCTTGTGTCCACATTAGTACTGAGCTTACGTAATTCCTCTCCCTCCCTGGTATTTATCCCTCGGATATATTTATAGAGAGCAATCGTATCTCCCTCAGCCTTCTTTTGTTTAGGCTAAACAAGCCAAGCTCTTTGAGTCTCCTTTCATAAGACAGGTTTTCCATTCCTTGGATCATCCTAGTAGCCCTTCTCTGTACCTGTTCCAGTTTGAATTCATCCTTCTTAAACATGAGAGACCAGAACTGCATACAGTATTCCAGATGAGGTCTCACCCGTGCCTTGCATAACTGTATTAACACCTCCTTATCTCTACTGGAAATACCTCGCCGGATGCATTCCAAGACCGCATTAGCTTTTTTCATGGCCATATCACATTGGCGGCTCATAGTCATCCTGTGATCAACCAATACTCCGAGGTCCTTCTCCTCCTCTGTTACTTCCAACTGATGCGTCCCCAGCTTACAACAAAAATTCTTGTTATCAATCCCTAAAAATACATGACATTGCACTTTTCACTATTAAATTTCATCCTATTACTATTATTCCAGTTTACAAGGTCATCCAGCTCTTCCAGTATGATATCCCGGTCCTTCTCTGTATTGGCAATACCTCCCAGCTTTGTGTCATCCACAAACTTTATTAGCACATTCCCACTTTTTGTGCCAAGGTCAGTAATAAAAAGTTTAAATAAGATTGGTCCCAAAACCGATCCCTGAGGAACTCCACTAGTAACCTCCCGCCAGCCTGACAGTTCACCTTTCAGTATGACCCGTTGTAGTCTCCTCCCCTTTAACCAGTTCCTTATCCACCTTTCAATTTTCATATTGATCCCCATCTTTTCCAATTTAACTAATAATTCCCCATGTGGAACCGTAACAAATGCCTTACTGAAATCGAGGTAAATTAGATCCACTGTGTTTCCTTTGTCTAAAAAAATCTGTTACCTTCTCAAAGAAGGAGATCAGGTTGGTTTGGCACGATCTACCTTTTGTAAAACCATGTTGTATTTTGTCCCAATTACCATTGACCTCAATGTCCTTAACTACTTTCTCCTTCAAAATTTTTCCCAAGAGCTTGCATACTACAGATGTCAAACTAACAGGCCTGTAGTTACCCGGATCACTCCTTTTCCCCTTTCTTAAAAATAGGAACTATGTTAGCAATTCTCCAGTCATACGGTACAACCCCTGAGTTTACAGATTCATTAAAAATCCTTGCTCATATGAGAGATCTGGGGGGGAAGATCTAGGGGGAGATGAATGCAAATCCCCACTTCTGGTTATGTAAAAACTCAGCCCTTCCTGCCTTGAGGAGCAAGTCATTCTCTGCTGATCAACTGTTACATGGGGACGAGATCAAAAGCCCAAGCTGTATAAAGGAAAAACTGCACGCTGCCCCATCCACAGGCACCGCTCCTGCAGCTCCCATTGGAGCGCGTAGGAGCTGGAGCGGGACCATGCTGAGGCTTCTTGGAGCTGCGTGATGTGGCCCCTGACCCAGCGCCCTGGCCGGAATGGGGCCGAACTGCGGGATGTGGCTCCTGGCCCAGCACCCCAGCCAGAGCGGGAGCGAGCCGCATGGTGCGGCTCTCAGGCCAGCTAAAAACAGCTCGTGGGCCGTAGTTTGCCCACCCCTGCCCTACACCTCCAATTGCCAGAAACGGGACTGGACAACAAAGGATGAATCTCTCAAAATTGCACTGTTCAGTTCATTACCTCTGAAGCATTTGGTACTGGCTACTGTCAGACAGGATACTGTACTAGATTGGTCTGATTTAGTATGGCCGTTCTTATGAGACTGGGACAACATTGTCAAAGATGGGAATTTATGCTTGCAGACAGAAAACTCTATACCATAAATTTGAATGTTCAGAAGGAAACATGCCACACAGGATTAATTCTACACCAGAAGCTCTACAAAGGCACCTTTTTAACTCTTTCACAGTCAAAAAGGAACCACCTTAACTTTTGCAGGCCTCTGCTCTCTGCATCCTTCAGATTAAGAAACTAAACAGATGAACTCTCTCAATGATAAGCCAGCAGCACCAGAAAGCAACACATCCCAAGCAACCTTTCACTAGAATATTTCCTAGCTTAAAGCATAAATCATTTGTAACCAGAAAAGTCACTTTTAGAATAGCAGCATGTATCAATTAAACTCAAAGAGAGAAAGCAGCATCTTCCTGAGAACTCTGCTTAAACAACTAAGAAGCCTTCTCAGAGGAGAATGTGTGTCTTGGCCCTTCGAAGTTGAATAAGAAACCAAGGTTATAAAAAATAATTGCCGTAAACATTTTTGAAGAGTCCTCCTAATTAACTGTAGCTAACATTACAGTCTCTGAGAGGATTCCATAACCGCCAGCAAAGATCTGCACGCACTGAAACAAGAGACATCAAAGATGCACCAACTGACAAAGAGAATAGAAAGAGGCAGATAATTATGTCCCATCCCGCAATCTCTCCCTTCTACAGCAGCAAACAGAAAACAGTCAGTTGTTACTCTGCAGCAAGTAACGGTGAGTCTCTGTACAGGAGGCAATCATACTTCTACTGCATGCCACCAGCACTGAGGAATCGGACGCATTTCACACAGCCCTGCGTTGTCCCTCAGGACCGCTCCTCCCAAGTGCACTTTGCTGTAACCAAGGAAACTGAAAGCAAGACCCTGAAACATAAATGTTAATGGATCAATAGAAGGTTGTCTGCAGCCTTTGATGTACCCATTGGTACAACTTGAACCCATTGTCTAAACTTTATCTTGCTGCTACAGCTTTCACATTACAGAACTCCTCCATACTGGACTTGTGACAGGCTGACAATATCCTGCAATATCCCGAACAAAGATTATGGAACTAAAATGAGCTTTACTGAATTAAGTAAATATTGAATTAAAGTTAATAACTGTGGGGTACATTGTATTAAAATTGCAGTTAGTATGTGGCAACTTTTCTAGTAGTGAGGGGGATGCTAATGTACTTCCTCCATTATCAACACTTGAATATACTCCTCCTCTTCCCCCCCAGGTACACATATACTAGTTCAAACTGGATTTCCAGGGACTGACAGACAAAGGAAGGATTTTTGGATAAATAACCTGGTTTTAAACTGGCTCACGGTCTTCTTCCTGATCCAGCAAACCGACAGGATTTCTAGTCCACAGAGGGCCCCAATCCCTTACCAAAGGGTTGGCCTACTGAGGCTCCATAAGACTGTGTGCTTGTTCTGAGCTGAAGCTATGAAGAACTTGTAACCACAAGGAATCACCCCTTGGGTGGAAGGTCTGAAAGAACTGTTCCTGTCAGAATCCATGTTAAGGTGGGGTGGACTCTGGTAAACTTACTACCATGCAAGTAGGCAGGTTCCTTTATTATTCTGAACACATTTTTTCTGTAATGCTTTTTTACCGTAAGAATAAAGTAGGCTCACATAGGAAGTGCTGTGTGGTATGTTATAACTGTAGCAATTACACTGGTTATCGTCCCTGGAGAGAAAACGGGCATACTGTCTTTGCTGGGAATAACATAGTGAAGGCAGGAACGGGACAGCCTGGAAATACCACGCTCAAAAGGGAGAGAGACACGGGTCTCCACTCAAAAAGGTAACAGCTGGGGACCAGATGCCTGAGAGTGGATGCCACTGCTGAACCACTGAGGGGAAATACGGGTGCAGTTTCCCTGAACTGTGACAGGAGGTTTAACATCTGAACCATTTGAAGACACATTTGACTAAACAATGGTCACAACTTCTCAACCTAGACTAGGGGCTGCCACCCATCCTGACTCTGGTGGATTTGACTTTGGCGTACTTGCTTAGGCTGAATTTAGAACATTTTCATCACTAACCAATTTCCCTCTATGTACTGACTCACCGCGAACAGATCCATTCATCTCCATGGGCTTTCCCCTTTCCTGAAGCTTCCCCAGCTCCGCCCCTTGCTGAGGAATATCAATATTTAATATAAGCTTGCTAAATACATGGATTTTAGAGCGTTTTGAAAATTAAAAGCTCATTGCTTGTGGTGTTGGCACATGTGCAATATATTGGGAACCCAGTGATCAAATGACCCCAATTTTGCACAACAAATTCTACCTGTGGCCCTAATGTAGCTCAGCAATATTATGGTGACTGTGTAGTAATTGAATTTTCATTTTGACAGGGGTGAAAATGGTTGACAAAAATTCTGCTTTTTGGGTTAGTCTAATTTTTAAATGGCCTGTAGTTTGTGCACTGCTTGATTTTTCTACAGCAGTTTGTGGGGGGAAATACTAGAGGGTCACACATTTGGTTCCTCATTTAGGCAGAGCTGTTTGTTATCCAACTTTTCAAGTGCAAATAGCACCTGGCTGGGGGATTACAGCTCAGCCTACATAAGCAATGAAGTGCACAATCCTTGAGTAAGATGCTGCCTGTGCAATGTGTAGGCAGCAGCAAAGGATGCCAAAGCTTCTGGGCCTGATGTTTGTGGAAATCCAGCATTTCCATTGTTCATCAAAATAAACAGAACTGTGCCCACTGAGATACCTAAAACATTCCCCAACATTTTGCAGTTGGTCAGCTGCAGTTTTCAGAAGTTCTTGTGTTCTGTATGTATAGACAGAGAAAAGCAGAGTTTTGACTGTAAGGCTTCACTTCACTTGGTCAATAATTTGAGGTTTGCGATCACTATTTTACAAGGAAAAAGAACAGGAGTACTTGTGGCACCTTAGAGACTAACAAATTTATTAGAGCATAAGCTTTCGTGGACTACAGCCCACTTCTTCGGATGCATATGCTCTAATAAATTTGTTAGTCTCTAAGGTGCCACAAGTACTCCTGTTCTTTTTGCGGATATAGACTAACACGGCTGCTACTCTGAAACCTTATTTTACAAGGGCGGTTTGATTAAAAATGTGCTAGTATCTGACATTTCCTTCATTCAGCCTTCTTTTTCCAGGGAACTACAATACTTAGAGGAGTTACATAGATAGGTGAATCCATTCTTTGTGTAGACTGGATGAATTATGGTGGAAAGTTTAAACGTTTTCTGCAATTTTCATAACCCTGTGTTACTGTTTTGATTGACAACAGCATCTTGTCACCACATTAGTCAAAAGTGGCTCTTTCACCAGCTTTGGAATGAGGCTCTTTATTACGGGTGCCTTTCCTGACACTCAGCAACCTTTCTGATCAAAATATACTTGTGGTAGCCCATGCTATGGAGAAGGACCACTGCTTCGTTCTGTACTAGCTGTAATTTTCTGAGGTACGACGGTATCATGCCCAAGTAAGTTTCATTGCTGTCATCAGTCCAATCAGCTTTTACTAGTATTGCTGTGAACTTGGGTAACTCATAAGGGAATGCCAGGGTTACATTTTTCTGCAGCTTGTCCCTTTAAGGATTGGGGCTGTGCTGAAGAGGTCAAAAGGGATCACAGCTCTGGGGAACAGAGCATAGTTGCAGCAGAACATGGTATGCTCCAGAAAGACTAAGCCACAGTGGGCCTTGTGCAAGAACTATGGAAATGTTTGGGCTTTTTATTCTGTTAATTCTAAATTTAATAAAATACTCGTGTTTTAAGCCATCCCTGGTCTGGGGATGCCAATTTGGCAATCCAGGCAGGAGAGGCTGAAGTGCAAGGATCTAACCCAGGGGTCCCCAATGCGGTGCCCGCAGCACCATGGCGCCCGCCGGGGTGTCTAAGTGCGCCCATATGCTGGCCGGCAGACGAGCATCCGCCGAAATGCCGCCGAGAAGCAGCAGCATCCAGAGGCGTCACCGCCGAAATGCCGCCAATTTTCGGCGGCGACGCCTATTGACGGCATTTCGGCGGCAACGCTTGTCGGTCCTCCTTGGCGCCAGACAAAAAAGGTTGGGGACCACTGATCTAACCTCTCCAAGAGACAAACCTACATAGAAGCTGCTAGAACAGTCATTGCAGAAAATGCTGCCAGAAGGCAACGCAAACAGAAGAGGGATTTTGTAAGGAAGTCTTCTCTGGTAACAGACAATGGAGGACAGAACTGAGTGACCAAGGGGCATATCTGAGTATCTTCAGTGCCTCATTTCCAAAAACTTTGGAGAATATAAGTGGAGAAGAATAGTTTGCAAACACTATAGCTGGCAGAGAGTTAAAGGACCTTCATTATGGAGATGGGGGTTTAAGAGACATAAGTGATTCTCTGGACATTTCTGGGAGAGATGGCAGTAAAAAGCCATTTTGCTTTAATCAAACATAAGCCACATAAATAGTGAAAAGCATGAAGAGTTAGCAGATCAGGGATTGTCTACATCAGCCGTTCTCAAACTTTAGCAACCCAAGTACCCCCGTTTTGTTTTAAAAAATTTTGAGGACTCCCACCACCCCCACCGCTCAGCCTTGCCCTGTCCCCTTCCCCGAGGCCCCGCCCACTCCATCCCTCCTCCCTCTGTTGCTCACTATCCCCCCTCCCTCCCTCATTTTCACCAGGCTGGGGCAGGGTTAAGGTACAGGATGGGGTGCGGGCTCTGGCAGGGAATTTGGGTGCAGGACGGGGTGGGGTGCAGGCTCAGGGAGGGCATTTGGGTGCGGGCTCTGAGCTGGGGCAGGGGTCTGGAAGGGGTGTGGCGTTTACCTCAGACAGCTTCCGAAAGCAACCAGCACATCCCCCTGGCAGCAGCTCTTAGGCGGAGGCAGGGGCTCTCCACGCACTGCCCCTGCCCACAGGCACTACCACCGCAACTCCCACTGGCCGCAGTTCCCGGCCAATGGGAGCTGCAGAGTCAGCGCTCGGGACAGAGGCAGTGTGTGGAGACCCCCTCCCCCACCAGGGGTTGCAGGGACGTGCTGGCTGCTCCCGGGAGCGGAGCGGAGCCAGGGCAGATAGGAAGCATGTTCCCTGGCGTCCTGGGGGGGAGGGGGGGGGGGGGAGAGTTTCTCAGTGGGACCCACGGACCTCCTGAAGTACCCCTGGACACCCCCAGGGGTCCGCGGATCCCAGTTTGAGAAATGCTGGTCTACACTACTGAATCTAAAAGATATTTTACACCGCAGTGCCACAGCAAAAGAGAAGCCAACTGTGGGTATGTCTACACAGCAAAGAAAAACCCGTGGCTGACCCATGCCAGCTGACTCAGGCTCATGGGGCTTGGGCTGCAGGGCTGTTTCACTGCTATGTAGACTTCCCGGCTTGGGCTGGAGGTCGGGCTCTGGGATCTTCGCACCCTGCACAGGGTCCTAAAGACCAGCTCTAGCTCAAGCCCAGATGTCTGCACAGCAATAAAACAACCCCACAAGACCAAGCGGGCTGGCACAGGCCAGCCATGGGTTTTTCTTTGCTGTGTAGACATATCCTGAGACAACTAGGGACAATTCAGAAACACTGTGCACAAAAATTAAAGTTACTTGAAACCATTTCAGGAGAGTATGAAGGAAATTAAAAGCCAAGCCCCTGTGAAAATCTGTCACCCCCATCCTAGAAAATAGACCCGTTTTACAAAGTACTTTAAAACAACAAGATAGATTGGCAACTGCCTACAAAATGACAGGCTAAGCCTATGAAGTTTGGTTTATCAAACAAAGTGGGATTGCAGAGGGGAACAACTGAGACAGATAATGGAAGCTGTCATCATAGTAGTTTGGAAAAAAATCTCGAGTTCCCTTATTTCATTCATTCAGATGAATAAGGGAACCAAAGGCAAGTATCCTTGAAATCAAACCTGTGAAAGATGAAATCAACATATTCAAGCAAGCTGTTCAGACACTTGACAAAAGCCCTGATTATCATATGAGGAGATGTGAAGATAGGCAGCCCCAAGAAAAAAAGATGTGCAAGCTGCAGGCAATCTGGTAGAGGCAGAACCATCATGGTTTCAGATGGGAGAGCAAAAAAACCAGTACCAATCAGGATGCCATGCACAGAAATGTCAATCCAGAAACTGGCCGGAAGGGAAAACAGCAGAGGGTCACCCCTGCAGAACACGGAGTAACTGTAGAACTTTGGAGTCCCAGAGTCAATCTCAATATCATGAAGGAAAACCACAAAAGAATGGAGAAAGCTGACTGCCCTCTGCCTAATTTAACTGGAGTGGCCTATATTTCCTATCGAATACCCAAATAGCATGTTATAGTATCTAACTTAGGGCTTGCCTACACTTACAATGCTGTAGCAGTGCAGATGCACCACTATAGCACTTGAGTGAAGACAGTACGTATGCCAATGGGAGGGTTTCTCCTGTCAGTGTAGCTAATCCACCTCCCCGAGAGGCGGTAGCTAGGTTGATGGGAGTCTCTATTGATCTAGTGCAGTCTACACTAGAGATTAGAGTGGTTTAACTGCGTCATTCAGAGGTGTGGATTTTTCACAGCCATGAGACACTTTGGCAGTGTAAACACAGCCTCTTTCAGCACTAAAACTTTAGTCGTTCGGGGTGGTTATTTTTTATGGCCAGGAGAGCTCTCCCCTGGTGATAAAGTGTGACTACAGTGCCCACATCACAGCGCTGCCGTGGCCACGTTGTAACGTGGGCAGTGTAAGCATACCCTTAGTTATGCCAACCTAATTTCCTAGTGCAGACCAGACCTTAGTTAGAAAGAAGTGTAGGGTGCAGCGTTGCTTCAATAAAATAAAAACTCAAGTCTTATGTGACATGGAAGTACAGATCTGCATAGTCTTAACTCTGTGGGTGGAAAATAACCCAATAATAATGGGGGACTTCAACAACCCACATAGTCACTTAGAACATGTCGCCTAAGGATGAGATGCAGAGATCAAATGTCTAGACACCATTAATGACTACTTCTTGGAGCAGCTAGTCCTGGAACCCACAAGGGAAGAGATAATTCTCAGTTTAGTCTTAACTGGCACACAGGATCTGGTCCCAGAGGTGAATATAGCTGATCCGCTGGATAAAAGTGACCATAATGTATTTAAATTTAACATGATTGTAGGAGGAAAATACCAAAGAAACCCATCACAGTAGCAATTTAACTTCAAAAGGGGGGAACTACACAAAAATGAGGAGACTAGTTAAACTAAAAGGAACAGCAACAAGAGTGAAATGCCTACATGCGGCACGGAAACTTTTTAAAACACCATAATAGAGGCTCAAACTATATGTATACTTCAAATGAAAAAAATCAGTAAGAGCAGCAAAAAAAATGCCACCATGGCTAAACAACAAAATAAAAGAGGTGGTTAGAGACAAAAAGACAGCTTTTAAAACAGGAAGGCAAATCCTACTGAGAGATAGAATGGAACACAAAATCTGGCAAGTCGTGTAGGAAAGTATACTTAGGCAGGCCAAAAAGGAATTTGAAGAGCCACTAACAAAACCCACAAAAACTAACAGCAATTTTTTTAAGAACATCAGACACAGAAAGCCTGCCAAACACTCAATGGAGAAACTGGACGATCCAGGTGCTAAAGGAGCACTGAAGGAAGACAAGACAGTTGCAGAGAAGCTAAATGAATTCTCTGTATCAGTCTTCACTGCAGAGGATGTGAGGGAGTTTCCCATATCTTAGTAATTCTTTTTAGGCGACAAATCTGAGGAAGTGTTCCAGCTAGAGGTATAAACAGAGGTGGTTTGGGAACAATTGATAAAATCAACAGTAGTAAGTCACTATGACCAGATGGGATTCACCCAGGAGTTCTGAAGGAATTCAAACACGAAACTGCAGAATTACTAACTGTGTGTAGCGGGGTGGTCACCCGCTCCTGCCCTGAGGGGTATAAAGACAGCCCTGGGAGAGGGCTGTTGCAGGGGGAAGCAGCTACTAGGTTGATTGGGAAAGCAGCCGCAGCTGGGCCATGCCCCAATCAGGCCTCAGCTGGCCCTATATAAAAGCCAGGAGCAGCCACACAGTCTCCTCTAGCTGTAGAGGGAGACAGGCCTGGCTGCAGGGAGCTAGAGAAGGTACTGGAGTGGGACAGGGCTGGGGGAAGGCCAAAGGAGCTGGGGCGCTCTGGCTTGAAAACCCCCAAGGCTGTGGCCTAGTAGAAGCCCAAATAGATACTGGGGTTGCAGGGGACAGCCCAAGGCTAGGCAGAGGCAGCAGGTCCAGACCCAACCTTGCCTATGATGAGTGGCTTATACTGCAGTCTGCCCCAGGGAGTGGGGGCTAGTTGGTGACTGGCAGTAGCCTACAACTGAGGCGAGGTGGGGATAGGGGGGTGGAGGTTCCCCGGGGAGGGAAGACCCCGAGAGTGAGGGGTTACTGCCAGGGGGCAGCACCCCAGGTAACAGGGCACCGGAGTCCAGGGAGGGATGTGGGGGCCTAGCGGTAGTGAGACACTGGCCTGTAGAGGGCGCTCCAAGGCTGGAAACGAGCTAATTCCCAAGACACCAGCAGGAGGCGCCGCAGGGGTGAGTCCCACACACTTACACTGTGACATCGACAATGGACAACTGAACCTAGACAGCACTTTCCATAATGCTTCACGATTGATGGAATCAAAAGCTTTAGTTAGGTCAATAAATGAAACAATGGGGCACTAGTGCCAGTTGTGCTCCCCTTCTGTGCGCTGGGAGCCTTCCTATTTTCTGTTCAAGAGTGAGTGCCCGCGATGGGGCTAAGGGGGCTGGAGGAAATGAAGGAAGGGGGGGTGAAATAGGACAGGGGTGGGGAATGTGGGGACAGGGGTGGAGAAGATGAGGAGGAGGAGGAAAGAGATGGAGAAGAAAAGGGGAATCGCAGGGGAAAGCCCGGTACGCGGCATCCCTCGGCAGCAGCTGGAGCTCCCTGGTTAAGCAGGCCCATCAAACCCTCACCCTCACAAGCCCTACCCTGCTGATCCCCAACCAGCTGCACCTGGACTCCCACCCCATCAAGCCCCACTCCCCCAGCACCCAGACCCTCCCACTGGGCCCTGCACCTGGAACCTCCCAACGAGCCCCTGTGCATCCAGATCTCCCACTGAGCCGCCTGCACCCAGACTGCCCCACACAGAAACCTCTCACCCCACACCTGGATCACCCCACATTAAGCCCCTCCACCCTTGGATCCTGCTGGGCTGAGCCTGGACACCCACACCTGGTGCAGAGGGGCATGGCCCTGGGGTGTTTCTGGGTCAGGCTGAGCCCTTGCACGGTGTCAGAATCAGGTGCAGTCTCACTGCCGAGTCCCTGTACCAGGGGAGGTGGGGGCTTCAGGGTGATCTCCCACCCCAATGCAGCCAGTGGCCTGTGCTCCCCACTGCCATGCTGGAGCCACATTTATTTATTGACAAATACAATGTGCAGAATTTTAAAATATTGTGCGCATAATTTTTAGGCGCAGAATTCCCTCAGGAGTAAAAGAGTTACAAAAAGATCTCACAAAGCTGGGTGACTGGGCAAGAAAATGGCAGATGACATTAAATGTTGATAAATGTAAAGTAATGCACATTGTAAAACAATCAGTACTATACATACAAAATGATGGGGTTTAAATTAGCTGTTACCACTCAAGAAAGAGATCTTGGAGTCATCATGGATAGTTCCCTGAAAAAATCTGCTAAATGTGCAGTGACAGTCAAAAAAATGAAAAGAGTGTTCGGCACCATTAGGAAAGGGATAGATAAGAGAAAATATCATCATGCCACTATATAAATCCATGATACACCAACACCTTGAATACTGTGTGCAGCTCTGGTCATCCCCTCTCAAAAAAGATATATTGGAATTGGGCGAAGGATAGAGAAGGACAACAAAATGATGGGGGGAAGGGGAGGGATGAAACAGCTTCCATATGAGAAGAGATTAAAAAGACTGGGACATCTTAGAAAAGAGACTACTATGGGGGGGGATATGATAGGGGTCGATACAATCATGAATAGTGTGGAGAAAGTGAGTAAGGAAATGTTATTTACCCCTTCACATAACACAAGAGCCGGGGTCACCCAATGAAATTAATAGGCAGCTGGTTTAAAACTAACATAAGGAAGTACTTCTTCACACAACGCAGAGTCAATCTGTGGAACCTATTGGCAGGGGATGTAGTAAAGGCCAAAAGTATAACTGGGTTTTAGAATTACTTGAATAGAACTTGTCACTTGTTGGGGTGATCTTCCAAGAATCAGCCAGTCATTGAAGTAAGGAAACACCTGGATTTTTTGTCTCCTTAGAGGAGCTGCTATACCCACCAAGCATTTGATTAATCCCCCTGGTGCTGTAGAAAGACCAAAGGGCAGGACCCTGTACTGGTAGGGGGCTGTTCCTGCCTGGAATCTGAGGTATTTCCTGTGGGTTGGAAGGAGGGACATATGGAAACAGGCATTTTGGAGGTGAAGAGCTGCAAATCAGTCCTGAAGATCTAACTTAGGGAATTAGAGAGGCCAGAATCACTCTCCTGAACTGAAAAAGCAGCTGAAGATGTGAATGGGTGCTGGATGTGAATAAAAATAGTCAAATCTCTTAGCAGGGACCTGGTACCTTCTATCCGTTCTTTTTGACATGGCCACGACTGATGCAGGTGTGGGACACAGTTTTTGCATGCTCCACTAGACCTTTATTAATGTGCCTGGTGAGCCTCCCTGGTACAGAAGGATATAGAATAGCAAAGAGTTTGTACTGCTTTTCTTGGACTACTTCCAAGGGTATATCCAAAATTTCCATCATGCTCTTCATCAGGTCCTGGAATATCTTGAAATTCAACAACTGAGGCAGACGTGGATGGATTCACTGCCTCATTTGGGGATGATGCGGAGATTGCAGCAGGGATCAGTTGCTCTTTCTCTAGCAGCTGATGTTCTTCCTCACTCTCCTTCTCCTGCCTCACACATCTGTGGCTGTACCCAACTGTCTTGCCTGAGATAACTGTCTCTTTGTGGATGGTGATATAGCCTGGAGCTATGTGATGAAGCAGGCTTCCTGAAGTATTGCTGTAAATCCCAGAGTATCCAGTAAGGCCACAGATGGTGTAGGAAAGGGTCTTGAGATAAAGGACATATGAGGGGGTTACCAGGTAGGTTCTCTATGAACCACAGGTCTCTTTCTTCTATCCCTTGAGGACTCTTTAAGAGTCCCTCCCTGAGTCCCAAAGTGGTACCTGGTACCTCAGCAGAGGAAAAGGAGTACAACTCCTCCAAGGGAAAGCCTGTTCTGTGAGGTATGCCTTGCTTCAGTAAAGGAGAGGTCGGTACTGGGGATACCCCTTTAACTTGACACACCAATGACTCCAAAAAGCTGGTGGCTTGAATATGACCACCCTCAGTGTCAAGAAAAGATGACTCACTCTGGTACTAAGTCCTTGATGGCTGGGGGGGAGGGAGAGGTGGGAAGGGGGTGTCCTAGGCTAACTGAAATTATTTAATGAAGAAAATATATAAATAAAACTAAATATATTTTCCCCAATGGTCATAAAAGGAGAAAAACCATCCTAACTACACTACCAAAATAACACATACAAACTAAGGAAAACTGTACCATTAGTGGAGAAAGCAGGCACTGCAGGATTTTTGTCTCACTGGCACAGGCAGTAAGAAAGAACTGAGGCCTGATCTACACTGGGGCGGGCGGGGGGGGGGGGGGGGGGGGGAAATCGAGCTAAGTTATGCAACTTCATCTATGTGAATAACGTAGCTAAAGTCGACGTACTTAGATCTACTCACTGTGGTGTCTTCACTATGGTGAGTCGACTGCTGCCGCTCTCCCATCAACTCCACCTGCGCCTCTCGCGCCGGTAGAGTACAGGAGTCGACGGGTTATCACATCTACACTAGACACACACTGCTCTTTATGCTCTCAGGTGTGAGAGAGAAAGGAGGGGGGCTCCAAGGGCACCTCAGGCACAGGCCCAAAATAGACACTGGTAACCAAAAGAATTTGATCTTATGCACATAGGGCTCATGCACACCAAGAGTGGAATCCATGCAGTCACAGAACAGCGGAAATATTCATTGAATACTTCTGCCATTTCTTTAACAGCAGCAATTTTACTATCCAGATCTCGTAGCAGACTTACAGCATTGCTAGGATTTCTTTTGTTTGGGGTATATTTAAAAAATTCCATCTTGTTGTCCTTAAGCCTAGTAGCCATAGATTTTTTCAATTATATCTTTAGCTTCTCTTATCAACTGCCTCAATTTACCCATTTGTGATTAGAGGGGATATTTTCCCTTTCCCTTATTGCTGCTTTCACTTTCCCTCTTAACCAGATCATTTTAAAATGAAGTCCTCTTTTGTGATTGAGGAATTGTAGTATATGGGCATCTAGTAAAATTGTCTTTAAAAACTCCCAATTATAATTGATCTTTTAAAAATTTTTCCTCTCATTCAGTTTTGCTCGTGATTGTTTTCCTCTTCAGCTTCAAAAACCTTTTAAAACCAAGTATATATAATTATTGGTTGGGACTATATATCCTGTTTGCACATAACAAATATAATTCATTGATAGCATCCATGTAATATCAAAAAACAGGGATCTCGGTCTCATGGTCATGTCATAGAATTATGCTTTCTGAAATGTCCTCAAGTGAATGTCGAAGTGCCAGAAGGATTCAGAACAAAATGGAGGGAAGAAACAGCTTTTAAAGTGTTCAATTAAAACTTATTTTGTGTAGAATGCTACCCACAACTTAGTTACAAGGTGGGATTCAGCATATCAACAAGGGATTTACTCAGTTTTCACATTAATTTCCGTGGTTTGAGCATTGGCCTGCTAAACCCAGGGTTGTGAGTTCAATCCTTGAGGGGGCCACTTAGGGATCTGGGGCAAAATCAGTACTTGGTCCTGCCAGTGAAGGCAGGGGGCTGGACTCGATGACCTTTCAAGGTCCCTTTCAATTCTAGGAGATATAATGGAGATATCCTTTTTTTTTTTTTTTTTCCAAAAATACCTTACAATGTTAATGTGTTAAAACTCACAATCTCCAAAGTAAACCCAAATTATCCAGTTGTGTTGGGGTGGGGGGGAGGGCAGGGTGGTCAAGAACCAAAGCTCAAAGTGTCCTGCCAGAGGCCACGCAGCAATTCAGTGTCAGAGCAGACACAAACTCAATTCCCAGCCCTATGCTAGATCCACCTTCCTCTAAAGAGATATCGAAAAAATGTCAAACACACAACTCTGCTGCAGCTAATGGAAATACTCTGTACACAGGGACTTACAAGAAAAGTTGCTTTGTATGGGGGTATCAAGGGCCCTCCAGTTGTTGCCTGTGTGTGAGAGCTAATGCCTTTTGGTCAAGTGAATTTATTCAGGAAAGCCTAGTATTTTCTTCTCTTCCCCTCATCTTCTCCTGCAGATTGTGGAGGGTGAACTGGGTCTAGTACTTCCCTATCTCCTGGCAGAGCACAAAAGGAGTATTATCTCTTACCAAGTCCTCAGTGATAAAATAATCCAATTGGTTAAGAAGGACAACCTAACAATTACTCCTGAAATGCAGCTAGTCCCTATTTCTATTATGGCTATCATGGAATCTGGCCTAGTTAACACACCTGGAAAAGGTTGGGAGGAGGAGGAGGAGGAGAGAAATGGAAGGAAGAAGAAGAAAACAGGAGTGGGAGGCAGCTAACTGTCTTTATATAAGTAATAAATAGAAACTGGATACCTGTTGCTATGAACACTGCTTCTGTAAGGTGGTCGGCCTTTTATGGTGGTTTGAACTCCAAGAGTTCAGGCACACTTGTTGGAAAATTATATGGATGGGAATTTCTCTAAAGTATAAACACACACAAGAGAAAAAAGAAAAATACACAATCTAGTTTATTTTAGGAAATGTGATTGACAAACAAAGATTAAACAAGACCTGGGGAAACAAGCAGAATGAAGCTGTAAACAAACAAGCTCTCTCCCTTACACACATTTTAACTGGCTACAGCAGAGGGAAGGGGTGAGGGTGGAATGTCACTCTCCCTCTCCTGCGTCTAGGCTTGGGAACCTGTTATCTAACACATGCTGGAGTAGCACAGCCCAGTATAGAGTTAACAGAATGCCTTGTGGGAGGTGCCATCATTTTCATCTCTTTTTTAAAAGGACCTGTATAGCTTGCTCTGAATAACTCCCTGGCTGCAGGTTTTGTCACCGGAAATAAGGCATAAATTTCTAACAGAGGGTAATTAACCACTGGAACCATTTACCGAGGGTCATGGTGGATTCTCCTTCACAGCCAATTTTTAAATCAAGACTGGATGTTTATCTACACTTGCAGATGTAGAGCGCTGGGAGTTAAACCAGCCCTCGGAGACAGCAGCAGGGAAAGTGCTGCCATGTGTTCACACTGTCAGCTGCAAGCGCAGTGGCGGGGCCACATTAGCAGCTCTTGCAGCGCCACAGAGAGCAGCGCATTGTGGTAACTATCCCAGTGTGCAAGTGGCTTTGGAAAGGGTTTGCAATGCCTAATGAGGCAGGCACAGCACCACATCATGCAGGTTTCCCAATCCCATTGTTCCAGAGCATCTTACTAGATTGCCAGCTGCTTTTTAAATGGGGGGATGGAGTGTGACAGGGAGTGTGTTGTGTGTATGTGTGGGGAGTGTGTGTGTTTTGGGGGACAGAAGTGTCTTGTACGTTCAGACAGCAGGGGAAACCATGACTCTGCAGCAGGAGCATTCCACAGTAATGGTTTGCTTTGTGTCCAGGAGCAGATAAGCATACTGGCTATCAGAAACAGAGTGAGCTTTGAAAGGGGATATCCCCATGCCTGCAGCCGAGTTCAAAACAATGACGAGAGTGGCCACTTCACTTCAAGGGATTATGGGACGTTTCTGGAGGCCAATCACAGTGCAGTAATGCAATGTCGTCCACACTGACAACCCAGCGCTCCAGCCAGGGCACAGCAAGCTCTATGCTTCTTGTGGAGGTGGATTACCAGAGTGCAGCAGCCACGGAATCCAGGCGCTCTAAGTGCCTTGCCAGTGCAGACACCTCAGGAGTTAGGGTACCCGAGGCTGATTTAATGCACTCTAATTTGCAAGTGTAGACAAGGCCTAAAAGATGTGCTCTAGGAACATTTTCAGGGAAGTTCTATGGCCTGTGTTTTACAGGAGGTCACAGCAGATGATCAGAATGGTCACAAAGCTGTGTTACATCAGGACATTTGCTGTCTTTACATCAGTGGTCCCCAACGCGGTGGCCACGGGTGCCATGGCATCCGCCGGGGCATCTATGTGTGCCCGCCTACTGACAAGGGAGCACCCCGCCGTCGAGGAGCGCAGCCGGCGGACAAGCAGCCGCCAAAATGCTGCCGAGAAGTGGCGACGCTGCTTGAAGACGCTGCTTCTCGGCGGCATTTCGGCGGCGACACTTCTTGGCGGCTGTTTGTCCGCCGGCCATGCTCCTCGGCGGGCGCCTGCCACACTGAAAGGTTGGGGACCACTGCTTTACATATATCAAGAGGCCTGGCATTGACAAGTGCAAATGTTACAAAACACTTTATATGGTTCATAGACAATTAGAAATAATTCTAGCAGAGAAACATCATCATCAGCAACACCACATCTCTCATAGCCTAACAGTGTCTGTTCCACCTTGCCCACACAGCTCAGTATCCTTCAGGAAATTATTGCAAGCAAGGAAGGGAAGATCCATTTCACCAAGTGAATTCAGGCAGGTTGCAACAAGCTGCAAAAATCTCTCACACAGATTGTTAGTCACTTTTCACTTACAGAAAACTCCCATTTATATGTTTAAAAAAAATACAATGAATTTAAACCTACTAGCCTCCCACAGCATAGAATCTGTGTGCCCAGTTTCAGCACAGAATTTTGATCCAGAATTTAAAAGCCCCTGGAAATAGAAATTTTACACAAAAATTCTCACAAGTGAAAGACATTCATTATACTCTTAATGAGCGTACTGAACACAAAACTCCTGTTAACTGGACAGTATATCCTCATAGAAATTACCTATGTTATATAGCTGCTACTATCCTCCCCAACAAAGACGATAGTCACACAGTTATCTTTTGGAAATATTTGGATACAATGGTGATAGGCACCAACTCTGTAGATGGAATTTCATTGCTGGGGGTACTGTGATGTTGGAGGAAGATGTAAGACAGCTTCTGAGCAGGTAAGATCATTAGAAATATTATATACCTTTCCTCAAGAGTCAGGGTGCTAATCCTACAGTTCACCAGCACTATTGAGTAGAAAAGCTGTTCTTAACAATCCTTCCCAAAAGTATACTGTGTAGGGATACTGGCAGGAATGGACACCCAGGCACTCCAGCTAGTAGGAACCAGCAACTTCCCAGCTCTAATCTATACTCCAGACACTCAGGCCCTGTGTTGACAAGTGTGACAGATTGGTGGTAGGTCTGTGTCAATCTGTGAACTCCATTTTGTGACTGTGACCGCCATATCAGATTAAGATGTCCATGTGATGGTGAACACCAGTCTAATCTTTGAGGGTGGCCTATTCTATTCATGCCCTGGTCTACACTACAAAGTTAGGTCAATGTAAGTCATCTTTGACTTTTTGACTCAAAGACTTTATCTTTGGTCCTGCTTTGAGCAGGGGGTTGGACTAGATGACCTCCTGAGGTCTCTTCCAACCCTAACCTTCTACAATTCCATGATCTTGCGTTGACCTATCTGTGCATGTCAATGCTCAAATTTCCCTAGCTGATGTAAACACCCCATTACTGTGACAGAGTAAGACCATCTTCCTACAAGGCATGGAGACATGGTCAACCTACTGAGGTTGATGCAATGCAAGTATAGCCACTTTGTCACCTCTGTTGACCCTAATAGTCCTCCAGCAGTTGTCCCACAATGCCCCAGTTCCTACGACAGTGACCACTATGGTCAGGGCCGGCGCTTCCATTTAGGCAACCTAGGCGGTCGCCTAGGGCACCAGGATTTGGGGGGGTGGCAATTCGGCGGCGGGGGGTCCTTCCGTGCTCCGGTTCTTCGGTGGCCATTCTGCAGCGGGTCCTTCACTCGCTCCGGGACCCGCCGCCGAAGTGCCCCGAAGACCAGGAGCGCAAAAGGCCCCCCCGCAGAATTGACAACGACGACCAGGAGCATGGAAGGACCCCCGCCTAGGGCGCCAAAAACCCTGGCGCCGCTCCTGACTATGGTCACAATTGTAAACTCCTTTGCCCAAGGGTCAGAGAGACTGAAAGCTGCCACCCTCCTGCTTATTTTTGAAATGCCTTTTTCTAATTGCCCTCCTCAGCAAGCACACCTAGCAGCTTGCCCTGATGGTGTTCAACTGCCCAACCAACCATGCTGACTCTGTGCACTTGACGCGCTCCTGCCTGGAGTAAACCGGCGGTATTGGATCTCCTGGATCTGTGGGGAGAAGAGGCTGTGCAAGCACAGCTACAGACCAGCTGTAGAAACATGGACAAAAGGATTGCATGGGGGATGCAAGCAAAAGGGTGAAACTGGGATCAGCAACAGCCATTGGCCATTATCTTTGAAAATTTGTGGCAATTGGGGGAGGTCCCAGACGATTGGAAAAAGGCAAATAGAGTGCCCATCTTTAAAAAAGGGAAGAAAGAAACTAGGGAACTACAGACTGGTCAGCGTCACCTCAGTCCCTGGGAAAATCATGGAGCAGGTCCTCAAGGAATCCTTTTTGAAGCACTTGGAGGAGAGGAAGGTGATCAGGAACAGTCAGCATGGATTCACCAAGGGCAAGTCATGCCTGACCAACCTGATTGCCTTCTATGATGAGATAACTGGCTCTGTGGATATGGGGAAAATGGTGGACGTGATATACCTTGACTTCAGCAAAGCTTTTGATTTGGTCTCCTACAGTATTCTTGCCGGCAAGTTAAAGTATGGATTGGATGAATGGTGGATAGAAAGCTATAAACTATAAAGGTGGATAGAAAGCTGGATAGATGGTTGGGCTCAACAGGTAGTGATCAACACCTGGATGTCTAGTTGGCAGCCGGTATCAAGCGGCATGCCCCAGGGGTTGGTCCTGGGGCCATTTTTATTCAACATCTTCATTAATGATCTGGATGATGGGATGGATTGTACCCTCAGCAAGTTTGCGGATGACACTAAGCTGGGGGGAGAGGTAGATACACTGGAGGGTAGGAATAGGGTCCAAAGTGACCTAGACAAATTGGAGGATTGGGCCAAAAGAAATCTGATGAGGTTCAACAAAGACAAGTGCAGAGTCCTGCACTTAGGATGGAAGAATCCCATGCACTGCTACAGACTAGGGACCGACTGGCTAAGCGGCAGTTCTGCAGAAAAGGACCTGGGGATTACAGTGGACAAGAAGCTGGATATGAGTCAACAGTGTGCCCTTGTTGCCAAGAATCCTAACGGCATATTAGGCTGCATTAGTAGTAGCATTGCCAGCAGACTGAGGGAAGTGATTATTCCCCTCTATTTGGCACTGGTGAGGCCATATCTGGAGTACTGAGTCCAGTTTTGGGCCCCCCCACTACTGAAAGGATGTGGACAAATTGGAGAGAGTCCAGCGGAGGGCAACGAAAATGATTTGGGGGCTGGAACACATGACTTATGAGAAAAGGCTGAGGGAACTGGGCTTATTTAGTGTGCAGAAAAGAAAAGTGAGGGGGGATTTGACAACAGCCTTTAACTACCTGAAGCGGGGTTCCAAAGAGGATGGAGCTCGGCTGTTCTCAGTGGTGGCAGATGACAGAACAAGGAGCAATGGTCTCAAGTTGCAGTGGGGGAGGTCTAAGTTGGATATTAGGAAACACTATTTCACTAGGAGGGCGGTGAAGCACTGGAATGGGTTCCCTAGGGAGGTGGTGGAATCTCTATCCTTAGAGGTTTTTAAGGCCTGGCTGGACAAAGAAAGCCCTGCTGGGATGATTTAGTTGGGGTTGGCCCTGCTTTGAGCTGGGGATTGGACTAGATGACCTCCTGAGGTCTCTTCCAACCCTAATCTTCTATGATTCTATGACTCTATGAACAGTGCCGTGTTAAAACTTAGGAGCTGTGCCAGGCATAGCACAAAGCCATGGAGGAAAACAATCTGATGCGGAGCGGCAAACTGCTTCTTTTTCAAGGAGCTGCATGATGTACTTGACAGGGACCCCACCAGCACTTTGTGTTAGGCTCCTCTGAGACATCCATGGTGGTTACAGACGCCTTCCATGAACAGGGAGGAGGAAAGGAGAGATACAGCCCGGGGTTCAGCCATGCCACGAGCCAGGACCGCACTCCACCTGTCCAGCGATTTATTTTCAAACAAATCCTGACACACCAGGGAAATTCCAGAAGAACGGAAGGTGCTAATGTTGCACCAATATTCAAAAAGGGCAAGCAGGATGACCCAGGCTGGGTTGCTAACCTGACATCAACCACAGCAAAATAATGGAAATGCTAATGTGGGATTCAATCAATAAAGAATTAAAGGATGGGAAAAGAATTAATGCCAGTCAACATGGTTTTACAGAAAATAAGTCTTGTCAAACAAACTTTATTCCACTTTTTGATGAGATACATCTATTCAGTTACCTTTATCAACCAAACTTGTAATATACTTCGGGCTTGTGTACACTTAACAGTGAAGACACTACCTATGCCAATGGGACAACTTCTCCCATTGGTGAAGGTACTCCACCTCCGTGGGAGGCGGTAACTATACTGACAGAAGAAGTCCTCCCATCAACATAGTACTGTCTACACCAGAGGTTAGGTCGGTATAACTGTGTTGCTCAGGGGTGTGGCTTTTCCACACTCCTGAACAACATAGTTATGCCGACATAAGTTGGTAGTGTAGACCAGGGCTTAGTCTTTTATAAGGTATTTGACTTCATATTGCGTGTCAGTCGCATTACAAAGTTAGCACTGTAAAATAACAAATAAGGTGCACATTAAATGGATTAAGGCAGGGTGACTGTGATTCAAAAACCTCTTAATGCCAACTAGCAAGGGGGTGCTGTGGGGTTACAGAAATCTTATGAGGCTGCTGTGCATATTCTGTTTTACCAAAGAATGTCATGCCAGGTTTCAAATGAAAGCCAGTATCACACTGGTCATCAATATAACTGTAAAATGGACAGATTCTATGTAAGGATTTATGTACACTGAAAATATGGTTTTAGCCATCTATCGCAAGGTATTAGTTACCAGCTATAGATTATGGATTGATTACTTAAGAATTCCCAGTTATCACTTTGAGGGTTGACAGGTTCTTGTCCCAAGATCAGACCCGATATTATTCCAATTGTTATATGGTTGGGAACCCCAGTGTGCACACTCACACTATAGGAACTCTTCTATATTTACAAATTTTCACCAGCTGAGGTTTGCCTCCAGACAGAGAGTATGGAATGTGTAGGTCTCTGTTGGGATGTAAATTAAGCACTGTAAGCTAACACAATGAAAGTCCCTTTATATACACAAAGTCAAATGTTAAAAAAAGATGTGAAATCACCAGGAAAGGAGCACACAGAAAAAAAATACAAAGGAGGGGTTGGGGATTATCCTGGTTAAGAGAAAAGACAATGCCCATGAGCTGAATCTTACACAGTGGTGTGTTCTATTCTTTTGGGAACAGTGGACCTGGTATTTTTGTGAGTATTTAGTGTCAAGGACTGGCTATCACAGGGAAACACTTCAAAGGGACTCAGGAACTAGGGTACCTAATGTTAAACTGCAAGGCACAGTAAGGGATGGCATAGCCCAGAGGAGAGTGCTTGAGTCATTGACAGGCTGGTGATGTTAGGGAGCTGACACCTAGCTAGGCATAAACAAGACTCACTCATGCTAGAGACGGGGGTAACAAGATGACTCTCAGTCCTGGGTACTCCAAGAACCATCATACTGACAAGTTGGAGATTTTTTTTGGCTGGTTAATTTGATTGTTGCAGGTTGGGTAGATAATGTGAGCATCATTCTTGCTATCGTGGAAACACATTTTTAAAGTTTTGCTGTTTCCTAAAGACAGCTAGACTCTGGATTCACCTAATTGCCTCTGGAAGTTCATTCCGCAGCCAAGTCCCCTCAAATGAGAATGCTTCTATGTTTCATCAAGGAGTATCAGATGTGAAACAGCATGAAGGTATTTAACAAGCCAACTCAAAGAGTTCCTCCTACACAAGCATTCAGGTCTTGAGCAGTCCAGGCAAACAACACATGTTACAACTAAGCTTAAACTTGTTCTTCATAATTTAAAAAACAATAATAGCTGCTTATTTAATTTTAAAAGCAGCAAAAAAAATCCACCCCCCCTTTCCATTTCTTATAAGGAGTCTTGAAGTTTAAATCTCCTCAGTGTGACAGATATGCTTGCTTTGATCTGCTTAGCTCTTGGAAGTCCAGGGGCTCTGGGCTGCTATCCCCATGCTGCCCAGGGTCCCCAGGGACAGCTCTGTCCGCCATTGGGGATTTTTTTCCCCCCCAAGAACCCCCTGTAACACTTCGCAAACCCCAGTTTGGGAACCACTGCTCTAGACTGACACTTCAAGCAAATAAACCGATTATCTCAATGTTGGCACCCATTTGAAAAGCACAAATCAGAAGTGCTCCTCAAGGCTAAGTACACAGGCTTGGAGCCTGCACACCCGAGACCGTCAATAAAAAGAATGAGGAGGACTTGTGGCACCTTAGAGACTAACAAATGTATTTGAGCATAAGCTTTTGTGGGCTAAAACCCACTTCATTGATGAAGTGGGTTTTAGCCCACGAAAGCTTATGCTCAAATACATTTGTTAGTCTCTAAGGTGCCACAAGACCTCCTCATTCTTTTTGCTGATACAGACTAATACTGCTACCACTCTGAAACCTGTAGACATTCAATGAGATAGCAGAATAGCTGTCTACTGTTATATTCTATCCAGGTTTTTATACCACACCCATCATCACAATATTTGAGTGCCCAATTAGTGCCGAGATACCATGCTGACAGGCCTATACACAACTCGAGAACAGAGGAATTAGTGAAACCACTAAAGCAAAACCTGGGCATTTATTTCCAAAGCAGCTAATATTAGATTAGAAGCTCTTTAGATCAAGGCCCATATTTTTCTAGCTGTGCTCTAAAGCACCCAGGACACATTTGTACACTGTACAATAATTATTGAGACTTTGACATTCTTCTGTTCTAACAGCTTCACTGTACCAAAGGAGTCATGTTGACTAATTGTTCTCTGTGGCAGATCCTGTAGCAGCAGAATGACAAATGTTCACTGTATCAGTAAGTAATTGGCTTACAAAAAAAAGCTGTTTGCTTTAGCCAACTGGAGTGGCTTATCTATATAGAGTACAGTATCTATAGTGTTATCCCGGAATTTAACATTCCTGCGTGTACCCCAGACCTTGACAGTACTGCAGTCAACCATTTCGTACATGCAGCACTGCCAGCTGAACACCAAACATCACATAGCTAGGAATAATCTTAGTCCTTTGTGAGATAAAGTCAGACAGCTGCATACTTGCCGTTTGTTAATCAGAATGGGAGAGAAAGTTATGAAAGAGATTGAACGAAGAGCTCATGGTTTAAGGTGCCCCTGACGTACTGTTGTTATGGATAGAAATATTAGAAACGTTTGGAGATAATGAGTAGTTTGTTGAAATTAGGAGAATTGGTGACCCAGCAGAGGTTGTTATATATTGACCTACTAGGAGTCACTATAGGTTATATGTTTTGTTAAAGATAGCTATAAAAGATTAGGTAAGAATAAATATCTCAGAGCAGTCCAAGGAAGCTTTTCTTCAGACAAGGAGATGACATCTAAACTCCCCGTCAGCCGGACAGAAGAGGGCCCGAAACCATCTCAGACTGTGAGTAACTCTATCTGGGATGTCTGAGAGAGAGAGAGAGCGCACGCACTTAAAATATAATAAATAGTAGTTTTAGATAAGAGCATGCTTGCTTGTATCAATCATTTATCAGATGGAAGCACTGTGTTCCCATTGATTTATTCCTGACAGCGCCTGGAGAGAAACAGTTACAGTTACTTGTGGCACCTTAGAGATTAACAAATTTATTTGAGCATAAGCTTTCGTGGGCTACAGCCTACTTCATACGATGAAGTAGGCGGTAGCCCACGAAAGCTTATGCTCAAATAAATTTGTTAATCTCTAAGGTGCCACAAGTACTTCTGTTCTTTTTGCGGATACAGACTAACACAGCTGCTACTCAAACCAGTTAGTGTTATGTTACCCCTGCTTTGGGTTCTGAAAACCCAGGGTAACAATACAGAAAAGAACCAGAAGTTCCTCTGGGACTTCTTCCTCTCCCCTCCAAGGATCCCTCTTCACAACTAGGCATAGCTGAACAGGATTCTCTTCAGTGCTTTGCTTGTGTCAACTGGAAGGAGTAAGAAGGTTGCTCAAAAGCAACACTTTTTTCCCCAGGGAAGAGCCACTCACTCCTGCTTCCTCAGATGCATGGGTTTTAAAATGTGACCCCTGACCAGCATAGAACATGCTGCCATCTGTGCTCTGTGATCTGCACTGGTTGCCTATTGGTTTCCAAGAGAAGTTCACAGTGATGGATTTGACACCAAGACTCTCCACTCATGTCATGCCACAGTTGTAATGACCCAGCCACTCCCTGTCTCTATTCAAACCCAAGTTAATGATATAGTGGCTGGGTCATTACACATATTGAATCTATTTCCCCTTGTTAAGTATCCTCACACCTTCTTGTCAACTGTCTAAAATTGGCCATCTTGATTATCACTACAAAAGTTTTTTTTCCTCCTGCTGATAACAGCTCACCTTAATTAATTAGCCTCTTACAGTTGGTATGGCTACTTCCACTTTTTCATGTTCTCTGTATGTGTATATATATCTTCTTACTATATGTTCCATTCTATGCATCTGATGAAGTGGGCTGCAGCCCATGAAAGTTTATGCTCAAATAAATTTGTTAGTCTCTAAGGTACCACAAGTACTCAAAATTAAGCGATTCTACACTGCTATGGTCCCAAAGCTGTTCTTCAGTCAACCAAAACAACCTAAAACAGTTCTATCAGATTCCTTGATGTCTTTCCCCGACAATGGTCCCAACACCAAGCCAGTGCTTGGGCAGAATGCTCTTGTCCCACTATCATGGTCCACTTCAAAGAAAAGAAAGCAAAATAAAGAGCAGATATGTAAGGCTTCTATTTGATTTTGGTCTTGTTGGAAGAGCTCATACACTTTAACAGTGACCGTGCAGAATTCTAAAGTCTGTATAAGGAACATTTTATTTCAGAATTTCTTTTGGTTGCCATTCTAAATATCCAATCACTATTCACAAAAAGAAGCTCAAAACAGCCACCCTAAAACTGAGCAGCACACTTCCATCTTTGCTTCTCTCACACCTCTTATCTAGACTTCTGTTCTGGAAAAAAGAAGTCACCTCTCCCCTTCTGGGTCTCTTATTTTGGGATGTGTTCCAATACACCTCTACCCCGATATAACGTGACCCGATATAACATGAATTCAGATAAAATGCAGTAAAGCAGTGCTCTTGGGGGGGGGGGGGGAGCTGGGGGGGCTGCCAACTCCGGCGGATCAAAGCAAGTTCAATATAACGCAGTACGATTTTTTGGCTCCCGAGGACAGCGTTATATCGGGGTACAGGTGTATACACAGGATCATGCCAGTGCTCTTTGCAAATAGCACAATGAGTTACTAAGAACTTAGCCACTAACTCTGCTGCACCTTTTGGTGACAGAAGGAGGAGGAAAGAAAATCAAGTAATTTGTTTCTTCTCCCACATAACACCTGCAGAAAATGGAAGAACAGCAGAGTACTGTAAAACT